>NC_090910.1:4422195-4730873 GCF_040956055.1 Brachionichthys hirsutus | reverse complement strand
AACAACTTATAAATGCTAAAATGGGGATATGTGGGAATGTAAATTCCTTATTACATTTCTTGCTCCAAGTCATTCAATTTATTTCTTGCTTGTTTGTTTGATTTTTACTCACATTTAGATTTGAACGCGTGTTTCCACTGCCCACACCGATGTGCTCTTAATCTACAAAGGATTTTTCTGAAATATGTCTTGCGAGTCCCCACTCCACTCCACCCCTTTATGCATTTCAATAATAAATTATTCGTGCTTCCTGAAACACTCCCTTGGGCTAAAGGCTGATGTATGGGAGCCCAGAGGGGACACATGCAATGCATTAGCTGGGTTTGAGTCTGCAAAAAACAGAAAAAATTGAACGTGAGTGATAGTAAACAGTGTTGACATCATTTGACATTTCTGGAAGAGAAAACAAGGCCTTGGTGCTTCAGCTCAACTGCAGCTAGTCGGTGCAGACTGAAACAAGAGTGTATGCAAACCTAAAACAAAAATATTTAGCATAAAATAATTTCTACCTAAATTTGAGAAAAGCATTGAAATTGGTTTATAATCACTCATGCAGTCCAGGATTCTTGTTACTCTATGCCTGCTTTGCATAGAAAAGGCCAATTAATCCAACTTGGCTACTTCCTGTCTGACTGTTAATACAATTAATGGGATTGTGACTAAAGCTGATTGGATGTGGGCGATCCTGGGCTTGCGTGGGGATAATGGTAGTGACAGAAAGACATTTTGACACATTAAAACTAAAAGATAGAACCAGATACGTGAGGAAAAACAGCTTGCAGGCAATCTTAAAAGTAAGAGATGTATTTGAAGACATTTCTCATTGTGTTGACTATGTAGTATAAATAGCAGAAACACTATCTAATGAAGCTTTGTAGATGAAAACGAAATGACCGAGATGGGTTTATTCCATCATTCAGTTTACCTGCCTCACGTTAACATGAGCACACACCTACACATTAAGCATTACTGTGATGATGCAATTATAAATTGTTATTTGAGGCAAACATTCTGCAGCTCTTTTTGAAATATATAACATGAGAACACCTTAATTCAAACAAGATTTGCACTGGATCCTGTGTTACATATTTAACATGAGTTTACTCTGTCCCACAGAGGCCTTTGTTCTCGGAACTGCAATGCGGCTCAAAGTGTTTCACAAAGCCACAGACAAAAGGCAAGAGTGAGCAATTTAGTGCTAGCTGCATTGTGAAGGGCCTCCAGCCCACACGCCACCATTCATGGTACTAAAACACAGGCCAGGATTTTGCTTATCAAACATTAGCAGTTTGGTCATACAGACGAGGGCTTATTGGTGTGGGACAACTTTAACCGGCTGCACTCCTCTCGTGACAGGGAAAGAGAGTCAGAGGTGGTGTGTGTGTGTGTGTGTGTGTGTGTGTGTGTGTGGGTGTGTGTGTGTGTGTATTGGGCCGGGAGCGGTAGTACAGCCATTGCTTCTTACTGCCATTGATGTCAGTAAATGAAGGGCTGAGGGTTAGGCTCTGCTGAGTGGTATTATCTCCATAATGAAAAGGAAGCAGCACATGAAGCACTGTGCAAAAGACAGAACAATGGCAATCCCTCTTGCCTGTACATTTGAGATGCTAAGAATGCTGGATGGATTAAAGTTTTCAGAACTTTGGCATAAAGAACTGAGAAAATGTTTGAAGGGAATACAATCTGTCAATGGCACACCACGGTTAGAAAAGCAAAAGAGGCCATTAGAGTTATTCCCCAACCATGAAAAGTAAAAGGGAATCAGAGTTTATGCATATTTTTAACAGATTTTTGAATCTGTAAATGTGGTTTTCAATGCTAAATTTAATATTTTTACTGAGTCCATTCTGCATCCAATCCGGATGAAATTCGGTGGTGAGATAGGAATCCCCACCCTACATGATTGTGTCAAATTCTATAAATAGCGGTAATAGCAAGCCTCACTTCATTTATTGATTATAGTAAATACAGACAATGCAAAACAGATTACATATGCAGTTGTTCTCAGCATTATCCTTTAGGCACAATAACTAATATTTAGATTTTTAGAGTATCATTACAATAGTTTGAAAACATATTGAAATATATATTTGAGAGAATTGGAATCAAACATTTTTCAGAAAACATTCACTTTAGTGCATTCTATAGGGCCTGATTTGCATTCAGGCATTAACACAGACAACCTCACTTCAAGCATCCTAGAACCACCCTCAGTCCAACAGAGACTGAAAATAAAAGCGAGTCGTAAAAGGAACGCTCACTGCGACCGTCTCTGGTCTGGAGCAGCCGCCTGGGGAAGACGTCTCACCTGGGACCGGGCGCGGACGCAGGTTTCAGCGTTGGTACCTTCATCTTATCAATAACTGCTCCGCTGATGGTTCCACCGAACGCTGGTTTGGGTCCGATCAGCGCCAGGCCTTTCCTCGTCTCCTCGGGACCCTTCGCCTTCATCAGCTTCCTGCACACAGAGTGGAAAGTCCTGCGTGAAGGACCGTCTCATAGAAGGGACGGTCAGAGACAGGAAACGCTCAAAACGCAACAGCAGCCGGGGTCAGACAGTAGAGCTCACTCTAGAATATTCTAGAATCTGTCATGAAAAGCTGCGTGACGAACCTGCAAACAATTTATTACAATTATTGCGTCAGCATGTCAGAGGCGTTTGCTGATGTGTTATCCCATTGGATATTTTCCTGGCTTGAGGCAGCGAGGCGGGAGCAGCACGCCGCCTCCCGTCTGGTAGGGCCGAGGCGTCTGGACTCACCTTCCCTTCCGGGCCAGAACTTTCTGAGACTCTGGGTAGTGGACCAGGATGTCAAACAGGTCCCTCTTCTCCAGGACGAAGAGGTTAGCGAAGCCGTGAGCTTTGACGTTAGCCGTCCGCCTGTTGCCTCCATCTTTGGACGACTGCAGCAGACTTAGATTGGAGAAAGAAAAAGATTATCTCTACAAATAATAATAATAATTATCATTATTTTATCTTACCTGATTTCTCCAAACACACAGCCGGCCTTTAATGTGACAAACACGATGCTGTTGTCAGGCCCGCCCACCACCTGCACCGCTCCACTTTTGACGATGTACATCTCTTTACCGATGTCACCCTGCAGGGGGTTTTACTTAACGGCAAGATGACACAAATCTACATCCAAAATGATAATACCTTCTTCACGACAAAGTCTCCGGGCAGATAGACGATAGACTTGAGCCTGAGCAGCATGTCCACCAACATCTGCTGGTCACAGCCCTGCAGGACAGACGCACGCTTTATTTACGTCCTCGCCGCATGCTGGTTTCATTCCGTGTTGTGGGGTCTTGGTTAGGTACCTTGAAAAGGTCGATCTTCTGGAAGGTGGCCAGGTTGATGTCCGCAGCGATGGCGGTTCTCATCGCCGGAGGCATCTTGTCCAGGAGCTCGGACTCATCTAAACTCAAGATGATGCAGAAACGCGAGAATGTCCGTGAGACCTTTTACTCTTAATCTGCTCCGAGCCCTGCGTTCCTCACCCAGCATGCCCTGAGCATCCCAAGTGTAGGCGAACCAGGTGCGGACGCGGTTCTGAACCAGAGGAGGGATGCGGTTGGCCACCATGTAATCCACAGTGTTGTCCACGCTGGACCGGAAGCACGTCTGTCCAGCTGTGGCCGCGCCGACGGCTTCCCTCATCTGAGGCAGCACAACGCAGATTGTGAGAAAAAAAAAAAAAGGAAAATTATTGGGACTCTAGATTTGCATGCACAGACTAAACGTCACAGCCTTTATTTCAATTTCAGTTGCAAATTGAAATTAAAAAGGCAAAAAAAAAAAACTTCGGTAGAAAGACAAAAATTGCAAAACAAATATTTATTAAAAAATATTATTACAGTGTACAGCAACTACCTGGCTGAGAATGACGGACAGAAAGAAAGCCCCAAAAAGGTAGTTAGTCATCTGAAATATCTGCCCGAACACGGTGTCTGGAAGCGGCAGCTCGGCGATCATCAGCAGGGATTTCTCCGCATAGAAGAAGCAGCTGAGGTAACTAAACACACAACATTTAAATCGTCTGTTAATAAAATTGCACAAGTTTTTAAAACTTCCCATAATGGTGTAAAAATACTTCACTGTGTCATTGTACTACAACAGGTATACAATCCAGATGCTGTGGTACTAAAATCAGATGCGTTCAGAAATGATTATTATTTCTCTCTTTGAAACCCTAACAAAGTGCCATTTGGAGCCTAAACCTATCGAACGCAGTGAGATTTAGACGAATCAGTGTGTGTGATGCGTATCAAACACAAGCAGCGATAAACGCGTCGTGCACGTACGCGCTGCCGAGGCCAGAGTAACCCCAGTTGGTTTCCCCGATGCCCTGGTAGTCCGACGCCACGTAGTACAAGCAGGCGTTGATGTGGAGCACGAAGAGGAGGTAGCCGATGGTCCGGATGACCCTAACAGAAACGTCAGCGCCATTATCCTGCTTCTCATCAGTCCGCCTTCAAAGCAGATGGAGTCATTCACATTCAACACTGCAGCGCTGTCGCTACTCGTCACGCCTCGATACCACAGGAGCAGATCAATTGTATGAGGACTTTAAAACTTGGAAACAAACAACACACCTTTTTTTTTATATAGATGGATAAATGTCTTGTTGTAAGTTTCTGTCTCTGCTGTGGATGATTCCTTCAAGGAGAGGAATATTTTTCGAGACCAAACTGGACCGCAGGCCGCACGGTGGCGCAGAGGTGAGCGCTGTCGCCTCACAGCTAGAAGGTCGCAGGTTCAAACCTGACTTGCGGTCTTTTATGTGTTCCCCGTGTCTGTGTGGGTTCTCTCCGGGTTCTCCGGCTTCCTCCCACCAACAAAACATGCAAATTACATTAATTGGTTACACTAAAATGTTCATAGGTGTGTGTGTGTGTGTGTGTGTGTGTGTGAACGAACTGGCGGCTTGTCCAGGGTGTACCCGACCTTTTGCCCATTGACTGCTGGGATAGGCTCCAGCATGACCCGCGACCCGGTAACGGATCAGAAGATGAATGAAGCTGGACCACTTTTTCAAAACCTTTTGCTCATTTGTTATCTCATAATCACACCTGAACAACAACAACAACAACAACGGCATTACATTAGTTGTCGATTACATAACATCACCTGACTTACCTCCAGATGTAAGCCTTGGGCATGCTGCTCTCTAGACGGTCACTGAACTCAAGGAACGTACCTGCCTAGAGGAGGAGGATGGAAGCGTCACTCTGGTTCCGGAACGGCGGCCTGCAACGCGAGCAAACCCACCTTCAGCAGACGATTGGCTCTGAAAATGGATTTGAATCCAAACTGGAGGTACAGCAAGTCGAAGGGCACGAGGGCCATCATGTCCAGCTGAGGAGGAGAGACAGATGCATGAGATAACTGAGAGGAGGTCATCCAAGCATTCAAGCCTGCAGCACCTTAAACCTGTCCGTGTCTCTGTAGTTCCGTTTTGTCCTCGCTCTGTCTCTCTGTGAAGAAAGGAGCGCTTAGACACATCGAGCTCGGACAAACCTCATCCTCATAGCCACGAGACTCACGATGACGTCTCCTCCCTCGACGAGCTGCTTACGGGCCTGGAATAAGATGGAGTCCGTGAGGTAGATGAGGTCGGCCAGCAAATCTGCAGCGAGCCAGTAAGGGATGGCGGCCTCCGTGTGGTACGGGAAGCACAGGCGGGCCGTGACGAACCAGGCGTTGTAGTTGAAGGCCAGAGCGACCAGACTCAGCCAGGCGATGTATCGGCGGTCCGTGAAGGGGTCAAAGGTCGACCCCAGCACTGGGTCCATCAGATCCTCCATCGGCTTCAGCGCCACATCCACCGAATGCCAGGCCGCTTCCAACAAGCTGGTCTGCGTGTCTCTCTTGTGCATTTTGTCTTCTTCACCCTCTGCTTCCTTTCTTCCCTCCTCCTTTTCTATCCTCGACTCCTCCGCTTGCCGTTCCCTCTCCTCCACGTCCCCCGAGCAGTCGTCTCGGCATAGCACAGGAGCTGAAAGGACAAAAAAGAAAACCCAGCTCCCAGCAAAGGCCCAGCGAAAACCAGTCATGACCAGTAAGAGGAGCGGCCGTGTTTCTGGACTCACTGGCAGGAGGGATGATCTCTGGCGATGAAGCACACGGATCAGCCGCTTCCTCCTTGTAGACCTCCGGCCTCTCTCGCACGCGTTTGACGACGGCTCCGAGCTGTTCACCGGAACACTTGTTGATCCTGATGGGTGGAGGTGGAGGTAGAGGAGGCTCTGCTGGTCTGAAGATGAAGAATGACACACTCCTTCGCAAACATCAAGACAGCCTTCTAAAAACTCGACAATAACGGGACAAAAAGAATAATAATGTCCAAGAAGGTCCGTTGATGAAGCACGTTTCACGGAAATTTTGTGAATTCCATTTTTTTTTTTTTTACTTTTGCATTCCAATATTTATTTCTAAAGGAGTGCCAAACTGAATGAGTTTGTTTTCAGGGAAACACGTATGCTTTTTTGGGGGGGCTGGGGAGACACTGCAGTATCTCCCTATTGATAGAATGTTCATTACATAACTGGTTAGGCACAATTCATTTGCAATATAATTTAGAGTTGTTGATGCCAGTCGCTGTTACAGACCGGACTTGCAGCAGCAGCAAGACTCAGTTTGTGTTTTGAGCTTTAAAACTTCAAACAGCTTCAACGTATTTAAATATTCAGAGCAGAAACAAACAACATTTCTTCAGCGTTCCTATTATGGCCACCACAAAGCGGATGGATGGCTCCTCAACTCCGGGAGCAGGCAAAGAGTATGTGAATGTATTTGCATGTTACAGCTCATTCTTGTGAAGCTTTCACAGCTCTCCTTGCTTTTTAGGCAGCTGTTTCAGATATTTAAATACAAGAAACACCAAAAGGTCCCTTGTGAAAAATTGAAAAGAAAATTTAAAGGCTTTCATTAGCTGGCAAAAATGTCTGAACATTTACCATCTAAATCTAAACACTCAGACAAAAGTAGTTTCAGCCTCAGCAGCACCAGCAGAAAGGACCAGTTTGTTGATATGTCGCCTCCAAGTGGACAAAGGTAAGAATTACATCATCCTGGGGAAACAGGAAGAATTCCTTTGTCTAGTCATTAAAATGTATTGCAACATAACTCCCTCTAAATAATCTTAATCAAACGTTTAATTTGATCGTTTAAATCAGATTTGAACTTATTTTAATCAGATTTGCCTTGCCACAGAAGACTGGAGCTTTTAATTGTATGAACATAAAGCGTAAAGAGTGTCAGGAGGACGCAAACTAGGATCTGAGCCCAAATGCAAGACTCAAAGGAAAGTTAAATTCAGTAAGTTTTAATAACAAAGTATCAACAGAAAATGAATCTCACAGAGGAACATAACTATGACCATGAAACTGAGCAAAGTAACAAAGTATCAAAATCCAAATCTCACTTAACATGACGTGAGATGGGCTGGCGCCGGTTTGCTGGGTCAGAGCACGAGGAAGAACTGGCACAGGACAAAGGGAGACACAAACAATCCAACACACCAGGTAGGGGAACACAGGTGGAATCAATCGGGGCGGGATTGACAATCACACAAAGGGAGGAAGTCAGCGTCTGAAAGGAGGGATGAGTACCAAAATAAAACAGGAAGTGGGAGAAACACAGACACAAGACAAAAACTAAACATAACCGAGCATGACTTCCTGGATATGACAGCAGAGGAGCGTCTGTGCCACGTTACAGTACCAGGAGTTCAGCTCCTTTAACACAGCAGTAATCTTTCCATACCAGTGTAGCCCTGCCGTGAAGTTCAGCACATTAGCGTCGCATCTGAAGCCTTGATGGCTGCTGGTTATTATCTTAGGCTGACACATTTCAGCTCTGCTCCACATGAAGCCTGGCCCTTCTTCCAGTATGAATAAGCAATGAGACAATCTCATCACATGACGTCTCACACAGAGCAGGAGTATGCGATTAGGAGTCGCCTTCATTGTTTCTATGCCGGGCCAGAAGCCGTCATGGCGAGCTCCTTAAATCTAGAAAAGCTTTTAATCCACTTTCAGGTCATCTTCCTGTTAATAATCATGTTGCACCAGAGGATAAAGATCTCACATGCTGCTCTTATCTCTGTCTCTGTTTGCCATCTTCCTGGGGAATGTGATTATTTAGCGTGCATTGGGTAATTGATTTGATACTGGTTTGAGATGTTTCTTGGCAGGCATGTTGGACAGCTAGTGGAGATTAGAGGCTGTGTAGATACTGTAGGAATAAAAATATTTTGCAGCAATGTTGAAATTGTCTTCAATTTGCAACTGCAGCAGCTACTAATAACACAGATCTTACCCTTCAGGTCCAGCATGATAGGGGTTAGCGAGAGCTGCTGCTGCTGGAGCAGGTAGAGCTGCTGCTGCTGCTGGAGTTGATTCTGAGGAAGGGTTCAGTTCTTATTACTTTCCACTTTCATCTCCTCCTCCTTCTAATGCAACGTCCAAACATTACAGCTCACATAAATCGCTGCTCACAGCCTTTGAAGACGAAGATGAAGAACACAAACACTTGCCGCACATCACTGGTTGGAGTCTAGGATATTAGGGCTCTTTTTTTTAAAGCCTTGCATTTCATTATTTTGTCTAATTTATCTTTCATGTATTGAATTTTAATTATGTATTTAATTTATTGTCGGGAATTTTCTTTCATGCAAGGAGACTTTGTAACTTTGCTTTTCAGAAAGGCTTTGTAAACAATAGCTTTATTATCATGTGGCAACTTCTTTTAAAGTAGTAAAATTAGTTTGTGAGAACCCAGTATTTCCCACAACTATAAAGTTTCTGTAAATATCAATAACTTAGAGAGGAGCTGCAACACTTCCGATATTTGCCGTTTTTCCTTAGAAGCTCGTCTGGCAATTTCAATTAGAGAATTTGTTGCGTCAGCCTCTCGAATCAATGCTTGCTCACCTCGTGGTCCCGCCTCTTTCCTGGCCTCGTTCCCTTTATCGGCCGGTTTCTCCTCCTGCGGCCACAAATCATGTTCCACACAGTCACATTCATCAAAGGGCAACCATTAGGGAGACATGTTAATTTAGACAACGTTTTTAAAAACAAATTTAGCATTAACCAAATGATTTGCTGTGCTGATAGACTGGAGCGCTTTCAATAATGTCCTTGTAATGAAACAATTTGGCTGTAAGCTGACAAGGGTGAAGAGCGACAGGCAGATAGGAAGCCACTGCGTTGATCCTAGGAGAGAAACATGCATCAAAACTGTCTTCATTACAGGCTGGTGCCAATGTTTGGTGTTTTTTTGGGGGTCATGCTTGATTTCAGTCTCGGCTGCTCCTCCTCCTCTTCCTGACACACAGTGAAGAGTGTGAAAGATAATGAAAGGATGCAAAAGCGCCACAGAACAAGGCGCCACCTCAATCGGTGCTAGAGACTATAGAGTCTTACCTTGGCAGGAGCAGGAGCAGGAGCAGGAACAGGAGCAGGAGCAGGAGCAGGAGCAGGAGCAGGAGCAGGAGCAGGTCCTCCTGAAACTGTTTGCACCTGGAGGCCCCTCAAGAGCTCCTTGAACTTGCCAAACATGTCTCAAACCTTGAGCTGCATTGGCGTGCCGTCTGCAGGAGGCTTGTAGAGAATGGCTGGATCCCTCTGCTATAACAACACTAATACTCTTGCACAGAGTACCCCCCCCCCCCGCCCCCCCCCCCCCAGTAACATCTAAGCCCTGCATCTCCCTCCCATAACACCCCAATAGGCTTACAGTAGTTCTCTCCCTTTTCGTGCGGCGCTTGGTTCTGCACACATCACATGCTGTTAAATGCATCTGTGCACAATGCAATTATTATTAATAGCTAATTCTATGCGTCTAGAAGACACGGTTTATAATTAATGTGTTTATTGATGCACGTAAAAGAAATGTGGAAAATGTGGAAATAAGAATCAATTTGAACAACCTGGAAAAGATGCCCAGGAATATAGGAATATGCAGGTAGATCATTCCAGACAGAGGATTTCAGTCGGAGTTCTCATGTCCTCCCTCACTACGTCCATGTCTCTTCTCCCGGGTCGTCCTCTAGTCCTGTTCCCTGGCAGTTCCATCCTCAGCATCCTTCTACCGATATAGTCCCCGTCTCTCCTCTGGACATGTCCAAACCATCAAAGTCTGTCCTCTCAGTCCTTGTCTCCAAAACGTCTAACCTTCACTGTCCCTTTCATTGTCTCATTTCTAATCCTATCCAACCTGGTCACTCCCAAGGAGAACCTCAGCATCTTCATCTCCTCCACTTCTAGCTCTGCCTTCTGTCTTTTCCTCAGAGCCACTGTCTCTAAGCCGTCCATCATGGCTGTCCTCACCACTGTCTCTAAGCCGTCCATCATGGCTGTCCTCACCACTGTCTTGTAGACCTTTCCCTTCATCCTCGCTGACTCTCTCCTATCACATAAACACACCTGATACTTTCCTCCGTTCCAGCCTGCCTGCACACGATTCTCCACTTCCTTTCCACATTCTCTCCATCACTCTGCAATCCAAGTACACACAGTACATTAATACGTCACTGCATATAGACTCAATATCACCAATACATTTGTCTGACTTCATCATCATCATCATCATCATTATCAATAGCCCTTGATTGGGAAATTCATGCATGGCTGCATCTGCTCCTAAATTCTCCTTCCGTTATGTTTGCACGGTTTTGCGTTTTCATTTAACCCCCATCCATGTGAGGCTCACTTGAGTTGCTGAAAATAAAATTGCATCAGTCTCTCTCTCCCACCAGCTCCACCCACAGCCCGACGCCTCGCTCCTCTCGTCACGGCGGAGAACGACTAACAAACAGCCGACAGGGTCACATCCAGGCTTTGTGTGCATCTCCGAGAGCTCTCAAGGGCCATTGACTTGTCTGGGACATGAGAAAGGAGGAGACGAGTGGAGGAAGCAGATGAGTACCAGCGCTCTTTTGTAAGCCTCTCGTTCTTTCTGCTGGTGCAGTGAGACAGGTCGTTAGATCCTATCCGTTTCTTCCATCCATCTAATTAAACCGTAGCCTGGCACCTGAGATTGCTGCGGAGGAGGAACGCAACCCTGAGCTTGTCTTGTGCGGTTTAACTACTTCAGGGAAAAGTGAAAAAAAAACAAGCAAAAATAGGAAGTGGTCAAAATAAGAGTAGCGTGACCCTTTAGAGGCGAGCATGCCAGCTGAAGCTCAGCAAGAAGGAAACACGTCACTCTTACCTGTCACTCAGGAGCACGATGAAGAATAGAGCTTTACAATGGAGCAGCAGGAGACAATTTCATATCACAAATGTCACAAAGCGGAGGGGGCTGAGCCATCTGGCTTCTGTTGACACACCGAATGAGTCACCACGCTAATCGGTGTAGCACAAAGCTCCTCTCAGCCAGGGCTCTGGAGATTATAGGAACGGCCACCAACGGAGGCCAATTCATGGAGCAATCAAGGTGGAAACTGCACGATGATTACCTCGACGACAGAGGCGTGGAAAGGAAGCCCCGTTCAGTTACTTTTGAGAATCTTCAGTGAAAGGACGGAAAATGGTGGTAAAAAAAAAAGAAAGCTTTTTGACAGTCAAGGTTTCCTGTAGAGGGATGATGGGCGTCAATAAAAAGTTCATAAACCCACCAGTACAGAGAATATTAAAGGGAGCTCTGGCTCATAAGCTTGAACGTATTTTCATTTTTGACTGTCGCTGACTGAACCGTTTAGCTGTGGTTTGATTTAACGCGATGTGATTGGACAGATGCAGACTGATTGGTTTGGTTTAAAGAATTTACGTTGATTTTTTAAAATCATTTTTCTTCAAATACACCAACATATCTTGAAAATCATTCCAACGTAAATGTTTATTGACTTATGATGTCTTACCTGCTCATCCAGCCACTGTATAGCACTGTTAGCATTCACTGTTAGCATTCACCTGAAGTCATATTTCTAGACGTGTTGCTGCATAAATGCATCAGAAAATGTGTTTTTAGCTGCTATATATGTGATCAGCTGGTGCTGACGAGACAGCTGCTGATGGAGCAGATGACATAAGTGAGATTGAAATTCATTGCTTATTAATTAGTTTCTCTTTCAATGTGCTTGAATACAATTTGGCATCAGAATGCAGCCCAGCTGCAAACAATGCATCCTAAAAAAATTATTTTAAACTGCTGCAGGACCAGAATTAAACCACAGCAGTCTGAGTATTTACAGCTACAAAGAAAGTAGACATACTTCCTCTTACTAAAGGCATTGCATTAGTTGCAGTCAGCTTTAGAATACTTTCCATCAATTTAAGTCAGCCCCCCCAAGAGCAAATATGTACTTTAATCGTGTTTGCGTGCTTATAAATAAATCAGTCTTTCCTGTATAAACTGCACATGAGCAAAGTGTTTGATCACACACATTAAAATCATATTTATGCGATTCTACAAGCGCCATTAGTCCTAAATCCATCTTCAAAAGGAATATCTGAGCATTGGTGTCAGATGAGGTCCCAGTCCTGTCGGTTGTGCTGCAGTTCTGTCTGCTACCAGATGGGGGCAGAGCATCCTTTCAGAACTCCTCCTCCAAATATGGATCCATGCAAACCATGTATATTGATACATGTGAATCAGCCAGATGTTGTTGCTTGCAATTAGTCCGAGCCTCAAGAAAGCGAAAAAAGAGACACCTGTGTGAATTATGAGCATTTTAAAGACAGCAGCATCTGTTGTCATGACAACACAAATATGTCCCACGGAAAAGAAAAGAGATATTCATTCGCAGTCAAATCCAATTAATGCTTAAGATCTGATGATGAGAAATGTTCTGGATAATGTTTTGATGTCAAAAGCTTTTTTTTTTTACGATTGGTTAAATCATATCTGATAAACAGAGGAGACATATCTCAGGGAATTTTCCATTTGATTACTTCCCTAACAATAGAACATGTAAAACACATTTATTTATATTACTGGACAGCTTCCTCTTTTATCTTACTGTTATTTGTCTGGATGTATTTGTATGGAAACCTAGAACATTAACTCAGAAGAGTCGCTGCTGCAAAACCGATGCAAGTTTCAGCTGCTATAACTAAAGTGTGGAGGAAGGTGAGACGAGGTGAAGAAATGAGGACAGAGACGCGCTTTCATGGGAGAACTTCTACAGTTGAGGTCAATTTGATTGCCTGACATTCTCTTTGTTTCGCTCTTTCCATGATGTAAATGGTAAATGGACTGCACCTATATAGCGCCTTTCCACCGCTTCGCGGTGCTCAAAGCGCTTTACATGAGGCCTCACATTCACCCAGTCACACACACATTCATACTCCAGTGGGCAACTGCTGCCATGCAAGGTGCAGCCAGACCCACTGGGAGCAATTTGGGGTTCAGTGTCTTGCCCAAGGACACTTCGACATGCAGGCAGTCAGAGCTGGGATTCGAACCACCAACCTTCTGATCACTGGACAACCCACTCTACCAACTGAGCCACAGCCGCCCCAGGTCACAGACTGATGCCTTACTGGCTCTTCTAGGTGAAGATGTGTGTGTTTTGAGAGCACGTGTTACCCAGTGCGTGTTTTAGTGTAGCTGGTGTGCAGAGGAACTACGGCCGGTCACGTGGATCAGCGCTGTCTGAGAGGTGAGCGGATGCTGTCCCGTTGACATGGTGACTATTTCTCATGACTGTTAACAGCTCCATTCTTTTTTCTCTCGTCTTTGCATCAGCGTCTGACACGCCCCTCGGCCCCAATCAAAGCTGACATGACAAAGCTGTCGGCCAGCATTAAGCCGCAGGCCTCCTTATGGGGACACTTTGAGCCTCGCACAGGTCAACCGTCGCTGGAACGTATTCGACCCCGGTCAACGCTTCCTGGATTAGTCGCGCCGACTGAGGGCGGACATGATGGGAAGACACTTTCATGATCCACGAGGGAAAGTGGGCGTTTCGGCAGGAGACAGCTCATAGAGAAAATAAAGGCTGAATGTTTGTGTATTATTTAATACACTATGTTTACACACATTAGTACAATAGAGATAGTTCACAGTTCTGCGCCACGAAAATGATTCACAGTCGGCAAAAGAAAAAGAAAAAAGCTGAGAGAGATATCACATTTTGGAAAATTTAAATAAAACTGTTAGAGAATTTTAAATGTATGCCTACCGGTAATTACTAGCCTTGTAATTGAGATGATAGATTAGGGATTAGAAAAGGATTCGTCACTTTTACACCAATTACTCAAACTGACCTGAACTTCTACTGTCAGTGACAGTTGGTGACGGCTTCACTTCAAAGTTTCTTTGAAGGATGATCAAGATCACACGCACACGCACATGCACACGCACACGCACACGCACACACACGCACACACACACACTTTTGAAGCGCTGTCCTTTCCCTGTGCTTTCACACATATCCTGTTTGGATCAGTTTAAATGATCCCTGGAGGGTTTGTCTGTGGTTGGTGCGCAAGCTGTCAGTCAAAACCAGAACAGGTGGGTCACGGTTCAAGGTTTTTTTTAAATGAGACATGCGATTTTAATTGCTAAACACGAATAGCTCCGAAAGTGATCTGACAGGCTTTCTCTTTAAGAGTTGTGCAGGCTCAAATGCTAAGTGTAAAATCATTTGGTAGCCATAGTAACACACATTCATAGTGTGCATTTCCTTCGGTTACTGCTGGTGCAGCTCTCCAGCATTAGCTCTTTATGTGTATAATTGCCTTTGTGAGCTCTTAGTGACATTTAAGAACACAATAGCATCAGAAGCACTGCATAAACTTCTGGATTTATTAATTTACTGCAGGATTAAAACACTTGACCACATGTGCCTTGATTAGATTAGCCGCATTGGATTATTATTTGTTTTAGTTACAGGCATCTTTTACAGCTTGATAAGTTTTGGCAGCAAATTCAAAAACACATCTATTCATCTTATTTTCAGCTTAGGAAAGGTATATTTTCCATATTTCACAACAGCTTTATCATGTCAGAGAAATAACTAAACACTTTTTATTGATTTTGTCCCTCGGAGGGCAATTTGGTTTACAGCAGTGACACTTTCTAACTGTAGTCTGCTGCTGGTCGCCGCGTGCGCATGACAGCGTACACATGTGCCTGAGCCGGGAATCGAACCACCAACCTCTCAATCCTATGACGACCCTCTCAACCACCGCGCCACCAACAATGATAAAGGAAGTCTCTCCGAGCTGTCAGAACCTGTCACATTCTTTGTTGCTTTACCCGGGAGAAGAAGAAAATACATTTCTGGATTTACTGAATGTTGTTCCTTTTTTACAGCTGTCTGAATTTTAAGCAGACTGATGTTGAATATAATACATTATATTTTACATATAGGGATATATAATCACCCACTGAAAATCGCTCCCTCTCTCTCCTTGTTAATTCACTCGTCTGTAGATTCTACCAGCTTTAAGTTTCATGTTGATTTCACCTCTGTATATTCTGTCTTTTGTTGTGTCTCACTTTACACCATGGTTTGATGTTGATGTTTCTCAACCCTCAGCGGTCACCATGGAAACAACCACGGCAGATGACAATAGTAGGGTTTTTGCTAGTCAAATCAGTTTATCCCTGTCACTGAATTTTTAGTTATTTTATTTCCCCCCACATACTCATAGCTCAGAATGTCTCTAGTGTGAAAAATTGCAAAAGAAATGCAACACATGGAGCAACTGGAAACCTCACTATGATGAAGTGTAAAGTTTAGACCCTTCCACACACCCACACACCCACACACGCGCACACACCCACACACGCGCACACACCCACACGAACAAGAGGAGGAAGGTGAAGGTTAATGAAAGGTGTGTCTCTCATCTTGTCTTGTCCCACCCTCTACAGATGGAGACACTGATAAAATCCTCCCATTTCCTCTATTCCCCCCCCCCCCCCCCCCCCCGAGCTCCACTTCCTCTGGAAGCTGCAGCAAGAACTGTCGTCAGATCGACGCTGCGAATGCCAACTGCTTTCGGTCTGTGTGTGTGTTTTATCTTCTTCTTCATGGTTTGAGGAATCTGTCGTGCTTTTTTGTGTGGAAGCGATCTCGAGTGGATACATCGTGTTTCCAATTTGTGTTTTCAAAGTGATAAAATGTTGCTTTCAATAGCGTTTCTGATGCCGGCGCATAGCAGGGGACTTATTATTGTAGTTCCATTCAAGCCAAGAATTTGAGGCAAGTTCAAAGAATGCAGATGAAAAATAAAATAACTAAAGATAGACGTGTCATATTTATTTCTTCCTAAAAGAGTGATTCATTTAAATACCACATACAACCAGTGTTTGGTTTACAACTTGCAAACAGACCTAAAACACCGAATCGCCCTTTTAAAGTGGGCAAATGTGAGTTATTTAGTCATCATGTTCTATTTCTGTTGATTTACAATGCACTTTCCAGACATCGCCTCGGTGGAACAATGTAATCAGCGTCTTGAGCGGGGGATTTCTCAAGATGGAGTTTATCTTTTGTCTGTGGAGTCTTTGTGACTATAATCTCCTGCTAACCACCATCTGCAGCCTTTCCTTTTCCAGAACCAACAAGAGACATAAATACGTCCCACTCTGTGAATTATAAGCCTTTTGTCTCACAGGATCAGGCCGACATCAAACGCGTTGTCGAGGTTAAAACTCTGAAGCAGAGATGCAAACATTCATGTAAAACTAAAACGTCAAACTTCAGAAATGCCAAAATTGGATATAATGGTAAATTATAATTAAGTGTTTTTCTTGTACAACACAGGACGTATTTTACATTTCCATCTGCATGTGAGAAAACGAGTTTCTCATAAAAGACTTGAGAACTATAATTTTATAAAATCTCCTTTGTTTTAGCTGTACTTCGGACTGCTCATGCAGAGGCTGTGCAATCATTGAGGAACACAGCGCCGTATGTATTCCAATGTATTTCAATGCCACATGAAATAATGAGCAATGATCAACCCAATCAACGTTTTACTAGTCCTATTTTCCCTTGTGCACAGACGTCCTTGGGATGTGCCTACCCAAGCACACATCGGGAAAGAGACGGGAGGGTACGAAGTCGACTGGACTCCAGACCATCATGGGACTAACACTTATGGACAAATTAGAGTCTCCATTTCACCTGACCTGCGTGTCTTTGGGAGGAGACAGAAGCTCTCGGGGGGGAAACCACAGACATGAGGAAGAATGCCAACTCCCCGCAGAAACCTGCAGCCAGCTGGTGGACCGGAAGGCAAGGAACACCTCGCATACCAACCCTCAACTCTAATGTTACACCTCCGCCTAATCCACACACTGAGATCAACACCTCTGTATATATTACAGAAATGTGACCTACAGAAGGAATCCTGCACAATGAAGAAAAAGGGCTGCCTTTAACAACTTTATAATAACATGCGACTTCACACAAACTGCACACACAAAGAAAAAAAAACACAACAACCTCTCAAAGTGCAAGTTTCTTGCCAGTCGGACGGCAGCAGCGATTCATTTTTAACGAACGCTTTTACCCCACAGTGGGCGATCCTGTGGGAGCTGAGTTTGGTTCGTGCAGGTCGAGGTGTTGCTCAGGCTTCATGCGACTCAAACAGGTTGCTGGATTTTTACCACAGACCTGCTGAAATGCATTTATGATGTGTTCCTATGCGTGTATCATGTACTCAGTTTACGCAGCACTGCTGACCTTAAATCACTTCCTATAGAGCATTGGGTTCTTTCCGCCTCGATGCCTGCTGCCTCACCAGATTTTCACTCGCATGGACATGGGAGGTGGAGTCACACACACACACACACACACACACACACACACACACACTGCAGATTTCCTGTGACTTGTTCCCGTGAGAGCCTGACATTTTGCCAGACAGGAATTGCATACGCTGCCCCCCCGCCTCCACCCCCACCCCCTCCTGGTTATCCTGCTGGGACGCAGCACCTGTCCCTCCACGGTGACTGTGTGAGATGACGCCTCTCTCTGGGAGGGGATGGGAAGGGCGTCCAGTTCTGGTGCTCATGGGTAATGGCCAGAGGAACGAGAGCCCTTGATGTGAGCACAGTGGAACCTTCCTTGTTTTCCAAAGGAAGCCCAGACCGCCACTGAACCTGCTTTGTGAGCACTTTCACTCTGTTTTTCTTTCTGATTTCTTCTATTTATGTTTCTTTATAAATCACCCCCCCCCCCCCGCCCCCGTTTTTATTGAATGACTTTTTCCTGCTCCATTTTCCAGGCCTGTTCCAGCAGAGAGTGTAAAAGGACTATTTCCATTTCCTTTCTTCTGTTATTGTGAGGTGGCGTAGAAATTTTGGGTTGTGATTTGTAATCGTCTCCTTGGTCAATGGCACCTTGTCTGCAGTTCTTCTATCAATGATCCCAAATGACTGAAATATCAGCGAAGTATCTACGTGTGGCAGCCACGATAAAAGTCCTTTGAATTCTCGGACTTCAAAGAAAAGGTGCAGCGGTCCGCCTGCTCTCATCTCTTTCAGCATCGTGATCTGCTTTCCTTATGGATCGTTCGGCAGTTCATGAAACAAACGACATGTCACATGTCTGTGTTTCCCAGACATTATCACACATAACAGCAGAGCACAAACAAACGGCAGCTCGGTAAAGGTTTTAGATTATATAATATATATATAGATATATTTTTATTCAGATTCTAGTCAGAAGGAATGAGAATGAAACACACTGTAATGCAAGATAATGCTTTTAATTAGACGATTTGGACCCAGAATGAGGTTCTGTAGTAAATCGACATGGACATGCTAGACGAGACAGAACTTGAGCCTGAATACAGAAGAGAGAGAGAGGGGTGGGGGTGGGGAGGGGGCTGAGGAGGGATGTGACCCTCAACAATAATTACGATAATAATAATAATACATCACAGGGAGTGTACAGATGTTTTGTGGTGGCTCACTACTGTTAGCAAAGTAAAGCACAGAAAGGAGAAAAATTAGAGTTTACAATCAGTCCGTCACGTTTATTCCTCCCTCTCCACGCCTTTAATTCAGATAATGAAGCGCTATCTTCTTCAAATGTGTTTTTTTCCCCTTCTGGAGTTCTGTTGTTCATATTTCCTTGAATTCATGGAAAATAGTAAAATGTGTTAGGATGCAGCTTCTTTTCACCATTTTGACTGCCCACTCTCACACCCTGTGTGTTGATGGTGACCGACCCAATCCGACTCATCCCGCACACTCACCATTTCAGTTGAGCATATTAGCTTTTTCTAATTAGTGCGAAACACAAATTATAGCTAGGGTTGATGGGTATGTGATTGAATCTGTGGTATCTGGTCCTAATTAATTAGAAAATAGAGTTTCAAAGTTAGAATGTCTTCGGATAAAGTCAGAGGATTGCCTCAGCTATGAACATTCATCCTGAAGGACAAATGAACATCCAAACCAAATTTCATGGTAATATATCCAACAGCTGTCAAGACATTTCACTGAAACCCACAAATATGAACCTCGCGGTGGCACTAAATGAAGTCAGGGCATCAACAAGTCGGTAGGATTCATCCTTGGGGTATCGTTAAGCTTTCATGCTAATCCATCAAATAGCTGCCGAGATGTTTCAGATGCAAGCGAGGCTAATAAATCAAGGCAATCATAATAAAATGACAATATTTTCATTTCATGAATGGTGATGTCAACCTTTTTTTGGTGCACTGAGGTCTGATAAATGAACCGTAACCAATTGCTGCCTCAGCAGAGTGACTGGGGCGACGCGGGTCGTCCTATGATCGACTGGTCAGTGGTTTGATTCTGGCACATGTGTACACTGTCGTTGTGTCCTTGGGCAAGACACTTAACCCACATCGCCTGTGTGAATGTAGTGAGCGAGTGAATGTCGGTGGTGGTCAGGAGGGCTCCTCGCTCCTGTCAGTCTGCCCCGGGGCAGCTTCACCACCACCAAGTATGGAGCGAATGAATAATGCACAATATAAAGCGTCTTTGAGTGTCTACAAAAAAAACAAAGTGCTATATAAAACCGGATGCATTATTAGTACTACTGTGCAGGGGCTAGCAGCGGGCTGTAGTGTTGCTCAATCTGCTGTCTGGATGCTGCTGCAACAAAATGTCACACAACACTCCGACCACTCGACCTGCTGGTGGGTAAAACCAGACAACAATGATTCAACAAATGGAAGTCTGATAGACAGCCTGCACATAATGCCAGGACACACACACTATCTCAGCTGAAGGCCGCTCTTATAAAGCCATCTTTTATCATTTTCCATCTATTTGGCACATATTACAAATCTTTAAATCTTTATTTATTGTATTGAAAGCAATGACTGGCGGCACCACTCGGAGCAAATGGAGGATGGAGCAGCATTAGAGATGCAAGCTCAGGGGAAAACTGCTGCAGCTGAAGCAAAAAGGTATTTATTAGCAGCCATTGGGAAGAGCACAATCAATAGGCACAATCACGTCAGAGTGGATATGGAAATACGATAGCCAGCCTGCTTTGGCTGTGACTCTGTTTGTTCACTGAACCAGGAGAGGAGCCGCAGTCAATATGGGACCGGTGTAGCCTGGTCGTTTACTGGGTGAGCTGCTTGGATGCTCAATAAAAGAAAATGGTTCTTACTATACAGCCTATAATGAGAATAGCGACCAAATGTGTCTGCAGAGATCAACATGAGGTGGGGGATAATAAATATCAGACAAGAATAAAAAAACAAAAAAACACCAGCACCAATAAATGTTTTTATACAGAGGTTAAAATCTCACAAATATAACTTGGAAGTCTGAGCAGAGCTGTAAAGTTATCTTTTGGCAAATGAGGGGTTCTATTAAAAGCAGTTTATTGCTTCTGGTGCAAGAAGGGAAAGGACCTCCTGCCACGGTTATTGCTGGAGGTCATATGGCACATATGTTGAATTCAATACAACAAAGTGGGTTTGAAAACCAGCATCAGTCACATGTTTACCTTCTGAGGTTTGCATTTATCTAGCCTTTGTTTTTCTGTAGCAGGATTACACAAACAGTAAAGATTGTATTATGTCATTAGGTAGAGTATGAGCCAAGGAACAATCATTGAGATCCTGTTGCTAGTCGAAGCATCAGCATGTGGATCCAGAGCATCGTGGGTTAAGGGGTTATGGTTAGATACCAACATAAAATCTACCAAAGTCAGATCTGGATCCAGGAAATACTCGAGATCTGGTGATCCAGAATGTTTACATCATAGAGCTCATGTGAACATGAGAGAATGAATAACACAGACATGGACTGATATCAAATTGTAGCTTAAACTGTTCCAAATCAGATGGATCTTCAAAACCTACCAAGCTAGACACACACAAAAAAGAAAAACGTTAGTAAAATATGAATTTTCTGAATTATTAATCAATCATGATACCTGTTTGAATTGTTGGGTGGATTCTAACGGTCTGTGAGACATGATGGTCATGTTGTTATTAGAATTACACATTAGAGAAGGTTGAAAGGTCTGTTCTTTATTTATTTAGCCTTTTTGATTCAATCTGAGGTGGGTTGTCATGATAAATGTATGAGTACATTTAATTGTTGTATGTTCTGGGGCAGACACACACACTGTCACACTTATGCAATGCAGGCATGGCAGCTCTCATGCTTCTAAAAAATATCTTCTGCACGCATAACTAGATGTACACAAACGTGGTGAGGTGTGTTGTCACACAGGCACAACAAAAACTGAGACCAAGGTTCATATGAAGTTCAATTATCCTTTTATTTGCCTTCTAATGCTGATGTACCGGTTATGTTGAACAAGTTTAGAACGTATGGATCCGAAGAAGAGATGCCAGAGCTTTTGTTTCATAAGCAAATGCTTTAATCACAGTTTTGTCTGCACAGTCTCAGCTTTATTAATGTGGGCTGTGTTGAAGATGAGAGAAACCGAAGTGATGCAAGCATGCATATTCATCTTCTAAGTAATTATTTTGCACACCATATAGGCCATAAGTCTACAGACGTCCATGCTTGGGTTATGTGCTGTAGAAACATTTGAATGCACAGGTGAAGGTGGGTGCGCTGCCAGCGCAGCAGATAGAACAGATAGCTGTAAAGTCTTTGCCAGCACTTTGCCTGCCACAGGAATGATGGAGCGAACGACACTGAGGCAGAGCGTCTCTCTCTCTCCAATATGAGACATGTGCTTGGAAGCAGTTTTGAAGCCCCGAGGCCCACCCAGCGATAAAACCCTCTCGCAGTCATGCAGTGCTGGAAATACAATGTCCCTCAAGATTGCTCTCCCCCCCCCCCCATCATTGTTACCCTTACCACATTTTACACACATCTATCTGCTTTCTATTTAAATGTGTCTGACAGTGTGCTGGGAGGGGGGGGGGGGAAAGAAACGTGGAAAACGTCAACGCCGAGAATGGAGGAGAGCCGGGAGTCTCTGAAGGAGATGAGGGGAAGTTCCCCTTTCATCTCGTCCAGGCAGAGGAGGGGTGAGTCATCCTGTGGAGCGCCACGATGCTAAATGACTTTCCCTTTGCCGTCGAGGGTCAACTAAGGTAGAACATCTTTTTAGGACTGCTCAGCTTACTGTCAAGCAGGGAACTGTGATTTGTTTCCAAGCAGTTTTCTCAGCTAAGCAGTTGTTTCAGGGTCGAGTAAAGGGTCAGAGGCGTGTACAATGTCATCCATTGCTTGTGTATGAAGTTACTCCTCGCACTGCAATTACCCATGATGCTCCTCCAGCCTGGTGGCGGAACACAAGAGAACGTTGCCCACAGCGTAGACGACTGCAGTTCCTGATGCCTAGTTTAGAGTATGCAGTTTTATCAGCATCAAAATGATGGTAGTTTGGGATTTCTGACTTAGTGATACTTTGATTATGTGTTGATATTTTTGTTTTAGGTATTTTATTGGTAGAAATGGTCAAACGCAAACACATGGTCCTGGAACACTACATAATTTATTATTCACAGTGCACTTATTTTACCAATAAATATATTTTTTCTGCACATACACACAAGTATGACATCATCTGTTAGTGCCATCCAAGCACAAGATAACAAAGGTTTGTGTTTTTTTTTTTATTGATGTATCGGTTAGGTTTTATACACAAAAGTGGCATGTTTATTTGTTGAGTTGGATTTCAGGCAACAGTAACATCATCACTTGTTTAGCTTAAACAACAGTAGCAGTAGTTGCTTTGCATGGGAGAGACATGTCTGTATTCCTTCGGAGAGCAGCGAGACAATATAAAAAGTATTGATCGACTATCGATTGAAGTATTTTCATGTCTGCTCCCAGACAAGAGGCCTGATCGGTCGTGCTCATTTGATCAGTGAGGTTTGTTGAACCGTGAGAGGAGCCGCCAGTGGAGATTAATCTCTGTGCTTCTTTTTTCGGCACAAAAAAAGGGAAGAGCTATCTTTTATTAAAGAGGGGCCATTCTTTCATCGCACTGCATAGGGCAGTGCGATGAAATGTTATTGCCAATAATAAAAAAAAAATGCTCTTGCTCTCAGGTAATATAACAGACCCTAATTTCATATTGGATTCAGAAAAAAAAAATCATCCACTATGATTTCACCTGTTTTTCTTTCTCATCTCTCACCGGCAGTCAGATAAGTCACAACAAAGCCTCATTTCATTTTGCACATCGTCGCGCTCCTCTCTGTGATGGATTTCTTTATGTACAGACTCTGTGCTTTCTGGCAGAGGTGGAACATTTCCTTCCATTCCATACCTCCACCAGGTCTCAAAGTTTTAGCATAGTTGCTGCTGCCCATGAACATTAGAACCCATTAGAGGACATTTCTAAGCACAAGCTCCTCGTGGAGTCTTAAATGAAATTCACGCTCCAGCGGCAGGGCTTTGGGATTTCCTCCAAACCGGATGGTGGTGACATCGAGGCCTGTAGCTCTCAGTGCTCGGGCCTCACTGGCACTGCTCATCCTCGGCTGAGGTGCCTTCTCAAAATCTTCTTTTAATAAGCGTTTGTGTTTTGTACTGTTTTTCAGTTTGTCACTGTGTCGGCAGCGCCACACAACTGAGGTCTACAGTTAAAGAACACACCAAAGTGAAAGAAGATGGCTCCTTTGGGGGCAGTAGAGGGCATTCACGGTCCTCTGGAGGTGCTCTGCCCCTCTTTTCTTTTCACAATACATTGTCTCGTGGCAGGCCCTGCTCTCGTTGTCATGATGGATGGCCCTCAACACTCCGCAGTGATTGGCTAGTGCCGATAAAGCTGCGAATGACTTTAGCGGGAATCTGATTGCCCCCACAATTCCCCAAACACCTGACCAGGCTGCAGCCTCCCTTGCAATCCCCATACTGCGGCTGAAATTGAAACTAAAAAAGCCTGTCTTTTTCAGGAGGGATTACCTTTGACCCTCTTTTTGAAGAAAAAGTTCAGCAAAGGCAAAAACCATCAACAGGACAGTTTAGGACATCACTCAAGCGATCAAAGTCTGCAGAACTCAAAGATCAAGCTGGTGAAGGCCTTCCTCTCACAGAGGGGGAGTAGCACTTTAACTTAAAAATAAGTTCAGCCCCTCACTTTTGTCAATGCCAACCCCACTTTACCCAGCGTCCCGTCCGCGGTGCTCGCTGCTCCGTAACTTTCAGACAGGTTTTATCTGTGGTGTCCCATCCCGATGATTTATATCACTGGCTGACTCTGCTTTTGTGGCAATTTTCTGCTATCACATCCCACAGAGATAGTGTGTGCGTATGTGTATGTGTGTGTGTGTGTGTGGCCTCATGGGCCGGAACAAGGTTGCACGATAACACCGATTACTGTCTTTTGTGAGGTGAAGGTAAGGGGCTCTGTCTCTTGTTGGGTCAAAAACGGCCGGTGTCCTTCTGAAACCGATGCCCTGAAAGCCACACAGCAAGGTTTTGGGAATTGCTGCATGGGTGGGCCTGAACCTAATTTAGCAAGGAACACCCAGTGTTAGTCCTAAAAGCCTGCCGGAGCAGCAGGCGATGCGGAGGTGGCATTAGCATCATTGGGGTTAATTGATCATGACAGATTGATGACACTGGACAATAATCTTTCCCAACAGCACAAGTTCACCAACACTTAATTGTAAGTGTCAGGCAAGCTGGGTCTAATCAGTTTGGGGGAGAACATGGTTTCAGTTCTATGATTAGTTTGCTGCATCACGATTTTCAGATGGCACCATGAACCCAGCAGGTTTATTTTTATCAGCCATAAGGCTGCACCTTTTCTTTTTTTTTTACCAACAGAGACAGAGCCGTCACAGCAGGACCAGTGGACCAGATTTCCTGCCTGTGTTTGGCAACCGCGGCCCCGGCATGCTGTGCTAATATTAGCTTGTCAAACTACAGGTTCTGTCTGTCTAGTTTCTGGGCACCGAGTACTTTATGTAAGAGAGAAACAGAGCAAGCATTGTACATTGACCGACAATGAGAAAACTCAGCTTGTGAAGATTTGGGGCAGAAAATCTTACAGACTGGTATTTTATTTCAAAAAGTGCTGAACCAAAAAAGCTTCAGCTTCGGAATGTGAAGGAAATGATGGTGGCCTTCTTTCAGCAGGGCTACTATCATCTTTAAAAAATGAAAAGAAGCCAAGAGTGTGTGTCTGCTTAACAACAATGTGCCAAAGGATGAGGGAAAGCAGTACAAATAGTAGAATGCATGATGTGTGTCTTTTCTCACACGAGCAGATTTGGTGCTTCTAAAAAGCAACAGTCTATATTGGTTTCTGCAGACCCTGGTGAACAGATGACATCACGGGGGAATAGAGGATGTGAATTAACCATAATGCATCTGCTCTTGCAGATGCAGACTTTTGTGTCGTCCCACATATCTTCTTCATGTGTAACCAAATTGGATGCCTTAAAAACGAAAAAAGAAAAAACAGTTTGCAAATGCAACAATTGACAATTGACACGTCTCCACATCTTCCCACTGACACCAGTACATGCTAAAGTCCGTGCAGCGGTGATGGAGTGGTGGAACTTCAGAATAAATTCCATGTGCTCAATAGATTGATCCGGATCTTGGCTCAGCTGTCAGTCACGTTTTGTGCCATTATTTTCCTTTTTTATTTCATAAAATAATGCAAAACTGTAAAAACAAAAAAAGCATTTGACTATACTTTGGAATGATGACGTGCCTTAAATCGTGAAAACTCTAGGATAAATCAGCAAAAATGTTTTGAACTTATATTTCCCTGCTTGGGCTGCTGCCCCCGTGACCCGGCCCTGGATAAGTGGCTGAAAATGGATTATGCACAAGAAGAATACATGCATGAATGAATGAATGAATGAATATCCTTAGCTGCCGCTATGTGGCTGCACCTTGTAAACACCACAGCTGCAAGGCAATAAATGCAGCACCTCATCTTTATATTCTTCTATTCAACTTTTCATGCAATGAAAAATAGCAAAACCTATGGTCTTTAAAGTAGAAACATCCGAGGATGATTGAGACAGAAAGCTGAAACAAACTGCCACAGACAGGAAGTGAAAGATGAAGAGAAATGACAATAAGAAAGTGGATCAGCGTCTGATGGTGGAGACGTTTCTCCTGGCCTTGTTCTGTCTCTACAAGTTTTTCTTGAGTGACAGACTCACGGTAGAATCATCAGGAGTTTTTCACTCAGCTGACCTGTGTGACCTTGGAAACTGTCTCACCAGTCACACTGCATCCCGCAAATTATTCTACCATCCTGCTTACAATGACGATCGTCTCCTTTCTAACTGCTCCTTGCTGTGTGTGTGTGTGCGTGCGCGCGCGTGCGGATCAAGGAGCTACAAATCGTTGACGCTACAGGAAATGTTTTCTACCCCCAAGAATAATTTAAGTCATCTCTGTACTCCTGATGATAAACTTTTCCACCAGCTAATTAGGAATGTACGGAAGGATTAGAAGGGGCAATTATTTTTATCAGTGGAAAATTTATGATGCTGTCACTGAGTGTTGTATGAAACAAGCAGTAGAAGCTTGAATTAATTAGAAACGTTTGTTTACTGTGAAAGCAGAATGAAGACCGAGCGCTCCTCAGCCCGACCTTGAGGATTTGGAGAAATGCATACTTTTGCTATTTTAGGGTTTTATTCATCCGCTGAGCTGTGGAGCGCCAGCAGTGAAATGTTTCCCAAAACAAATGCAGCTCAAGAGAAGGTCACCAGTTTTCTCTAGCTTGGAAATCCTAAAGTGAAAAGGAATTACGAGTAACATAAAGCAAAAACAATTCCCCGAAGGTTTTAATTACTTGATAACAGAAATTCAGTTTGATGTAATTATGCTGCTTGAAACTAAACGACACTCTGTGTGACTGTTGACAATGAGAACCGACCCTCAGAATCCGGAATTACATTACAATTAGATTGATTACTATTCAACAAAAACAATGACTTGCTAATTTTCTGTAGGATATCATGAGGAAAAGACAAATCTGAACCGTTTCACCTACAGCTGTTTGGTTTATTAAAATATTGTTCAAAATCTCATTTCCTGTTGATGGTGAAAGCCCACCGCTGCTGGTGTACGGCGCGGCAGGAGCTCGGTCAACCAGGACTTGGCTCGGGGACCGGAGGGGGGTCGGCTCAAGTCCAGCAAAGACAAACGTATGGCTTGTGAACTGGTACCTGGAAAGGTGTCAGTTCACCTCCTGAGCAGTGCCGAGGTGCCATGAGCAAGGCACCAAACCCCACAAGCTGCTCCTAGGGCGCTGCTATGCAGCTGCCCTTCACTTGAGCATCTCTCCATTATTTCCATGTCTTTGTGTGTATGTGTGTTTATAATTAATATAAATTCATACATTTTCTTGGAGACGAGACGGTCGCAATCATCTCGTTTTGAAAAAAATTGCATGTCGGTTCAACCTCATTGTTACTGTACAAAGACACCATTCCACAGCTTTATTCCCTTTGTAGTTTCCCTCTGCCGAGCTTCAGTTGGGAACGTTTTTGCCCAGAGGAGCTCTTACTTAACTAAATATTGCGACATTATAGGGATCATTATAGCAGGCTTTGTTTGTTCCTGGATCCACCGCGTCATCAAATAAACCCACTATTGTTTGTAAACATTGTCACCTTGATTGAGACTTGTTATGAACATTACTGTCTTACTTGCACAAGGCATTTATTTTAATTATTTGTAGATTTAAAATGACAGCGGATAAACATTTGGGATGGAACGAGGTGAGCGAGTCGAGGTTAGTGGTCACAGATATCTAATTAGTGCAGAGAACATGGAGGGAAATTAATCTTGTGCAGAATGATGACTCAATACATTGTTTGTCTGCATGTAAAAAAATAAACTTTCTATTTTGGGATTTTCCCATTTGAATAGTGCAAATGCTGCAGATCGTATGCATCTGAGTTAAAAACAAAGACTGAGTTGAGTCATAAATTGCAACTGCTTGGTTTCACTGAGCAGGGAAGAAAATTAAATCCACAGCCCGCCTCTCATTTCCATTCTGGTGGTCGGAAAAACTCACATGCATTCCCACCGAGACGACAGAAGAAAGAGTAACCTCTCTATAGTCCCATGCATGCATATTCTTTAAACAGATCCAAACAGCACTGCTCAGCAAAGTAATGCTGACTTTGGCTCAAGCACAGCTGAAAACCTGAGCTCATCCCGTCTCTTAAGAGGTCCGATACGGCTAAACTAATTATTACGTTATGCATGCAAATGAGAAACGCCACGAGAGAGAAGCCAAATGCGTATTTCCCCGTTGGCCTCTGTGGCACTGGGTGCATGAGCAATGATTAAGCACGCGGCCTCTTTAGCTTGCCTGGCACCGCACCTTTGAAATAAGCTGGAGCCTGTGGGGCAAAGCTCAGCAAAAGTCTCGCTTGACTTGTTCGGAGAGGACGGAGGTCATCGGTGAAGATTCATCATCGACGAGCCACGCTTCACTTCAGGTGGGCGAGCTGCTTCCTGTCTAACTTCCATTCATTTTCCTGAACGCTTTATCCGACATCCGGGCATGGACAAGCCACCAGTTCATCGCAGGGCCACACAGAGACAGACAATCATTCACACACAGACTCAAACCTACAGACAATTTAGCGTAACCAATTCACCTAATTTGCATGTTTTTGGTGGTGGGAGGAAGCCGGAGAACCTGGAGAGAACCCGGAGAGAACCTACGCACACAAGGCGAGAACATGCAAACTCCTCACAGAAAGACCCCAAGTTGGATATGATCCTGTGATCTTCAATCGTGATTGACAGAATCTTTGAGTTATCTTGACCATTTTGTTGCAACTGTTAAAAAGGCATGTGAAGCATTCTGGTCAGTTTTCTTCAATTAAAATCTAATTTATTACAATGCGTTATATCGGCGTCAATATTAAGCCTGCCGATACAATCAGACGACAGCAGAAGACCACGGCTCTGGTTTGTGCCGCCGCTTCTTCGACAAAATGAAAGATCATTCAACAACGCTCTGCTACTGGTCAATCCAACAAGATAAAGTACTCTCAGATGCAAAATCCAATTTAGTTCTGCAGCATTCTCTTCCTCACAATCATATATAATCAGATGTAATGCACGTTAGTTTGAGTGTAATCTTTTTACGTTTCAGCCTGAATCACTTCCTTACTTGCACAAGGCATTTTTTTTAAAGCATGTTAGAATATATATAAAAGAGATCATTGTTATGAGACAATGAATGATCCCTTTGTGGTGTTGCCTCGAGCTACTTTCCTACACACGATGCTGCGTTCACTGTACTAGCTCTTGCTGTTGTTTTGCTGCTTGCAGCAATGCTCTGTTTTAATGTTCGGTGTGATAAATGCATGCGCCTCTGAAATGTTGGTGCTTGGCTTGAATAGAATTGTGACTCTTCATCTATCCCTTGCTGAAGTCATGAGTCATGCTGATGCCTGGCTTCACAGTGTCAGAGCATCAAACCACTTCAGGAGACTCATGAGAAAAGTGCATTTATTTTGGTGCTTTGCATAACATGGCAAGAAGTTAGAATGTTAAGTTTGACGCATATATATATATATATATATATATATAAAAGATTTCAACCAACTGAAGCAATTTTTTTTACATGAACACACCTTTTAGCCCGCACCCATGGGAGTAAAGGAAAGAGTGTGTCTCACACAAAGCAGCAGACCTTTCTGTGATTGATGTCTCTGACCTATTCTGTATAGAAGCAGCCACAACCTAATAACATTATGATCACACATGGATGTCAAGAAAAGATGTCTTCTTTAATGTGAGACTCTTTCCAGCTCCGTCGTGGCTGGTCTATGGTTGACTCTGTTCCGGCTGGACTCCCTGAGGACATCAGCTGAAGCGTCTCTTAGCCGGACACTTAAACCCGGCCTGCTGTGGAGGCCCTGCATTGTTATTACCTGTGGATTGCATGCTCTCCTATTCATTAATTATGTCATGCCATTTCACCGTTGTTGAATCTGTGTGCGCCTACAAGTCGGTGTTTCACTGCTCAGGTTGTTGCGACGCTCAGATAACGATAATTACTCGTCTTCCTGCCGAACGCTTATTTCATTCAGTTACGGACTAATAATGAAGTGGTTTGAAATAACCAAGTGATGGTTTCCTGTCCCGTTTGTCATCCTTCACTCTCTGAGGCTGTCCTTATTCCACGGGTTAGAGCCACAGATATAAGAAACATTTTAGTAGCACATTTTTTTTAACTCATTGAGTGCCAGCCATTTTCAGCTCAGCTATATGCTGAGTGCCCCAGTTATCTCTAATTTTGCCCAATTTTCCAAGCCCCACAGAATATTCTTTACTCTGACTATGCGAGCATCAAATGAAAGATCAAAGTCTCCTCTTTCATCAGGAAACGACAGTGTTCCTACTATTTTTTGTTCCGGAGTCATTGGCCATTGAAGAGAGGCAGATTTCAGTGTCAGGTTTGGCAGTGAATGTTTGGGTTATATTAAAAAAAATAACGTCTTTAGACGTTAATGGCATTGAATGAGTCAATCAATTAATTGCATGTTTTTTGACACTGGGGGGAGGCTGGAGCACCTGAAAGTCTCCCGGAGAGAACATCCATCCAGTCAAATCCTCAGTCCACATGAATTAGAATAACACACCGCCAAGGATCAGCAGTCCCCTTTAATTCATTCAAGCCTTATTCAAAATCAAACACATAGCCCTCTAACCATATTTTAAAGCTACAGGATTTGCAACACTTAAATCCACTTTTTAAATTGTGTGTGCATCACTCATACTAAAAATACCCCCTAAATATGTGGGCAAGCATTACGTTCTAAATCTTTCAATACATAACGCGAAAGAAAATGTGGAAAAAAAAGGCCTCTGAAAACACTGATTTGAATAAAATTCATTTTGTCAACAGGGTCCGCAAATCAAAAGGGAACTTCATCACACGAAATATTTCAACTTTGTAAAATTTTGAGCAACGTGAAATAAAGTACAAGTACATTTTATTTAAAAATCAATCTTTTTCATCTAGATCTGCAACAAAATGCCATGTGGTCTATTCTACCCACTGCACCACTGTGTTGTCCATGACACAGACGGACAGACAGACAGACAGGCAGACAGGCAGTTACAACCTCAAACAGAAATATGCTTTGACGTTATTGCTTTAGACAGCTCCATTCCCCATCACCACTCTATCACAGCGAAAACACAAGAACCACATACAATCACCATCCATAATTCATCCTATTCACCAAATCCATTTGAATACATAAAGCAAGCAGGAGCTCCTGGTCTGTGAGCTTTAGCTGCAGGGCGGCAGGAGGAAAAACAGCCATCTCATGCCTGGACCATCATTGGATGTGAATGTCTGAGTACTAATACATAGGCAGGCCTATAATCACCACCATAACACCCTCAAGCCCCAAACGGCGCCTCTATATGATGAAGGATATGAGAAGGAGCGTCTGATTGCCCCACCGCAGTCCTATCCGCCTCTGTTTCTTTTAATTATTCAGTCTCCGTCCATCCATCTATAATTCACTCACCCTCCACCTCCTACTCCCATCCTTCTCAGCTGAAGCGCTCCTCCTCGCCACTACAGTCAGAGGCATTTTTAGAAAGCCCTCACTCGTGATGAGAGGAGAAAGGAGGACGTGGATAGACAAATGGAAGAAAGCTGGAGGAAGGGGAAATGGGGGCTGGAAGTGGAAAGGGAATGACAGGAGATGAGAGGCACTGCACAGAATTCAGCAGCTCCCCAAAAAAGATCTCACCCATTTACCCTCTGAAATTACTTCTCACAACTGAAGTAGCGACCGGCGATGAAAGCCAACAAAGGAATCATTCCTCTTTCCTGCCTCTTTTCAAACAACATCTGTGGACCTTTCTCAATCCAAACAATAGCTCGTGTCCTTCTGCAGCTGAATTTCACCTCAATTGTTTCAGAAAGATTTTTTTCTGATCCACAGTCTGCAACTGAATCCAGATCTGACTTACGGCTCCAAATGCACAACGCAGTGGAACGCCATAAACTGTCCCTACATCGATATTATCAATGCTGAGATTTTCACCATACTGGCAAAATGATTGAAATGAAAAAATCTCACAATGTAAAAGCCTGCAAAATCAACCCAGAGCCCACATCGTCAAACAGATGAGCATCCGTATCTGATGGTGGCTCACAGAGCACAAAGGATTGATTCAATGACAAAGAGGCAGCCGGCTGAGGAGGTCAGCTTTGGTTGGCTGGAATGTCAAACATCTCCTCTTTTCTGGGTTGAAGACGTTCAGATGTAGGAATCCAAAAATAAAGATGCTACTTTCCCATTAACTTGAATGATAAACTGCTTCCAGACCATTTATCCATTAATTCAAATGAATGAATGAATGAATTGAACCATTTATATGTGATTAGAACCTTGATTGCAGCAAAAAAGACAACACCACAGGTTCTGTCATTCCTTATTAACTATAGACAGCTGGTTGCATGTTCTTTTCCAAACAACAGACGAAATGTATGTATTACACATGGAGGTAAATTACCGGCTTTGATGAAGGGTAACTAGTCAATTTGACGGGTAGAACAAGTCTATATAAAAGCAGATGAGGCAGAGATGTGATTCGCAGGGCGATGTGAAGCTTTTCTAAAAGATGCGTTTTCGGTTCAGAGTGGCTCAAAGGGACTGGCTGCCTGCGAGTTAATGACTGAGCTGGGAAGGTCATTCTTTCATTGGGGAGCCATTGTTCTTTAAACTATGATTACATAGGCTGATTAAATTATAGTCTGTGGGTCTTTAGAAGCCACCGAGCTAAATCAGTGATGCATTTTCCTATAATTAATGAGAGCCACATGATCATTGGTCAGATTCAAGTGCTCATATAACTGCAGCACCGTAGTGCCGCTTCCTCTAACAGCTAGGTCATTGCATCTTATTGCTAGACTCTGGCGGCCAAATAGAGCTCTAAATCTGACACAAGTGTTGCAGCTAAAGAAGAATTTTGACAGAAACAAAATGTGTTGAGACCCTTTGAACAAACTGCCACATAAGCCGCAGGGGGGGGGTCAAAAGCAGTTTCAATCCCACCAAGTGCTGACTAACTGCAATTAATACGATAGTGAAGTGAACTGAAGAACAATTTAGTGCTGCTGGCGCTAGGAATAAGAGACGCTTCCACCATTCACGCTGCCTTTGGTTACTTTGCGGGTTTGAGCGTTTCGCTTTAGTTTTCACAACACTGTCGAAGGCTGTTTTAATTAAATGCATTACACAATGAAAATAGGTTACAACCGTTGAGAGAACAGCCACAATGCTTTTTAGTACATTCATTCATGTGGTAGAGAAAAGGATGTGACACGAGTTACGGATAGGGAAAGACTATTTACGCCAGAAAAAGGTCGTCACCAGTACAAAGCTTGATGGAGAAGGTCATACGATGTGTGCGTGTTTAATTTGGAGGAATGTCAAAGACATTTGAATATAGCAGGGAAAAAAAGGGGGCATACATAAAGGGTCAGATAAAAGCAAGCCAGCGTGGTGTACTGATGAACCAGACCTGAGTGAATAACTGAGCAATCAAACAGAATGCATGACTAAAGCAGAGCTTTTCCTCACCTGGTAGAGAGTGTCAGAAGCTGACTGTCATTGGTGAATTTGAGATATAAAAGTAAAATGTTATTGTTGGGGGGGGGGGGGGGCAATCTGAGTTGCGGACAAGAGGAGAGTTCTCCAGGATAATGGCCCATCGGACTTTAGTTTTGTGCTACTTTGTTTGCAGTCAACAAATATTTCTAAGATTTATATCCAAAATGTTAAGAATTTATTAGCAAAATCACATCTGACGAGATGTTGTTGAACAACTTCCCCAGATCCATGAAAGAAAATGGAGGAAGTGCTAATCGCTACTTATCATCACCATCATAAGCAGTTTGAGGGTCCCACACACACTAGCCTGATACACCGCTTGTGTTCATGACATCAGTGGAGTTGTTGGACTGACTGATGCTGCAGCTGCAACACACACATTTACACACACTTGCACAGGAAGCTAGCTCATGGATCTTCTGGCTGACCTGGTCATAGATTCAGAGAGGAGCGTAACTTTCCCACGCTTCAAACTGGAGCCGACTGGCAAGGAACACGATACCTCGGAACATTTAGTCACTGGACACTCTGATGAAATATTGTGTCTCACGTCCAAACGGTCATGTCTGGTTGAATTCAATAGCATTTTATTCATAGGTCGTGTTTGGTTGAATTTCTGCATCTAAATCTACAGGTCACACATATACATTATATATACTCATGTATTTTAATCCATCCCACCTGATGCAGAAATTAAAAACATGAAAACTCAATGATGGCCCTTCTGTATTCCGTGTGGTTATGGTTTTCATAGTTGCCACGGTGAAAAGGCTAGTTTGGACAGGTTTCAGCAGGAATGGCTGCATTTATGTACTGTATTCAAGATTCAAGGTACAAGCTGATGAGGGATAGCAGCGCAGCAAATATAAAGCTAATCTTCTATATGCTCACAATGTTTACTCAGACACATTAATATAAACATATACCTAAAACTAATGCCATCGTTTAACTGGAAATGACGGCGTGTCAATAATAGCAATCAATAAATAATCATGAGAACATATATTTATTTTTAATTTGGACTGCCGCTAGTTTTTCTGCAGATGGGTGGATGAGGTTTGTCTTGACCCGTCTTCAAATAGCATAAGCACGCCGTTTTGTTTATATAATTATGGTCACGCTTTACCAATCACACACAGAATGTCATAGAAACTAGAAAAAGGTTCCTAACAAAACAGCATTATAATAAAACACGCAATTTGACTGAAGCTCTTTTAACACATCCCATGATTTATTTTTTTTGTTTTTTCCACGCTTACATCTGTGGAACGATCATATTGTAATCTTTAGCATACTAATTAGATAGACTTGAGAAACATGGACTCAAGCCTTGCTCAATTGGGCATGCATCCTGCCTTAATCTCATCAGGACTCGGCCCAGGCCCTGTTACTTTGCCGGTTAATCGAATGGGACGCGGCTCAGCATTATGGCATCTCTCCGGTGCCCCGGGGGGGCTGCTGGAGGTGGTATAGCTGAGGTGTATTTTTGTGGCCATGGTAGCCATGTGTATGGTTTCCACTGAGCTATCAGTGGCTGAGCACCAGTGTGTGGACACTGATGTTATGTGATACATCCTCAGGGAATGAATTCATTTCCTCCAAAAGTCTGTGAGTTTGTTGGCATATGGTCTCGACTGAAACATTTCAGCTGTCTTTTTTTCCTTCTCTTCTCTTCTCCCTCCATCTTTCCCCACTGTTGATCTGTATGCCAGGGCTCCACACTACATTATGGACTGATTATAGCTCCAATGGCCTCATTACTGACAATGAAAGGCTCAAACGGGGTAATGGCTGCCTAATACTGGGCTATTAGAGAAGATGATTTGACTCGTTATTAGCCAACTCTGCTTGGTAACTTCACAGCCAATGAACTGAGTTGCCACGGGTCTGTTGTTTCTACAGTGAGATAGAAGACATACCATGTATGCATAGTCGAGCACACGCCACCCTCTCGCTGCCAGAGCATACATTGCACTTAGGTCCGCAATTAACCGGTCATTAACAAGACTTCTGCCGAGGCAACACAAGTGCCAGATGTAATCTGCACGGATAAAATAACCCAATTAAGTAGAAAGGGGTAATATGTGAGTAATGTATATTTAACAGTAATGACCACAGATGATCAGACTCCATTTCAATGAGTCTTAAGGATTACAATTCCAACATTATCGACTCGCCCCTCCTTCAGCCACAAAACACTTCTGGAGCGTCACAGTAAAAGAGGCTTTCAGCATTCTCCTAAACAACCGCAGAGGAGGGAGACTCGTTTTAAGACATAAAAACAACCGACTAAGGAATGGTTTGTGTGTGTGTGTGTGGTTTAATCTCCAGTGATGCATAGTGACCTGAGCTCACATTGGAAAGATGCACCAATCCAATCAACCAAATCATCCTCATTGCTATTTCTCGGTTTTGTGTTTTACCGTCGCCCTTTACCGTTCTGATAGCAGCTGAGGCCGGGCCTCCCCTGACTGCACGTCACTGACACACAACCTCCAGGTCAGATTGATGCTTCCCGTTTGTCACCTGAGGCCTCTCATCAATGAGCTCCGGTTCACCATAACTCAGTGCAACCCTCAGCCACCCTCACGGCACACACCGCTCCTCCCATGAAGGAGAAAAATGATTCTCTCTCTCAACATCCTTCACTCTCGACTTTCAGTTTTTCCTTTTATGCCAGCTGTGAACCATTTGTCATGCTTCCACTGGGGTTTTTTTTTATTTCGTTTTTTTTTATCAAATTTAGTGGGAGTACAATGTCTTGATTGAAATATTGGTCAGGAAATGGATTTCTGGCTGCTCTTTTGTTATGTTGCTATCTGTAAAAAACACACACTTTGAGTTGAATAAATAAAAAAACCCACACACGTACAGAAATAGTTTTTAATTCTTTTTAAGTCTGTTCATCCAGACTTCTCTCTGTCTCTCCATCCATATCCATTCATGGTTGGTCAGAGTGGCTGAAAGCAGGGTGTTCCAGAAATCTATTTTGCTGCAACATTTTTCAACTCCTCCTAGAGATCCAGAGGGCTTCCCATCTGAGATGAGATACGTCATCAGACAGGGTTTCTTCCCTTTTGGATGCACTTGGAAAACCGGCTTGAAGCACCTCGATTGGCTCCAATTGACCGAAAGTAACGGCATTTCATCAACCCCTCACCAGATATCCAAACTCCTCCACCTGTCTCCTAAGATTTAATCCAGCTGCCCAAAAGAGGGGCGAAAAATTCAACTTCATGCATCTATTAACTCATATTTAATCTCGTCTGATAAAATGGCTGATAACACTGACCCATGCTAAGATTGCACCAAATGTTCTAAAATGTTCTTTGTTTTGTAACACATTTTCATTACCATTGCTCCATTGCATGGAAGTTGTTCCTCTTGGGAGGAGCAGTCGCATATATATATATTTTTTCCCCTCCTCTAGCTCACACTGGAAGTAGATTGCAACAGGTGATGGAATCTACCTCTCAGGCTCATTAGTTCAGGCAGGATGTGGACTGGGAAACACAGAATCAGGGCAGAGCATCTGTGGCAACAATGGAAAAATGATTCAAATGCAGAGACACCAGTTCCAAAATCCATTTCAATGACAGGTGCAAAATGAGTGTGATGTCATGCACAACCAAAAAATAAATGTTGTTGGGGATGCTATTACCGTTACAAAATGATGCCAGGAAATGCTTGTGTCAGCACAAATCCCACGTAAGAGCTGAAAGATTGGACTGGACACATGGTGCATGGGTGCACCATAAAACACAAGTTCATCGAGTCAGCCTTTGACGTTAGCTAGGGTCAGACTGAACACGTTATGCCAAAGCAAAAACTGCCTGCTTTGATGTTTTACCCACATTTTTAACAAATGCAGCTCATGAGAGTGATATCATGGAGTAAGCATCCATCCATCCATCCTCTTCCGTTCTTTTCCGCTTTGCGGGCCACGGGAGTCACCACAATGCTACCGGCAGAGTGAGCAAACAGTTAAATCTAGTAGTCGCTTTCGCAGACAGCTTCCTCAGTTGCTTGCAGTTTTGTCGAGGCATTTCACAGAGAAATAAATTATAAGTGAGTGATTCAAATAGATGCAAATGAAAGAGGAAAAAGTACAAACAGATGATTAGATGCAGCATGCCACAGAAACAAAGACAAAGACACTGTCTCTGTGTCACTGTATAATTGAGCCATACTGCCTACAAGCTTCCAGGCATTTGCATTATTGGCTGTTTATCTGATGCTTCTCTGCAGAGGGGCTAGAGCAATGGATAGTGCAAGAACCATTTGGAAAGATTATGCCAGAGAATGGTTTAAATGTACTCCCCGCCCCTCCCAATCACTAACAGCACAGCGTTCCACTGCTTACTGTCCATATTGGATGCTTTCTGTAAACTCAGGCCTTGATCCTAGCAGATAGGGCGTGGTATCCTCAGGCTTGGGTGGTGTCGTTTAATACAGATTTACTTCCCATAAATTCTTCCTCATCTTTGTTTCAACAAGTAGCCAGAAAATCCACGATAGCATGAGAGTAACATGGTAATTTATGTAAATGGGATCCGAGAGAAGTCTCTATTTGAAGATTTGAACTTGTGAACTTCTTGCTGTGAGACGACAGTGCTAACCACTACGCCACCGTGCCGCCCCTCAGCATGTTCATGTAATATCTAATTGGGTTTTACTGATACCGCTGGTGATAGTGGCTTATATACCAATGCAAACCCTTCATGAAGGAACACACTGGCTGGCGGCTAGCCAGTTTGAGGTATGTGGATGCATATTCTTATTCTCATGTAACGGCTGGGATATGAGCAATATGAACGTGTCAATCACAATTTAGCGAGGTGTCTTCTGGACTCAAAAGCAGCACTCCTTGGCATGGGAGTCAGGAAAAACACTGACAGAATCCAGGAAGGGACAGACAAAAGTCGTGGTCAGGAACATCAATCGATATATCCGGAACGGGAACAGGACAGGAGACAGAAACAGGCAGAGTCAATAACAGGAAAGCAATCCAAAAACACTAAAAGGTCACTTGTGAAACACCCTGAACAGTCTGGCAGGGAATGTCGGGTAGGGAGCCGTATAAATGGCTCGGTGATTGGAAACTGGGCAGCAGCAGCAACAGGTGAGCGGCGTTAGGTTTGATGAGGAGCGAGTAGCTGGCAAACAGGGGGAGAGTGCAGGCTGCAAAACACAGAGCAGCTGTGATCTGAAGCATCGAACTTTATTCGATGGAAGAGGAACATACAAAGTCCACACAAAAAGGCTTCAGGTCTGAATTCATACATTCAGCAACTTTCTTGCTGAACGATTATGTCTCAAAACCAAATCGCCTATGAGTAGTGTTGTATTTCCTGAGATCGGTCTTTCTTTAAGGGTCTCTGTCTTTCCTCGGAATCGAAGGGCCTTTTTACTCTGTACATTTTTGAGCATTTTGGGATGCCGCCAAGAGAACACAGAGGGGAGAAGAATCATTTGTTTGTTTGAGGTAACTATTTTATGGCCCACTCTAGTCCTCTCTGTAACACCATTATTGTCTACTTCCTCAGTTTTCGCGGTTGCTTCCTTTTGCAGAATACAAGGCTGTGTTGATTTGTTAAGATCTGACTCATGAAATCCTAACTGCACCAGCTGCACGTAACAAATCGCAAAATTCAGACATGATACCCCAATTGGCCATGAAAATTATAGTGTGACCCTGTTGTTTGGACTGGATAAAACCCTTCAGGGTTTTCCCCCCCGACACAGGATAAGCATAGAACTCCCAAGGCGGGGGGGCGGGCAAACCTTTTGACTCGCGGCCCACAATGGATTCTAAAATTTGACAGAAGGGCCGTGCCAGGAACAGATGGATGGAGTTTACAAGTAGTAAAGCATGAATATGCAAGGCTCATTGTACAAATTACAGGGAAATGGTGAAATGAATGAGGCTTAATTACGATAAAAAAATATTTAATTATATAAATTGGACAAGTTTGGCGGGCTGGATTAAAAAGCACGATGAGCCATATATGGCCCTCGTGCCGTAGTTTGCCCATGCCTGTCCTAAGATGTCCTGTTCTTTAAATCCCAGGAAGAAAACAGACGTGTTTTTCTCACTGTTGACAGAGCAGCATGCAGGTGTTTGGCTACATTATAAATGACATGTCATGAGAAATGTGTTTTTGAATGTTGAGCTTAATGGGAGCAGGATGCAACTGTTCCGTTGGCTCATAGGGGAGCTGCAGGCACCGTGTTCATCATCTACAGAAGATGGCACTGAAAAAAACATCCATATCTGCAAACATGGTAAAGAACAACTAACCCAAGTTGATGTTTGAGGTTTTTTTTTGGTGCACCAAGCACACAGGCAGCAAAATAAAGTGAAGAGATTAATAATGATTCTTTCTTAATTTTCAACAACATTGCAGTGATCACAGTTGTAGCAGGCATACCGGCCGCTGCCTATGTTTGTTAGTGGTATTCCACCCCCCCCCCCCCCCCTTTCAAACATTAAAAAAAAAACAATTTACATTACAAACAAGAGGCTGTGATTGGACAGGATAAATGGACACCTGAAAACAATGGTAACAATGGATGCCGTAAACTGAAATGACGGTTTCCTGAGTTTTTCATCAGCCTGATAGAGGCTGCCTTCCCCAACATCTGATCAGCTTGCACTGCAGGACTCCGCAGGTGGATTGCAATATTGTTTGGGGAAAATTGATGTAGACGACTGAATTATTTATTAAAGATGTTTCACTATCGTTTAGCAATGCATTGCATCGTTCTACAAAGAAACAGTAAAGTTAGGGATGTTGTCATCTTGCTCTAATTTTCAACAAATAAGGCCCGACAGTAACTGAGGAGTGAAATGGAAGGACTTCTCGCCTGGAGGCATCTACGACTGCAGCGTTTCCATGTCAGCCACAAGTTAGACATAATTTTGAGACGTTTATTTCTGGCCTGGTCTCACCACCAGCCCTCCATCGGCATCAGTGAGAGCCGTTTGTAGAGAATTCATGCCTTTTTTCATTTGTTCTTGCTGCAGGCCATTTTGTTTTATCTCTCTCAGAATGAGCCTCAGAGAGAGTCAACGACTGTAATGTTTTCCTTGGAGCGAGGCAGAAATAACAGCTTTGACTGATTATTAAAAAGGTGGGGCTCAAGTGTTCCTGCTTGAGATCAAGTAGGGTCGAGAGGAAAGTTTGACTCTGATTGGCTTCTGTGGAAATTTTATCAGACATTATAAATTCAGGGCCGGAGAGATTCAAAAAAAAAAAACGGTTGTGTCCAAGTCCGAAGGCTGTGAAGGGTCAGCGATGAAGGTAGAGAAAGAACAAAATCATATCTAGCATGTCTTCAGAATCAGAATCCTTGATTGAGCCCAGAGGGAAATTATATAGATATATTATATCAAATGTAGTTTTTTGTTACTACTGCCTTCTTTCATTTTTGTCAAGAACTTAATCTTTTGACAATCTGTCATGATAGATTCTTTAATATGGTCATTTGAGAAAATTACAACAGGGAAGAATATTTACCATCACCTCAAGCTTATTTCCAAATGTTGGCCTGTTAGCATTTGCACATTAGCACTGGACACAGAGCATTGATGAGGGTGATCACTCAAAAACACCAGCGCTGGAGCAACGTTGATAGATTCATTTCAGGGGAGTATTAATTGTAGCATCTATCCTGGGGGGGGGGGGGATTTTATAACCCAAAACAAATAGATGTAAAGGCATGTCACCAAAAATGCCAACCCTCGCTATGGCACAGACATCCTTTTCTTATTTTCCCAAACCTGCCTATCAATCCATCCAATTATCGTTCAGGCCTTCAAAGTGCATCTACCAACCTGGATCGCAATCTGGACACAAACGCTGACTTGCTTTGAAAGTCAGCAGAGTTTTATTTTTGCCTGCCAGCTGCTTCTGTGGGTCTCTTTGTTTTTTGACCAATCTCAGCTTCGGATTTGTCTGCAGTTGTGCCATTTAAGACGTGCACTGGGGCTCAGCCAGTTCCTCAAGACGATTACCGGTACATGCTGTGCTCAATAATCATTTCCATGCCTAAAATCCTGCCTTTGAGAAGGAAATTCATCACGGATGCTAATCAGTCCAGTGAAATCCCTTTAGTCCTGCTATCACATGTAGCCATGCTTGCACAGCTTGTCAGTCTAACAGACGGACAAGTAGGACAGGATGAGGGACATTAAGCCTGCAGACAGGGAATGGGCTGGTAAGCAGATGCACCCAGGTGAAAAACAGAGAGAGGTTTTACTCAGCAGATTCTAAAATGGCGTTTCTGATACCTTTTCAGGTCCCAGTTTAATCAAATACGCACACAATAAAGCATCGCCCCGCTCTCAGCTCAGGAACTTAATAACTTTTCATGATGATCGGCATCTTCACAGGCTCGGTGAGGCACCAGGGTTAATTTTCTCTTTCGGGCGTCGGGGACTTTGGCGAGTGAGCCGGCTGGAATGGGTCGAGCCTATCTGTTGGATATGATCACTGTGTGTGTGTAAGCTCCACTCAGGATCCCATCTCAGCTCCCTCACGTTGGGCTTTACTGAAATGAATCTAAAGCGTAGGAGTCAATATTCACTGCACATTTCTCAGTCAAAAACATACCTCATACATAGCATCTAAAATGAAATGCAAACAAAAATCTATCTCTTTAGTCTCCTAAAACTGAGAATGCATCATCGCAATATTGATTTATAAGCATGGATTTAGCCAATATTCACGTCTAAACAAAGGGTTGCCATCAGTTCAAGATAAGAACGGTTTCTCACCCATTACATGTAATTTACTTCTGCCTCCCGCATCACCTGAAAGCACGATGGAGGCTTTACCTGACTGAAGATTTAAAATGGCACATTATTTTTGGTAAATCCAAAAGATGTTGTCTGGCATAGAAATGGGATTTGGCGGAACAAAATGAGTAAATACCGCCTGGAAAGTTTTTGGTGTTTGTTTATGATCCATGTTAATGAAATAACTTACGTGGTGTAAATTATTACGGTAGAAGTAGACTAAGACGAAGACCTTCCTTCTGCTAATACTTTTTTTTATTTTTATTTGCTTCGTCTGATTTTAATGAGCATGTATGTATGTAAGGTGGACAAGAAATGGACAGCAAGGATTCGCGGTTCAACCCAAAGCCGTCTGACTGTGCCCGGAGAGCAGATCTTTATATTCAGAACCATAATGCACATCGATCCTTTCATTTGTTTCCTCGCCCAAATCTGTCTGGATGTCTGTCCGTCTCCAATTTACTCTGATTTGTTATCCGTTTCCTATCATTTTGATCCGAACGCCGTGCCCATGAGGTGGTTGAAATAATAGCAGCGCATTGATTTATATTCATACTTGTCTTGTGTGAGTCTGCTTCCATCAATATATTCTGCCCCCCCCCCCCCCCCCCCCCCCCATGGAGATTCGAGGTCCAGGTGGCTGGAAAGAGATTTTTAAAGCTGTTAATTTGTCTCATTTTGCATCTCGCAGATTCCCATCATACTCTTCGTAAATGTTTGGCCAAGGCAGAGATGATGAAAATCTCATGCTATCCAAAACATTGTCTGAATATGAAACCTGTTTATTTATATCCCTGCAGTACTCTGACACATACACAGTATATATGCTTACATCTAAACTCTCCCATTGACGACACCAAACCTATTGAGCTGGATAGAAGCGATCATTTCATTATTATAATGTTTAAATTTGCGGAACATTTTGCCCCATTAAGGAAATTCTCCTATCTTTCTAGATCTCAATCCCGATCCCGATCCCGATCCCACTCCCGGCACGCAATCGGACTCATTCCTGTCACCTGCGCTGCGGCGGCCACGTGTTGCTCATCACTCAATCCACCCTCACTTTACTTTACATACACTCTAGTCTGTTCAGCCTTCAGCTCTCTGCCAGATAGTTAGCGTTAGATACCTGCTCGCCGGCATTCCGGACTGACTACCTGGTTTTATGACCGAAAGTTTACACAAGTTTTGGATTTCCTTTTACCGTCATGCTTCTGGGTTCTTAATGTCTACGGCTTGGCACTTCTATCTTTTGTTTTATTGTGAAAAAAAAAAAAAAGAGAAATCTCATCTTTCCATAAATGAAAACAGGACATGGTTTTTCAGGTGGAAGATTTGGTGAAATAAATAAGGTTAGATCAAAGGTTCACCTCTCTCTAACATACATTCACACTGCTTTTGACTCAGGAGGAAGCCAGATGTTGGACTGTTTAAATGATCGCTGAAACATTTCCAGGAAAACCCAAATCTGGTGTTTACAGCATGACTTCATTCCAGCAGATCCCACATCTGATGCAGACCTTCGCCATACAGCATGCAGACTAAACCTGCCACTGCTTTAAACTGCTCCACCACCAGCCCAGTATTCTGCATTTTTGTGCATCATTAGCGGCTCAATGTAGACCACCAGGATGATGTCAGACCGATCTCAAGTTGCTGTGATCTTTTAGTACAACCTCAGAGACATTTAATGAAATGTTACCGGCTTTTATTGAGTTGAAATGTCTCTCTACGGAGTAGTTTTTCATGGAAACGCACAAGACAAAGGAGAAAATGGCATTTGATATAATCAGAATGTCACAAAAGGACATCTTCATGTTCCTAGCATCAATAAAGGGAAGCGGAGACTTTAAAAACAGCATGTTGAGACTATGTAGATCGTAAGTGAACTGCATCAAGAATTGCATCACTCATATTCCCCAGTAGGAAAAAAAAGATCAGGTCTCGACTGAAACAAGCCCTCAGGCTGCTAAATTGATTCTAAAATGAGACAAGTGACTGAAAGCATCATACAAAATGACCTGCGTTGTTTTCCCTTTGATCATATCTGAGCGCTCCCCTTTATAGATGACACGTCTCGACTGACTGAAAGGAAAAACAACTCTAAGACTTCACCAGTCCACTCCACACCATGTAGGCTGTGATGGAAATAGGATTGGACTGAGGTTGCATCAGATAATTACCCCTGCAGTCATTACTTTTATGCTTAACTTTATCTGCCGAGGTGGGGAAATGCGTTCCTATCGGTGCAGGGCTGGATGAAAGGCTGCATTTCCAGATATGTGTCTCTGCTGTCGCTGCAGTCTTTGCGACTTGTCAAATAAAAGCTATAAATCTCATTAAGAATCCATTTTTCCACTGGTAATTGTGAAAGAATTTGTAGAAAACCTCCAATAGGTTGCAAAAACAACACATTCCCATGTCCGTTAGGTTATTCTTCCCAATCTATGCTTCCTTACTCGTCCCAATAAAATGCAGATGCACAATTTCAGCACATTCAGTTGAAAGGTTTGATTCCTCCCCCCCCAGTTGAAAAGGGCATTTAAAGACACTTTAAAAATAAAACCAAGGTTCAAGTGTCAATTGTTGTAAATTTGTAAATTTTGTTTGAGAGTTTAGGGATTCCATCCTGTTCAGTGTTGGGACCATAAAATAATTGATTTGTTCACATTTGGTCTTTAGGAACCACTTCGACCACGATCATGACACTGTGCACAGCATCTGGGCGTGACATCAGTCTCAACGGTTTGTTTTTATGAAGGAATTCTGCCTCGGGCTGCTGCTGTCGAATCAGGGATGGTTTTATTTCTCACCATATCTCAGAGCATGAGGTTGAAGGTGATGCTTGCAGCGTGAATCCACCCTCAGACTCGCAGTGTCTGCACCGGAGGCACAGCGCACGCAACACACCAACACATGCGGGTCAGCAAGTTTTAACTACACGGACAGAAACACTGATTCTAGTCTTCAGGACTAAATAGCTCTGGACTCAGGCCCTTGTTGAGAGTTGCATCCATGCTTTGGCAGCTTCATAAACTGTAACTTATGTATGAACTCTCTAACGTGGGGTTGCTGCTAGCACGCCAGTGTCTAGAAGGCCATAGTTATCAGGTTTAACGTCTTGTTTCCGCCTGTTAACATGGCAACATTTTCAAATCAATAAGTGCATGTTGAACTCTGTGCGGATGAATTGAAAAAGTTATGCAGTCATTTAAAAACAAAAATATTGCCTTAAGTCAGGGGCCAACTATGATGTTAGACGAAAAGTTGGTGATTGCTAAATCCTCAAGGGCCAAAAAAAAAGAAAGAAAAAAAAGCATGTACAAAATTTCAAGTACAAATTAAAATTACAAAAAGGCCTTAATTCAGAGGTTGGACAGCCTCTTGTGACAGGAAGTGCCGTTCACAAACTATAGTCCAACATGACAACATTGATATTTCCTATCCTTGGCGTTTGAACGATTTGCTGATTCTGTTTGCAGCGAGGTGCAGGGCAGGAGGGTCACGGCCATGTTATTTCCACCCCCTGCTATTTGTTAACTATCCCAGGAGGCCACAGGACCCATTAGGATGTGGTGACACCATTGTCACAAGGAAACGAGCCGACAGGTCCTTAAACGTAATCACACTTCCTATGACCTCACATCCCGGAGCGCAATCACTGCTCTGACCCCCCAGGCCAGTATGTCCTCAGTCATTATTTAAAATGAAAGATGACACACACACACACACACACCTACACATACACACACAAAGACACACAGAGTCTAATTGGCCATTCTAAACATCCCTAAGAAGTTAATGAAAATCAATACGTGGCGTTTCTGTGTCGTGATATTTAGGGCTGGGGTGACTCATTACCTTCAAAGATATCGTCCGATAGTGAAACATGTTGATGGAACAGCCTCACCCATGTTCACCTAAAGAGTATTTACCAACAAAGACTCAATGTGGTACTGCAAGCTGAAAGATATCAGCGTTCTTCTGGATCTCTTCCAGGCATGTGTGTGTGTACCGGATATTCAGTCATTCCATGCCATTACTTTTTGAAGGATTTAGCCTTTAAAAAGGACCATAAATGAACTTCTTTCAAATCAAACCATTGTGAGGCCTCCGAGCAGCTGGGTTCCACCGTCCGAGCTGCACGGAGTCTTTCTATTGTTGTTATTTATGTTTCAAAAGGGCCTCAGCTTCAGTTCGTTAGGGAGAAAACAACAAATCTGCTCTGCTGCCAACATCATCTGAATTATAAGAACTTTGTCTCCCTTTTGAATTCTTTGATTAATCAAGCTCTGCCTTGTGCTTACTGAGATTCACACAAAGTGACAACAAGGAAGCAAGAGAGGCCATGTTGTGTGTGCGTGTGTTACTATCCTGAAACATTTGAGCTTCCTCCATGTGAAGAAAACCAAACAATAGGGCAAATGCTTTCACTTTTCACTTCACTGTGGTGGGGGGGGGGGGGGGGGGGGCAAGCGGCTCCACTTTGCATGCCATTGCTGTTCTCTCAATGATCCTGAGCTCCAGAGCAATGCTGGCTCAGAAAATCAGTTTCACTCAATGTCTGATTTGTGTTCGTAGCTGCAAGAGGGGAAAGCAGAGGGTTGGAGTGAAGTACCTCAATGGTAACCAAACGGGAGTGCGAGTGCAGGATGAGTAGCACTTTCATTTGCTGAAATTTCTGTCTCAACCAATGTACAAAATGTAAGAAAATATTTATGTAACCCCCTTGTATTCAAAATAATTTCTCACGTTGCAACTCCTGCAATATATTATATTCGGAATAGAGACACGTAGGATGAACTATTTTAACTCAGCGATGTCTGTTCAGGGGTTTCTAAGATGAGGTGTGTCCTGTGGTATCTGCAGAGCCGTCTGAGAAAGATCTGGCGATGTGTCGACGACTGAAAGGGCTAAATCGTAAGTACCTGCAGCTCAAGCTGTCAACACAACAGCGAGCTTCAACCCGACTCGCAAAGGCTGAGAACTACAGCTCCCAGCTTCTCGGGTTTTCTCTGAGCACATCATTCTATCCTCCCTTTGTGCATCATTTTAGAGTTAAGGTCAACAGAGCCAAATCTAAAGTCCTACAAAGTTGAAGCAAATAAAATAAAAAAACAGATTTCCAACTCCACCCCCCCCTCCCCTCTCTCTCTCTTTTTCATCACCCCAGCTTAAAGCGCCAGATCTGGATCAGCTTATTTATCTAGATCTCCATAACATCTTTGTGTGAGCTGTGTAAGCAGAGATATATTAGTTCGTTATACATTTATTTCAGTTATTAATCAACATAGGCCTCTATGGGGTTGAATAGACAAACAATGGCGGCGCAGGTTCGCTCTATGCAACGCGCCCTGAGGCGGGTCCGCTGACAGGAGACTCCACACAGTGTCCAATAATAAACACAGGGCACAGGAGGAAACGGGAGACCTGGCTGAACTTCCAGTATTTAGAAGTAATCCATCATCAAGACGCTGACTGGCCGCCTTTCAGAGACCCGCGTGGACAACATGCAATACAGTGTGAAGGCGTCACCTATTGACACTTTGTGTCCCGCCGTCCCTGTTGGCTCTTCAGAGAGCAGAGAGGGACACATAGCGCTGAATCTGGCACAAAGTTTGACCTCCTCCCGAGCCTACCAAGCCCAAACATCATTCATCAAACTCCTGCCTCTGTCTTTGTGTCCACATTTATATCAGATGTCTTGCCTGAAGCTCCATCTTGTGCTTGTGTTTTCATTTTGTGTCTTACAGACTGCAGGCAGACAAACGGAGCTTGAATGAGTTTAGCAGAGTAGAAAAAGATAGGCCCCTTGGATATATTTGTTTTTTTGGCTTTAGCTTTGTTTGGCACGAAAGTTGTGCGTCTAATTTCCTGTCTATTAGATGGCTATCAGTAGTCTTGGATATATTTGATTTTCGGGTATTGTTACACTATCTAGGGTTCGTTTTCACTGTTGATTTATGTAGCGTTGTGTTTTTTCAGCTTCTCAGGACTTAGATTCGCTGCAGCTGTGCTATTTACATGATAAATCATTAGCTTGTGTTTAGTCTGTGCTTAGATGTAGATCTCAACGTGATGCCCCCCCGATGACAGTTTGACCCACATGACTTTAAAAAGTCCAAAGGAAAAGTTATATATGGATGCGTGTCCTTGTGATTGGGGTCATGGGCTGAACAATTTTAATAAATCAGAGTGAAATAATGAAACGATGAGAGTCTGAATTCACGATTAGATGTGTAACACGTCTTGCACAAGGGTTAAGAGTAAAAAAGTTTTTTTTCTTGGAGATAATTCTGAGAAACTGGACTGTAGCTTTGGGTTTGTGATACCTTCCATATGGTGCTGTGCTGCTTCACAGCTGCAGCATAACAAAGGAAGTTGAGCATATCCAGACATGTCTGTGTTGAATGTAATATACGAGGGGCCTGTTTAATGTTTACTGCCGCTAACATTGCATCCGTTATGTTAAACTGGCAAACCTGTTTATAATTTTCCTTCGGTTCTTAACAAAATACATTGCATCAGCGGCGGTGCTGCAAAAAAACATTTGATGGAGCTGATCAAAGTCGAAGCCACATCCACTGAAAGTTTAAAGAATACGCTTGGTACACATGATGGTTTAAGTTATTGATCAATGCATCTCCGTTAATTTTTGACGACTCTGGTTTGATTCATGCCTGCTAGGTAAAATTATACCTTATAAAATGTATTATATATATATATAAACATTAATAATTATACCTCATTACCCGAAACGGTCCGAGGCTGCTCTGACTTACAAGCAGTCAAGAAAGAACTCAAATCCCAAATTGCTTTTAATGTTGAATTTTAATTATATTTTCATGTCCATATTTTATTGTCTCTATTTCTCTGTTGTTTTAAACTTATGTACCTTTTGTAAAGCGACTTTGAGTATCTAGAAATGCACAATATAAATAAAATCCATTATTACTCATCACGACCTGCTCTTGTCAGTTGTGTTAACATTTCAAGCAAAAAAGCAAAAAAGACATAAATATCTCCTCCCCTTTCCTGCATAATGACATTATGCTCATTTGTTCTCAGGCATTTTAATTAATTTTCCTTAGTTTGACAGTTTCATATGCAATACTAGGTGCATAGCGAGAAGGCGCCATTGATCTATGGTGATGATGAAACCCTACTTCTGACATCACAGCCATCGCATCATCATAGAGAAATGAAAGCTGCAGCCGGTATAACGTACTCCGGCTGGCGTGGGAGACACATTATGATGATGTACAAGCTTTGTATTTTAATGATAAGTTTATTTTTTTGTGGCACCCCAGGGTGTCGACACCCTAATCGCCGAGGTTACAGCAGCAAATGTCTCGGGCGGGTGATCGAGGATTTCATATTAAAATACGCAAGTAAGTAAGTCAGTATATGTTATTTATATAGCCACAAAGTGCTTCACAAAACAATTTAAAACATACAAATACAAAAAAGGAACACACAAGACAACATCCAATCATAGCAGCCCAAAGAAACTAAGCAAAAGCTTGGACAAGAAAGAAGGTTTTAAGTTGGCTTCTATAAATGTTGACAGTCAACTGAACGCAGAGAGAGCGGACGATTGTTCCGAAGCCTGGGAGCAACAACCTGGAGAGATCGGTTTCCTCTGGTCCGAAAACGAGTGCGTGGAACCATCAAGCAGATGCTGATCCACACACCTCAAAACCCTCACAGGGGAATAAGGCTGGATCAGATCACTGATGTAAAAGGGAGCCTGACCATGCAAGGCTCTGAAGGTTAGAACCAAAATGTTAAAATTGATCCTACAGGACACTGGCAGCCAATGAAGCTCCTTTAAAAATCGGGGATATGCGAGTCCTCCTATTTGTGCCGGTCAGAATTCTTGCTGCAGAGTTTTGCACTAATTGCAGTCAAGACAACTCCTTGTTTAGACATGAGGAGAAACTATTACAATAGTCTAAACGTGAAGACCCAAAGTCATGAATGATAAGCTCCAAATCATTCCGTGACACCATTTTCCATTTTCTTTCCTTGGTTGAAAGAAGCCATTCCTTGTCAGCCGTTTACAATGCTGCACTAACGACATATCTTTGTCGAAGATAACTCCCATATTTCTAAGGCTCGCTTTAGCAGACTGGCCTAAATCACCCAAGTACTGTTTAATCCCTGGAATTGAGACGTCAGGGACAATAAGCAGAGTTTCTCTTTTGTCTGCATTGAGATGGAGAGTTAATGCTTAGCCATTGTTTTATTCCCATAAAACAATGGAGAAAGGAATCAAGCTTCTGGATCTCAGACAGCTTACAGAAGTAATAAAGCTGGATATCATCGCGAATAGGTGGTAAGAAACATCACTAAACCTTTGGATGATCTTTCCAAAGGGCATCAAATACAACAAAAATATGGCAGGGCCCAAAACAGAACCTTGAGGAACTCCACACAACAGGTCCACAGACCTTATATGGTTGGCTGGAAAAGTGCAACGTCAGTTTGGGGATCATAAAGGTTCTGGAGACTTCTGCTATGTTGTAAGAGCTATATGGTGACATCTAATGTTTGATTTCCATTATCTACATCTTCTAAAAAAATATTTCCCATCTTTTACAGTTGAAAATGTTCTGCTGTAAAGGTTCAAACATGTTTTGTGGCCTGAGAAAAATCACCTCCATCGGTATAAGGTGATCTGCCGCTTTTAAATTGCAACACGGCCGGGTTATTCCTGTTATTTAATTCAGTCCACGATGGAAGGTCATAAATGATACATTTGTGTGGAGACATGATTTATTCACATTGCTCTGGGACTGCCTGTCTTGAACATTGCACGCTTCTTGCTGATAGAAATTCAAGGCAACAACTTAAAGAGTTCACCTCAGATCCTGCTTCATCTCACCAAACAGAAGATAAGAAGCTATCACAACAGGTAGCATGAGGAGAAAGAGGTTAGGTTCAGGATATGAACCTGTGTGTGAGGGTGTGTGCTCTCAGCAGGCTCCACTGATAATGCCCCCCCCCCCCCCCCATCTCCACTCCATTTCGTGCTGCCATCCTCTAGTCTAGGTTACATCGACTGTCGCCTCGGGGGAAATAAGGATACGGCTCTCAGATTCCCAGCATGCCCAACATGTGGGAGCTGTTCCCTCATCCAGAAGAGATGAATTCATCCCAAACTCATCTCCTCACACAGATTAATTTGGCAGACATGGTGAGGCAGGTGAGTGTTGAGCAGCATCTGTGTGTAAGTGCGAGATTGATGTGTGATACTTCGCGTATCTCACTTCTGTAGAACTTGCTGATGGAAAACCGAATGAAGTGTCTACGGTTAAATACGGTCATCCCTCTGTTACTGTTAGTCCTACAATAAAGGCAGGGCGAGTCGTATTTGTTGTGACACCATCCCCCTGCGCCACCACCGGGGCGCAGGTGGCCCCCGGGGCCCCGGCGGTGGCGCAGTGGCTGACAGGGTAGTCCTATGATCGAGAGGTTGTCGGTTCAATTCCTGGTTCGGGCACATGTGTACACTGTCATTGGCGGCGACCAGCAGCAGACTACAGTTAGAAAGTGTAACTGCTGTAAACCAAATTGCCCTCCGAAGGACAAAATCAATTAGTACTTAGTATTAGTCACTCTTAAATCAAAGGCAAACTAATACAGGAAATTCCGTTTTGATATAATTTTATCATACATAATCATACAGCTATTCGTAAATGGATAAATGTCTATTTCTATATACTTCAAAAAATTCTACTTTTCATTTACAGAGCAATTTAAATTCTTGTGACTTGAAGCATACTATTAGAATATGAATGAGTGTGCTGCAGAGTGCTCACGGCACTCGTAAAATATGCTTGTGTCAAGAGTTGGATGAGGAAAATGAAGCCTCTTATATTGCTAGGGACTACCATAATGAAGAGGAACAACCAGCCTGACTCGTTCCAAAAGGTAAAATTGTGCCTCAACTTCAATGCCTAATACTGCCTGTAGCTTCGTGTTTTTGTGCTAATATTACAGTATGGCACTCGAGTAAGGTCCTCCCCCAAAATGAGAATGACACATCTCATTCAACTTGTTTTCTAAGGTTTGATTATTTTTACCTCCGTTAGTTTTAGACCTTTGCAAGAAGGGTTTGAATGCATTAATCAAGCAGAGTTTAAAGGGATGTTTTTAAGTTGCTTGTCTGTTTGGCAGCGAGCAGAAACAGCTGGTCACTTTGACATTTTGATCAATGAGATCCCAGTGCTACAACCTTACTGCTGAAACACGTCTTTGGTTCACCATTTGTTACAGGGAATAAATCCAACGCATATGTTGCAGCTTCTGCAACCACACATCTGCTGAATCACCCGACTGATGAACAACCTTTGCATACAAAACTAGCTTTGACACAAACAGACGGCGAGATGGTCAGGCAATCCGAGTTATGACACGATAGCAAGTAAGAAAAACTGATTCAACCTTCAACTATCTCAGCTGCTCAACACAATCTGCTCTAATCCATCCAGACCAACAAATGCAGCTCCGTTTCCTCCAGATAGAAGTCAGTGCTTCACTGCTTTACTGGGCTTTGGTAGAATGAGGAAGAAAGTTAATGGATTTGGGGTCAGACTTGAGGTCTATGAACTGACCGAAAAGTAGAGACTAGTCTTCCACATAAATAAAGAATAAATGTTTTAAATAAAATAACATTGCAATGATTATATATATAACAAACTGGTACAGTAGTGTCAAAGCAGCTTGCTTTGACACTACTGTCAGCGTCTCCAGTGGCAACTTGGTAAACAACTAAAATGCAAAAAGAAAAGAATAGCACCAACATTAATACCTTTTACTCAAATCAATTTTCTTTGTCTCCGTGTTTGTTTAACCTTCGAGTAATGATCGCTCAAGAAGTGTAATACATAAATTAATTATTGACACAATAATTGGAGATGCAAATGGAAAAAGACAAACACACACACGGAGAGAGGATTAACGGCACAGCGTTGCACGATGCTGTAGCTATTCTAAGTTTCCTCTTAAGCAGGGAGCTAAAACCTCATCAAACACACGACGACTCTTCAGACCTGCTGCCAACTTGTCGGTCTATGGTTTGTGGCAGAGGTTAATAACCGCTGTGGTCGCTATCTGAAGGTTTTCCAAGGGTGATGAGAATCAGCGAGTGTGTGTGTGTGTGTGTGTGTGTGTGTGTGTGCGCAGAGGGAGAATATGTCTTTGGCTCAGGTTCGCTGTCTGAGTGCTGGTTTTTCTCCTCCATAATTCCGGTACCGAGACAGTGAACAATCTGGCAGTAAACTAATTTCTTCAAACGAGCGCCACTCCAGCCGGGTTTACTTTGCCAACTGAGAATGACGGTGCAAACAGGTCAAACAGTCGAGGCATTAAATGGACGAGCGAGCGGCAGCCAAGCGCTTTGAGTAAAGCTTTCGGCTTTAGCCGGTGAAGCTGGTGGAGCTAACCGCAAACACGCCGTCTGTCCGTAAACAGCGAGCGACAACGGCTGTCTGGCCTCCTTTTATTCTGTCCAGCTTTATTTTCAACGCATAATTGTATATCATTTCATTCAATGACGGGCTTTATTCAAGAGGGGGGGAAACGGTTCAGCTAAGCTAAATATAACAAGTTTATAAAGTTTATTCAAAAGACTTATTTGTCCCGTTGAGTGCTGAATTGTGACTGAAAAGCTTCTAATGACCTTAAAGGGAAACAGACTTTAATTTGGACTCTGGCATTTGGAGTTGTGCAAATTGTTCAAAGGTCGCGCTGTCCTTGGGGGCTTTTGACTGTCAATAGTGCAAAGCTGTGCTGTTGCAAGATCTGTCAGAGCCACTGATCACAGAGGGAGATTTCACTATTAAATGCTGTTGTGACCAGAACAACAGCTTGAGATCACACAGCCAGGTATCCCACAGTCCTGCCATGTTGTGCTGGTCTCATGAGTGATTCATCAAAAGGCTCCCACTCGCAGGTTGGCCCTCTTTCCTTGTGCTGCGAATTTGGATCCGTTTCGTTTTTGGCAAAACACAAAGCAGCATAAATGACACCTTCCAAGAGAAGAAACTGCTAAATGCTGATCAGAAAGTTTTTTTTTTTTTTTTTTTTACGAGCAAAAATAAGAACTGAATTCCACAGAGCCTTTCCCAGAACGGTTTGGAAACATTTAATATGTTAAAGTTCCTGCTCTTCCTGCAGAGGCCCAAATTAGCCTCATGTATGAGAGCTTCTAAATGAAGATGGATTTTAACCCTCTGCTTTTCCCCCTCTGCCTTTGTGTCACATTTCTGGATGAGTGGTTTGATGTCAGGAATAGGCCCAAATCTCCCACTCGCTGTGACGTTAGAGTTGCTCAACACTTCAACTGTGCAAAAGTCATGTGAGAGATTTTATGGTTGCAATGTAAATGATGCTAGACTTTTTTGAGGGTTTTGCAAATTGAACTTTGTTGCTTATTTTTATGATTGCAGGATTTTGCCGACTTGTGAAAAGATGCAATCAGCAGCGCAGATGTTTTCATTTATGGACAATTACTTGATGCTTATGTCGCATAAAAAACACATTTTCTTTAACTCTGTGCAGGCAGACTAATAAAAAGCAATGAAAACAAGAAAGATTCAACATGTGAGTCTGATATGTTTGTTACAAAACATCTATATCTTCCAATAAAGTTTGGAAAAGTCATTAATTTTCCCCCAATGCTGGGGGTTCCAGCCAACAGTTACATTTTACTGCAAATTAATTCACCAAAAGAAGCCAATTATAGAATCAATCAGACTGACTGGCACACGCAGCTACAATAAAAAATGCATTTAAGTGGGTAAGTGCAAATAGGCTCTTTTGGTGTATTCATGGAAACAGTTAAAACCATTAGAAGTTTACTTTGTAGTGAAATACCGCACATGTAGAGATTGAGGTACAACAGAATAGAACTCCCCCCCCCCCCCCATGCGAAATAGAAACACAGTATCTGCTGTGATCTTCTGCGGCACCAAAGCAGGTATTTTTTATTGATTTATTTAAAGAGCCATGTTTGAGGTGAGTGAACCTGATGTTGCATATTTAACCAGACCTAAGGGGCGGAGTCACAAAGTAAAAACGTTAAAAAAAGTTAAATTCTGAAGGAAGAAGCCATTGGGTGGATTTTACAGTGTCTACCCTCAGTGGGAATCCCATTTAGAGAAAACATGTAAACAGAATAATGCGGTTGCATTTATTGTAGACACAGAGAGCAGCACATTTTCATTCCGTCTCACTCAACACTTTGAACCAGACACCCATTTAATGCAAACGCACTGCAACAGTTTTTAAAGGGATTCTTGGGACAGTTTCCATTAATCTTCACCGTGTGCTGCACAACTGTCGCAGACAAAAAAGCCACAAACCAATTACATGTCGGCGCTGGGAAGAAAACACACCGGAACAGCGACTCGATTAAATGGATGACAAAATAAAACAACTGAAAGGAAACAAATTACACAGTGTCAGCCGCGGCATCAAAAACACCCAAAGGGACGGCGGCGGTGCCTCCCACAGCTCGGCTCGCCTCCCAGGCCCTGCTCCTCCCTTCCCAGAGCTCCTCACAGCTGCCTCTCTGAATGATGAGACCAATGAATCATTCATCGGCAAGAACAAACAAACACATTTGCTGTTGAGGTGCAAAATTAAAAAAAAATCCTAATAAATTTTTTTTATTTGAAAGCTATGCATTATCTGGTCTCGTTTTAATCTACAGTCTATTTGCTGGGTTTTTTAGAACCCTTTTTAGTCTCCCGCTCTGACATCATTAACCTCGTCATATATGTGCGACTGCTCCTCTCTTTTTCGGTGTAATTCTCTGTTCCCTTCGCTTTGTTTTCACGCAGACATACATGTCTCCATCTGTTTGTGCTCCTGGTGTGATAGCCAGCCAGGTGGACACACCACAAATTATTCATGGATGCAATCAGTCAGTAAGGATTCCACATTACGGAAACTGTGAGCTCCGGGAAACTTCTACACCATCGCAGGCAAAGAAAAATATGCGTAGTGCAGTCCATCGAGAATCTGGTGTCATCTCAAGAATGATTTATTTTTATTAAACACATAAGTACGATGCCAGCTGGGATAGGCTCCATCATAAACCCTTGACTTGGTTTCGGATAAGAGGCTGATCATTTCTGATAGTCTTTCTCGTTTTAAACTGTGGAATAGTCACATGACTCCTGATGCTTTATTTAATGAGATACTTGCTGTCCCCAGTGCAAATCTGCTGTATTGAAGTAATTGAGTCCCAGTTTAGATTAAACATTACACCCAATTACATCTTTGTTGTTTTAGTTATATTTGCGCCCCTGGTGCAAGACGCGTAAAATCTTCTCTGTCAAACTACTGGTAGAGCCTGAAGAACAGCGAATGCATCATTTAGTCTGCCCCACGTTCGTTTTATATTCATGAAACATCGTATCCTTTGGGTGACGGTTAGATTCTTAAACCTCTTCTCTGTACCGCGCCCCTCATTCTCGCACATCATCACTATCCGAATCAAAATGCTTTTATTGAAACCGAAGGTAGCAAGGAAGAATCAAATTCTCCGGCTTCCACCCACCACCAAAAACATGCAAATTAGGGTGTGTGTGCGTTTGTGTGTGTGTGTATGAATGATTGTCGGTTAGGAAGATGAACGATCCCGGCTTGGGCTTCCACTCCTCACTGCTACTGAACCCCCTTTTGTGTTTATCCTGTAATCCACATATATTCCATACCCCGGGCCGCTCGACACAGCTCTGAGAGTTTCCAGGCAGCTGACTATAATACAAAATATATGGTCCAAGGGAGTACACAATCAGCAAACATTTCAGCCCGGGGCATGGAAGTATTAGGTTTTAAATGGCTCACAAGAATCATTGATCTGTCATTGATATAATATTGTATTCCGACCAATCTAACATGTTATGTTAGCTACATGCTAGGAGGAACACTGGAACTGGTGGATAGGATGACAGTAATTAGGTGCATAATGACCAGAGGGGATCAGGGATTTGAAACAAGATACAGCTCACTGTTCTAGTTGATTAGAAAGTAAAGTAAACCCCAACGTCAATCCGGGTGTGGGGGGACGAGGATGGAGGTCTGTTTCTGAGGCAGATTTAGTAGAAAAACATGGGACACCTGTTCCAGATCCACTTGGTGGTTTCGGGTCCCGCCCCACCCTCTTTTCAACAAGGGGCCCTTTCTGTTGGAGATCATCCTGACCTCCATGAAAGCCAACTGGGTTATGTTTGAGAACGTTTATACCTACATCCTAACTGGAAAAGACTTTTTCACATCTGGTGAGACAGGATGGGGGTTAGGGTTGGGTTGGGATGGGATGGGATGGGTCCTTCCGGGGAAATTAATATTCCTTTTTATGCACCGTCCCACCAGTCTGACTGCCATGCTATTAAATACACTCCATACTTTACTGCCAACTGTTGTCTCCCATCTTCCGCGCCATCACTCAACACCTCTTCAGATGTAGCACTGATATTTGGGGGGGGGGGGCTTTTGCATGTATTGACGGGAAAAGCATTTTTATATTTACACCAGTCGCTTTTGGATTTTGTGCTTTGTCACTTTAAATGAAGTGATGAAATAAAAATGTAAATTCCTCTTCCTTTGCCGTCTGTTGTTTACACACGGACGATGGCTGCCTTTATTTCGCTCATAAATCTTGCTGTCAGCCTTTAGCTGGTAGATTGAGCAGACAAAAACGGGCTGCTGCTGCTCCGAGCCTAGAAGGCGACTTTTCCACGACATTACGCCACCGTTCCCAGGGCGCCTCCTCCCGAGAGAAGAGCTCCTGATTCAGCAGGGAGACGGGATGAGGAGAATAAATCTGAGATTACATAAATCATAATTTCAACGATGCAGCTGAACAACCGAGGTCGACCCTTAGCTCCTTGATGACTTTGTCTTCTTGCTTCTTGCAATTGTTCGTCTGCTGGGAGCCGTCATTTTCAAACAGACGCAGCAAACAGACCCTCAGCAACTGCCAAATCATCCTGATTATTCAACTTCCTGTTACTATTATTTGATCATCATTTTTGTATCAATGTTGATTCATTCAAAACCACATTCGATGGGATTCCTGACAGCATTAGGAGTCGAGGCGCACCTCGGGACTGCATGCTATTAAATGAATACCAGCTGGAGGTCTGGTGGCGATATGACAAAGCACCCGATGTTCGAAGCATCTCAGTCTTGCATCATTGCCTTTAAAAGCCAATTTTGAAAGACATTTTTATAATGGGAGGCATCTGGATGTATGAGCATCTTCTGAGGACCCTCCTCCGAGAATCCCAGATGGCAAGCAGTGCAGAGAAGGGAGGGAGAGAGCCACGGAGGAAAAGCTTGATGGAGACAGGATCAGGAAAGGAATAGGAGGCATGAATGACGGGAACAAAGTTAAATGTTATTTGTGTGTTCATGCTGATCGATCCATCTGTTGAGGTTCGCTGTGGCTGCAGGTGGAGTTTGCGTTGCCCGTGGGATGGATGTCTTCATCCTCAGAGAGGAAGCTCACAGCTGGCTTCTGATTTTCAAGTCTCCTGTCCTGATATAATCGACTGTAGATTATGGTGCCAAGGATCTGAATGATATTTTCTCCTCAAAAGTTTCTTCAAGGAATGTAAGGAGTAAAACTCAACAAGGTCCCACTCTGATCCAGGTTTATGATGCAGCTATATATTCCTGGCAGTGCATTCTGGGAGTTATTTTGACATGCCTGCCACAATTTCCGCATTCAAACCTGAAAACCACCTTCTAATTTAGTCAACTCTTGCTTTGGCCTAAAATCGACCCCCCCCCCCCCCCCCCCCCAAACACAAAATTTCAAAACACGTTAGCCATGTCATCCTGCAAACGCTTGAACAAATGTGGGTGATCAACCTTTTTTGTTTGTTGGAGAATACCGGTAACTAGGATTCATTGAGTGAACGGGCATTTTTAATCTATGTAACCATTTAATAACAGCATTTCAAAGTATGTCATGACAAGCCATGGAATTACAGGTAAAGAAGGTGCTTTGTGCTTACAAAAGTATCCTTACAACATGGAAAATGTTCCATTTACTCAGTAAATATCAGCCTCTATGGTGCAGAAACGTCCTCTGGTCACATCATCATGTAAAATGCATGACAGGACTGAGCGCCGGTTCGTTTCAGGCCATTATGCTTCTGAATGGAGGTCTTTGGTTTGCAGCGCAGCGGAACAAGGCTCCCTCTTCAGCTTTTCTTTGCTGCATCTTTTATGAGAGGTAAAAAGCTAAAGCGATGCATTCACGGACAGAGGACTTCCTCCAACTATTGAGATGCATCCAAAGTAAAGAGACGCAAAATTGCCCACCCCCCTCTCTCTCACTCTTTCTCTTCCCTCTGGGCGTCTGAAGAGAAATGTGGCCCCTTTCCTGCTTCCATACGGGCTCAGAGAACGAAGGAGGCCCCCTCAGGTAACCGGAGCAGACTCGGTGGGCTGCAGGGCCAGCTTTCAGAGAGAGACAGATGTGTCATTGAAGACGCCAAACCATGACCTCCAGGCGAGCAAGACAACCCGGGAGGGTCCAGCAAACTACCGGGTCTTTGCACGAGTCCACAGCCACCTGTTTTTAATGCTCTCATGATAATCTTGTTGAAAGCAGTTATGTGCTCGTCGTGGGTCTTTTCTTTTTTTCTTTCTCTTTGCATTTTTCTGATTTCCATCTTCAACACCTGAAATGAAGTACAGTATTGTTTTCCCGTAGAATGTCTCTCATTGTTTGAATGGGTTCCACGCGATCGCACAACTTTGTGTTTTCATCTTGTCCTTCTCACCGGTTTGAAGGTGGTCACTGGCTTGACGATAAAATGTGGACCAAGTTTTTCAATGCCAATGAAAACATGAAGGAAGACACTTTTTATTCCCTTTTCTATATTTTTTGTTTACATTGAATGAAACGGACCGTGGCTTGGAATTCTCGCCTCAAAATGGATAACACAGCAGCATCTGCCTCTAGTGTGAAATCTAACATGTGTAAAGGGGGGAATTTTTTTCATTAAGCTGCAAAACAAAAACCCTCCATCCACTCTCAGTGTTACAGGGATCTTCCTCTGTCTTTGCCAAATTGAAGACACATCCATCCGGCTGCTTGTCTAACAGTACTCGCTGTTTCCACACATGCCCTCTATAAAATGTCACAGCTTCTGTCAGTCTGCTCACCTACAGAGGTAGATTTGCAACTCGGGGCCTTTTACCCTGCATCACAAAGGTGGAACAAAGAGACAGCCGTTACGCCTTCGTTACGTTCACAGAACGATGGCACCGGTTAAAGGTGCGGCGTGAACAGGCAGCGTAAATGGGGCTTTAGACGGGCTCCAGAGATTCATCAGCCTTCCAATAGGACTTAGAAGTGTTGTCATATTTTGATTTTAATAAGAGCTTTGAGGGAAACGCGAGCGTTTTTACGGTCACCAGCTCTGCATGCAGAAAAAGCATTTTTTTGGCCATTCTGAAATTCATCGATTTATCGTTGGACTCCAGCTTGGTTGATCGTTTCATCAAGACCCTCGCGACCTTCTAACCCTGCTACCATGGCGTGTTTTGTGAACGTACAGCACAAAACGCCGATCCATTTGTGCTGCTGCTGTGTGTGCTTTGGTGATGTTATAAAAGCCGGCCTGGTGTATTGCATGCTTTTTTATTTCATTTTTCTTCCAGCTGTCCTCTGTGTATTAGGACCGATGTGAAGGGGAATGAGAATACAGGGGAAGGACACCCGCTCAGACGAACGAGGCGGACCTCGCTGCCGCTCAGCAATTTAAAAGTGAGAAACAATGACGAACAGAACAACAAGGGAGGCATACGCGTCAAAACCATCGGGAGCGGTCCGACCGGGAAAACAAATCCGATGAGGAGCAGCCAAGCAACCAAAACCTAATGTCAATCAAAAGATGTCAGTTACAGGGAAATAGAGGACGACTGTGTCGCCATGAGGCCACGTCGTAGAACGGATTCATTGATGCTGCTATACAACTGCTGCAGGAAAATATGAGCACACTTTCGGGTAAAGACGATTCCTGTCCTTTCACCAGGTCGTGCGTTCACCATCAATTCATTTACTGGTTGACCTTTCAAACATCAAAGACAAAATTAAAACAGCTTTGACTTCCTGGAAACTGCAGCCTAAAGATCTTCTTCGTTCACATTTGCAATCTGTAAAGTCTGCCCCACCGAGTTTTGTCAGCAAGGTAAGGTTAATTTAATTAATTTACTTCATCATCCTTCTACCTCATTAAACTGGCAGCATCTATTATTAGCAGCAGCAGCAGCTACATTTGCTTCCTGCTAGACTGGATGGTTTATGCTCAGTGTAGGCGTGCTATAATCTTCCACAACACACTTCTGCTTTTACCGACGGTACAGAACAGTTTGTGATGTCACAAAGCACGCTCTTTGGCCGCCCCTGAAAATGGGATTTTCATTGAGCACAGAGAAAATGTGAAAAAACATCCTCACAGAATCAAACATAAATCAGTTTTACATATCCAACAGCAGGAACAAGAATAAAACAAATATTCTTGGGGTGGGTCGGTTGGCCAAGCCAAAATGCTGGACGGTGAACGCAACAAGAAACTTTCTGTTAATCCACTGAAACGACTGGACTGAGGAAAACGTGACAACAACATTAGCATATTTCCCCTGCTAGACAACGGCAACATCCTCGTGAGAGAATTATTTTGGCACTCCGGAGACGTTAAGGCAGACTGGTGATGCTAGAACAGCGGCTTCACACATTAATGCTAAATGGGGTCATTAGGCAGCCTGAGTCTCCTCTCCCACGGTGCATCTCTGACAGAGATCAATAACATTCATTCTCTTCCATTGACTTTCAATCACTTTTCTGTGGCTTCCCCCGGTCCCCCCACCAGCCGGGAACCACTGACTCATTACGGCGCTGGGTAAAGGTAACTGGGCTTCTGCTGCTGGGGCATCAGAGACTGAATTCCTGTGGGAAAAACAATCCCATCCTGTGCTGCGATCACGCTGCGCTGATGTTTATGTAGTAAATTATCTGCAGTGACTTTGCTGGACATAAAATATTTACTCAATCAGGCATTACAATAATGTGTTAAATTAAATGGATCCCTTAAGAGGTGAGACTATTTTTGGTTTCTCAAGATGCCCCCCCCCCCCACCCCTTGATGAACACAAATAATATAAAACATTTATTTTTTATTAACTGCCAGCACTATCGGAGCCTTTACCCCAAACAGCTGCAGCAGCAAACCATTTCCTCCATAAAACTACGCTGTTGAAGCTTCACCCAACAGCTGCAATAGATGCATTCTGATGCGTCTCCCGTCATTCAGCGCTGCTTCGGAGCAGAGTACGTGACAAACTGAAATTTTATTGCAAAACACAGAAGAATATTTTAAACAAGCTCCACCTCTCGGACTAATTAAGACTTTTTGTGTTCTTCAACAAAGTGCCACGTTTTCAGATGCAGGTTTGACTTTCGGCAGACGGGACGTTTGACTTAATAAAACGGTATCCGGAGCTTAGCGATCTGTCCAACCTAAACCGCCACTGGTCCTGAGGGGGCGACTGGTTTCCTGTCAATAGATCTAGCAACAAGGTGCGAACCTGCTGCTCAGAGGCAGCGTTAATATCACACACACTCCACATCTGTTCTATTAGTTCTCAAAAGAAAAAAAAAAAGATTTGAGGTCTATGTGAACTACCACAATAAGGAAAACAGATTTATTTCCTCTGGAAAATATTAGTACTTCAACGGCTGTGTGTGCACCACATCTGTCTGCTGCCAAGCACACAAACACAGATGCGTTTTCAGTGCTTCTCGGGCTGCAAGTGAGAGGTCATGTGGGAACAGTTCCTCCGCCTGCTCCACTTTCTTCTTCTCCTATTCCAGTTTGAGTAAATTCAGATCACCTCTTTTCCACTTGGAGTCAAATGCAAAAAAACCCCCACTCCACACACTCTAATTTGCATTTGCCTTTGTATGTGACAGTGGTGTTGCGAGAACCCGTTCCTCATACTCGTGGGACCCGCCTCAGAAATTAGTGCTGATAAGATTCTCACTGCATTTTTCAGATCTCCTTCTGTCTTCTCTTTGGCGTTTTAAAATGAACATTTCTGAAATGTAAATGTCTAAATTAATTATGTTGGCAATAGTAATGGCAAATTACTATTAGCGTGTAGCGCTCAGTGGGAGTTATTGCTAAATTAGTAATATTATATAAAGATTGGGTAAAATAAGTGGGGGGGTTCTTGTCATTACATGACGTTAAATCGATTTTAGTGTTCTGATGTCTGACAAATTCAATCAGACCGCGACGATTAACTTCATCATATTTTACCTTCATTAATATTCTTGGAATAAATGAACTGAACAGTTTAAGATAATTTGAGTAAAAGCAAAGATACATTAAAATAAATAAAGCTTTTTTGCAACATAACATCACCATCGCTAGTTTTGCAGCACCCTCTGTCCTCCAGCCAACATTCCCAGTTTTGGTGGATCTATTTCCTTTCTTGTCACTTTTGGGAAAGTGGGAGGTTCAAGAGGAGACACATTCATCACAGTGGCCTTGACACTAAATAAAATAGTGGGTAAGAAGAAAGAGAAGTGATGGAGGACCGGCGGAGAGCTGAAGGAATGAGGTCAGTTGGAAGGAAGACGGAGGGGATGTGGGAATTTCAGCATGTGGAGGAGACAGTGATTTTGTGCACGTGTGTCTCAGCACACATCCCTGTGCATGGTTTGCTCATGAAGGTTGACGGAGATTGAGCCATTAGAAGCATCATTGCCTTTTCGCTCAAGGGGACAACTGGCGATGCCAACAAAGACAAAAGCACCGAATCCTGTCTCTTTGCCTTTTTCCATTGTTAGGACAACAGCTGCAGGACTCCCAGTATCCCCACAGAACCCGCCTAGTGCGTGTGTGTGGTTCTAACAGTCACTCCTCACACTGTATATTTCACAAAAAACACCAGAAGACACTGTTGGACGGACACACATTGTCTCTTGGGAAAGAATGAGAGGCCAGAGGCTCGATGGACGCCTTTGTATTCCAGATGCTAGTTGGAAAATGGGCCGTCATCTGAACTTAAGAGGAGACACTGGAGGGAGGGAGTGGGGATGTCCCACTGCACGGCTGAACATCTGCGTATTCTTGTCCACATTTTGGAATCTCCAAACGTCAAGACGCACTTTCACCATGCGCTTGTTCATGCACACACACACACACACTCATCCGTCTGATTTCCTGTGTGTGTTCATGTGCACACTCGAGGGCTGTCCAGGCTACAGAGTGGAGCGCTGAGTTGGTGTATTACTGTCATGGCAGATGTGTCCTCCAGCCTGTCCCCCCGGCGCTCACTGCTGGCCCGCAGGGAAGCATTCAGCTGCAGCCAGCAGCACTTTGTGTGATGAGCCTGGGCAACGGCCTCAATAAGGGCTGATGGCACATTTGGAGGGGAGAGGAGGTAAGATGAAGGGATAGAGGGAGCAAAGAGAAGATGAAGGATGGATTACCCAAAGGAGGGGCTATAGATCGAAGGATGCTTCTGGGAGCGTAATAGTGAAGAGAGATGTAATATTGGTGCACACGGAGCCCTGTGGTCAGACTGCAGGCCATTACTGATAAACAGCCATGTCCTCTGACTACAGCCTGCTCAGACACCTATCATTACCCTGGTAAATGTAATATGATGCACTGGGGTGGGGTGGGGTGGGGGGGGGGGGGTGAATCCATTTCACAGCCACATTCAATCAATGACTGGAGCCTCGTTGGCAGCCCAGGGTGCACATTTATAGAAAGCCTTCTCTGAGCCACCGCTATTAATGGGAGGGGGTTGAAGCAGGGGGGGGGTGCCATCTCATTAGTGCCTCCAATTCTCATTGCAGGGAATTATAAATAATTAGCTCGGCACTGTATGGTGCCGGGCGTGCTGCCGTCAGAGGTTAAACACCAAAGAGGCGATTTATTTGGAGCCATCGCTCAAGCGTCACACGGTTCCGTCGACATGCGTCGGTTATACCGCTAATATTTTCCTCCACAGTTGATCAAATGTTGAACTCTGGAGCATTTCTTTAAATCATGCGTATGATAACTTAATTCTTTTTTTCTTCTTCTGCTTTTCTGAAAATGCTCAGTGAGCCAACGGGAATTTCAAAATGCCAGCAAAGCGGGATCAGTGCCACTTTAGTGCAGTTCCTTGGCCGGAATGTTAAAACACTATGACTGAACAGAGATTTGTGGGTTCGTCCCGATGGCCAGTGACTGTGGGACTTCACAGCATCATTGGTTTATACAGGTGTGTAATGAAGGCAGCAGCTGTGGCTCAGGAGGGCGGGGCAGTCATGCACCCACTGATGACGCAACTTAAAGTGGGTCATGACAGCTTTTCCCCCGATGGCGTATGAAAGGTTATTGGTTCTAATGAGCTGCTGACTCAGCCTCTGCCATGTGGTGTAAAAGCACTTTGAGTGGCCGGTTAGATTTTAAAGTGCAATATAAAAACAGTCCATTTACAAACATTTAGCAAAAAAAAACAATATGGGTATAAAATACTCCATAAAAATAAAAAAGCTTATTAGCCTAAAAATGTGTTTAACTCCATGTTAGTTAGCATTTGCCATCAGGTGGATGGAGATAATCCATCCACCTGACAGGTGTTGTTTACTTAGAAGCCATTTGATCAACAGTAGTATTAGACATCAGGGTGGTCACGATGAATGACCTTTTGTGACCCCTATGCAGCATGGATGGATGGACTGATTTCAATTTGGACGTATTTCAAATTCGGGACCAAACTTTGACGGGAAGAAATGTTTCCGCTTTTTACATGAACTCAGTAAAAAAAAAAAATATATATAGAGCAAGAATAAAAGTGTTGCATTTATGTTTTTGATGTTAAAGAGGAAAAATGGACACAAGCTGTAAGAAGTTGAGAATGTTTGACTGCATGGAGGCCGGTGCGTAAACCTCGTCGTGATCCGACACACATCCGTCACGTCCGATCGCACTGACAAATCAACACGTCAGTACAGACATTTAGCCGACTCAGATTAAATTGGAACCGTAACAACCTCCACCTGTTGAGCCTGCTGCCTCTGTAGCCCCTATGCTATGAAAATAAAGTACAAAGGTCAGACACTGACGGTTTCCACTGATGGTCAGCTTGTTCACGAAGCTTCCTAATAAGGCACGGATCACCTCCTCGCACGGATGCCGAGTTGCAGCAGTATCGCAGAGCTGCATGAGATCAGAGCTGAGAACGTCGCCTGATAATTAAGATGGAAGTGAAAAACCAAGGCCACTTTGACTGTGTACCGCGACATTTAGGGAGACATTTCTGTTGGCATGAATTGGCTCACAAACCTCTAAGGATAAATGGAGAACAGTTTATAGATATGCGAGATGTGGTCTTAATTATATCCCCAGTGACCTCTGATCATGACACATCACATGATCCTTTCTGTTCCTATGACAATGTTTCATCCTAGGCTTGTACGGTCTGGCCACACACCTTGTACATATCAATCTATTGAATACAATTCAGAATGCTGAGGATCATCTGGGAAGGGGCTTCTCATGTAGTCAAAGCTCTTTCAAAGAGGGGCTATGTGAGGAACAAATAAAGGCAGAGCAGGCCGGATCTGAACATCAACGCAGTGCGACTTGTATATACAACAGAAGGACGTATTTGGTTTTCACTGATGAAGGAGTCGACATTGAATAATCTGGATTGATGCGATAAGCTTGAAAGAACTCAGCCGAGGACACACCTCCAAAAACGTCTCTTGCAAATCAACCTTTTGTTTTATCCCCGTTTTACTTATGATAATAGGGGGGGTAAACATACATACTTATACATTTAATTCATGATGACAAATAATTTCTACAAATACGTACATGTACGTAGTGGTTAAACTTTCTATGCATCGTGTGCTAACTTACCATTTTTGTTTGTATTTTGTTTTATTTTCCATTTTCTATTGTTTTCCTGTTTATGTCGTCAGAAGGTGCAACATAGGCCAGAGGATTCTTGACCTCTCCTGAATGTTTTTTCCCCCCATTTGTTTTATGTACAGTACAGTACAACAAACAAACAAAAAGTGTTTACCCCAACATGGCCAACCCTCCCAAGAAGTTTCCTTCAAGGAGCAAAATAAAAATAAATAAATCCTTCAAGTAGTTTATGCATAATCAATAAAGCCCCCCGTTTTAGCCTCCTTCTTGTGTCTGCTGTTGGGAGAAAGACGAGCGAGTGGAACATCACACAGCATCCTGGGGTCAAACTCTCATGTTGCATCTGTTCTGTTTGAAAGCTCCGAGGTCCCAGACACGCACTCATTACCTTCTCATTAGCGCGTTTCAGTGCTAATGTTGTAAATATGATAATCATTATCTGTTTGGTTCCGGAAACACACACCAGTGCTGGAGATTCATTCTTGCTATGGAACAAAAAAATACACATTTAAAATAGTTATGCTGTCGTTTCTGAAAACCCTTTGTGCTACCTCACCTCAAGATTAACCATCAACCCCCAAGGCTTCTGCCTGTTAAATGGAAGTTTTTCCTCATTTCTGTCACCAAATTTCTTGCTCTTGTGGGTCAAGTTGGGTTCCGCCTTTCCCTGCTCCACATGTAAAGTGCCTTGAGCTAACTTTGTTATGATCTGGCGCTCTAGAAATAAAAATGACCTGAACCTCTAAACTAGAGTTGGTCAGTGGAGCAGATCCTCTTCAGATCAGCAGTTTTTTTTTAATCTCCTTAATAAAACCCCTGCTTAATTCTAGTCCACTTTAACAGAACCTCACCTTTGCTGCTAACAAGGAGTTATTCACATTTATAAAATAACCTGCAGTAGATATGCCCTTCTAGATAGTTCTCTACAATGCTTGGATCTTGACTAAGTGCTGAAAAATGTCTTTTTTAATGTTATATCTTGGATCATTTCCCTTCGCCTGGCTCAGATTAAGCAGGCGTCGGCTTCTTCCTCGGTGCTTTCCTGGACATTCTGTTGAAAACAGCTGAGTAGATATTTTTTGTGATCCTGTTACCAATCAGAGAAACAAGCGAAACAGCTCCCATAATAACAGAACCTTCTAGGCAGAGGTAATGAAGTGGCTAGACAGCAAGTACCTAGAGAGCTGTTATTTTACACCACAAACACCAAAAGTCCTTAATTAATAACACTAATTGCTATTGTCCTCATGCATCATTACCAAGATGATTATGAAACAGCCTCGTCTGGCCTGGGAATGTTCCCGTATTTTTTTCCGAGAGGAACAACGTGTAATATTTTACATTTAGACAAGCTTTTTGATTAATACAAATGGAACATTTGTTTTACTAGGTGCAGGTGCTCAAGCCATCAATGTTGTTCTTTTTATTTTCTTCCACATAGTCAATTAATAGAAACTTTAGTGGGATTTTTTTTTTTAAAGGGCAAAATAGTTCAGCGAGCTAAAGTTCAACAGTGTATAAACCCGACAGGATCAATGTTTAATGCCACAGTTCTCTAGTTCTTCATTTTTTCTTACCCAGTTTTTTTTTTTTTACTTTAATTTATTAAATCTGTGACAATTTTTTTTTTTTTCTTGGTTTCATCCCAGATTGCCAAATACAGAAAAGTCAATGCAATAAGAATATTGTTATCAATCAACTATTAGTCAACCTGACATCTGAGGTGCTTCTGACATGACTCCTGCTTAGTGAGGTAACATCAGGGTTAAGGTTAGGTTGTGCTACGGCACGCCTTTACTTGAACACCTAACCTGCTCCAGAGATATTCATTACATATAAAGATCTGAAGTCCTGACCAATCAGCTCTTGACTCTGTCTTTTATAGAAGATGCGTGTGACTCACGAGGCGTTCCCGTGTCCCGTGTCCCGGACTATAGAACCTGGGTTAGTTTATGCAGGTGATAAACCACAACGATGCATGTAAGCAAAAGTGTTCAGAAGCTTAGTTAAACTGAACTAAATCTAATCCCAGGTCTGTTGAGTGCCGACAATGTATTTTGTCCAGAATTCAAACCCTCCCAAACTTTGTTGCTCAGTCTCTCAATTTCCTCTTTAACTTCCGCTTTCTAATAACCGTCTAACGGTTGACATTTAGTATTTCCCTGGGCCAAACAATTCTGCCGGTTGCTGTCTGCTTTCTAATTGTAATAATAATTGTGTTTCCTCCTAATCTCAGTCGGGGCTTTGACCCCCGGTCTGTGTGAGCGGATTGGAGATAATGAAATAATTGCCCCAAATGCTTCTCTCTCTCACTCGCCGCTGAAACCACACCCTCCGACAAAACAGCATCAACTTCCATGCGGCCTCTTTCGGCTGCATTTTCTGCTTTAATTGAGATTCAGATTGTTGTTGACCCCTTGGGGTGCGGTTCGGCGGGCCGAGCAGAGGAGCGGGAGGATAGCGCGCAATTCTAATGGGGTGGGTTTGGCCAGAGAACGCCAGCGATTGATCGAGGTGTGTGTGCGCCTAGATTTAATTGCATATGCATGAGGGCTGCAATGACATAACCGGCGATAATGTTTGACTCATTTGAGACCGTCCCACATCAGGACGCCAGACAGTGTTTGTTTGTTCGTGCTGTTCTTCTGTTGCTTAACAGGCCCTGTGGGACAGCTGCTGCTGGACTGCATGAGCCAACGCCAGTTCAGTGCGATTAAACCGCATCTGGCTCCATTTTCATATTTAGCCTCCGTCTCTGTTCTGTCAGCATCACCAAAGAATGGGAAGGAAAAAAACGCCCGTGGAAATAGAGGAATAAAACGACAACTGGCCGTCGGTTTAAGCAGCTTACGGATTTCAAGTCAGTTATCAAAGCACACGCTTCAATGACTGAAACACACGTTAGGAGCTATGAGCTGTTTGAGGCGCCATCAAGATGTAGAAAGCAAGAAATGGGTTTCTCATAAACAAATCCATCCCAGCAACGTTTATGAAATGCTGCTTTCAGCCACGACTGTCTGACTGTCAGCAGGAGTTCAAATAAAGAATGTTGTAGATATCCATCGATCCATCCATCTTCTTGTCTACAGCTCCTTTATCCGCCTTGCGGGTCACGGGCGTTGCTGGAGATGACTTTGAGCAAGATGTGGGGTACACCTCAGACACGTTGCCATTGGAGATGGCCAATAAAAGAAATTCAATCGGTAGGATTTAATCGCTGGTTGGATCATCCTCCAGCAGCAGCTGAACAAGGAACGGGGCAACGCGCAAGCAGTGATTCAGAATGACGGTTCAAGGCCAGAGAAATAAAGAGGATCACGCCTTCTGACGCGCCCCCACTTGGGTAACCTTGTCAAGCCCACCACCCAAAGGCCGATCGATGAATGGAAATGTCAAAACACGACAAGTGTGGGGGGGGGGGGGGGGTAATTCGACTACTTATGTATGCACATACTAATATAAGCTGATTCAGAATGTAGCCACTAGTTTCATAACGTGTACTTCACTCCACCCAAAGTGATATTTAAGTGCAGGATGACTTTGAGTGCACTGGGCAAAAACGGCTCGCAATCAATTCAGCCAATTAAGGCCCCATTGTAAAATGTAAAGGCCCACATGGCCGACGCGCAGTCCCATTACTCTCCAATACGGCATCACTCATGGGGAACACCGTTTTTAACTTTTCAGGCCGTTATCTGCATATTCCTGAGGGGAAGCGGCCAATAACCTCAGAACGGGGCCCATTACACAACGACAGTGGTTGTTGGGTTGGATCAATATTTCTGGAGAAATTAGCAAATAAGGAGTCTGATGCTCTAACATGTCCACACACACACACACACACATGCATTCTGGACTCAAACCCATTGTACCAGACGCTATGAAAGCCATGATACAACAGCATGACTAATGGCTGTTCTGAGTCCACTCCAGGGCCGCAGTGACCTCAGGAATCACTGAGCCTGAATAATTCAGAGGGGGCTGCAGGAGCGAACACGCTGCTCAGTGAGAAGAGACAGAATAAATCCAGTCTTTAACATTAAATATGGGAAAGGAGATTTGGTCTATATTTTCCATATCTAACCAATCTCCTATTTTCTTTGAGGCTTGGTTTTTTATACTTTTATTTCTTTCATGTAGCCGTCAAAGCAGGGACCTGACCGGAATCATTAACGTAGATCCAAGGGGAGGGCTACACGTCATGTGCTTATTTGACGTCTGGCCACATTCAGTCACAACATGCAAGTGATGAATATGTTTAATATTTGCCTCCAGTCCTGCAGTAAGTCTTCCACTGCAGCAGCGCAGTAAAGCACGAGCATAAAAACGTTTGAAATAAAAAGGACAAAGCATCACTGCCCCCCCCCCCCCCCCACCAAAAAAAAAAGAGAAAGAAAAAAGAAAACTGCCTTCTTCCAAGGAATCCCGCACTGAATTGGATTCTTCTTTCACTATTCATCACCCTAATTAAACCGACTCGGGAACAAAAGCCAAATTAACCCCTTCAAGTTTCCTTAATTGCTTTCGACGCAATGCACAGATCGTCAAAGATAAGATCCACCACCGCCATTAGGATTAATGCAATTCTTAATTAGCCTTTGTCATCAAAGTAATTTTCATTTAGGTAATAATAGAGACGAGGACTTTGTATGACCACCGAGAGAAATAAAGCAGCAGTGTGGCAGGGATTTGTGAGGTGAGGCTAAAGCCAACAGATGTAACATTATTCTACGCATCAATCCTTTAGCAGGATAAATGACCCTGAAGCAGGTCATCAAATGACTCTCAAACTCGCTTTCTTTGCTGCATTTGATTAACTTCTGAAATGACGTCTCCATAAAGAATGGGACAGTAAACTCAGCTGTAGTTAAATAACAGCCACAGCATTGTCGGGGAGGTCAAAGGTCACCAACCAGGAGTCAACAAAAGATCAGATTGAATGTTATTCACATCTGATAATAGACACCACCTGAAACGGCGATTGACATCTGTCCTCTTTGTACAACTGCCTGACATCAGGTGACCGAAATATCACAATTACATCATGTCATTTTTCAAAACTATCTCCATGGTAACAGGGCAACTTCATCCACCAAGGAGGGCCTTACCGGGAATTCAGGTCGCTTTATAAAAAGTAAATTTTATAAAGCGTAATTGATCATCAAAATCAATCATGCAATGAGAATAATTATGATTTGAAGCCCATAGTTCTTGGCTCACCTAACCTGTTCTCTCAGGTTATTTTCTCTCTCCTATGCAAAGACTCTCACAACTCCAGTTTAAACATTTTCCTCTTTACTCAGTGCCGGTGTGCAGTGGGATTAGAGGAGAGATTAAATCAGATCAGAACGCCTTCAGTTATCAAATGAGATCTAAGACTGGAGACTTCAACTTTCAGTCCCGGGCGAATTAAACATTCTGTAGCAGAGCGCATCCAACGGAAATGCAGCTCCATCGATAAATGCACGAATGCATGAGCATTTTAGATTGAGCGCAAATGTATGTTTGGAATGAATTTGGGGCAGGAAGTATATAATCCAAACAATTCTGGCTGCATCCCTGAGCGTTGGAAATGAGATGCTGCTGTTGCGTATAATCCGCTAATATAATGACTTTCCTTTAAAAAGGGACAGATAGTCTGAGCCCACCGGGGTTTGAGCAGTAACTCTGTCAGACAGCCGCATTATTAATACAGGTGCCGAGTGTAAATACTCGCCATCTTCTGAGCAGCACATCGCCACGGCTCGGGCTCACACTGTAAATAGACGCGTTTCTGTGTACGCAGGCGACAACACTGAATGAATGAATGTTAACGAGAGACTTCCATCCGTCCCCTACGACGCACAGAATAATGGAACAGTCCCGGTTTTCATCAAGCCTGCCACTGGATCATCAATAATTAAAATTCCATTATGAAGTCTTGAATCAATTCATAACATGCCAAGTGGCGCACAAGTCGAGTCTGACAAGGCAGAAGGGCTCATTCTCACAGCGGTCGCATTACTGTGGACGGCGTTGCATTAATAAGCGCGATCAAGTGCAGGTAATGAGGCCTTCACATTAAAGTGAAGCCGCTCATTAACTAGAGTCCTGTTCCGTTTCATCCAGAGGAAGGAGGTGGATTTTAACGGAGCCACCGTGTCCGGTCCACCGGTTGACAGTCAACAGCAGGAAGGAAGCTGCAGTGTGGACGGCAAGCACAGTCACTGAGAAAGCTCCTGCTGCATCGCCCCTGTCTGTTTATTGACGTGTTTACAGTCCTCAAATCAAAAGCATGGACTGTTTTTGGAACTTAACAAATACAAGGACACACACACACACAGATTCACATTTACAGAGTCTGCTACACATTCAGTTATATTTTTTTGTCTGCGCGTTAGGCTTTGGCTATTTTTACATACAATAATAAGCTTGTGATCGGCCCTCCTCCCTGTGGGCTACAGTCACACCGTCATCAGATTAAATCTTGTCAGAGCTGTGGGTGGGAATATAATCAGGTTTTTTACCGTTGATACACATCACGTATGCGGCTTTACCCGAAAGCGTCGACTGGAATATGCAAATAATTATTCACATACCATCTAATGATTCCACTGGAAGACCGGCTTTTTCCACATTGACTTCTAAAATTGCCCTGTTCTGCCACCAGATATTTTACAAAAAAAGTCTTAAGCTCATGAAGTAAAGATTTAAGTGAAATTCTGCTGAATGCACGGAAGCACTGGAAACAATGGTCTTCGGAAAGACACAAAGCTACAGCATGATGTCCTCAGCCGGCGCCGAGCATCGCCTTCACGCCCAGGCTGGAGGCCGAGCAGCAGAAAGACCGACTGCCAGCGTGTTACCCTGAATCCAGTCTCTCTGGACTGATTGAAATGCATAACACTTCCTGAGCCCCGAGTTTCCACTCAGTGAAAATAATCACCAAAGGGAGGAGAAAAAAAAAACTGTCTGGGGTGTGTTGATTTAGCCGATCGGTGTCCAGGGTTCTCACAAATGGTGGTGTTGAACATAAAGAGATTGTATTCTATGTCTCCTGCTGATAAAATGTTAGCACCGCCAGATGAAGCTGTGAAAAATAAACTGATATTTTTGCTCCTCTGGCGCTCTCAGGCTCGTCTACTCACTTCTGCACAGCAGCACTACAGGGACGTGCCAGTTTATTGCACCGATGTCTGTTCTCAGGGTCACAACTACTTAAACTATACAAATTATGCTGATTGAAGGGATAATGGAAAACAATCTCATTACATAAATTACAACCCCCCCCCCCCCCCCAACACACACACACACACACAGGTCTCTCACGTGAGAGATAGATAGCCAGCGAGCATAGCATTACTGTTGCTAGTGAGATCTATGCATTGTAAAAAAAAGAAATGCAGAGATCTTTCTCTCCCTCTAGAAATATGTAACGCATTATCAGGCCTGAATTTTGGCACGGTTTGATATAACACGAATAGGTCTTCATTAGGCCTTACAAAGCACAACACCAAAACATACAGTGCAAAAATACAACACATCTACATTTCTGCCTTTGAATTTGTGCAGTATGTTTTCAGAAATATATCATCCTAATGGAAAACAGAGCTTCAGGTATTAGGGGCTCGATGGTTGACGCATAGTAATGAAACCACTAGATTCCCCACTTTCAAATCTCATACATCTTTCTGAAAGGTGGATATCAATCAAAGGAAACGCTCGCTCAACAATCTGGAATCTGGCTGCTGAAAAATAAAAACAGCTTATAAAGTCTGGGTCAAGACGCTGGCAGAAAATCCATCAGCGGGCTGAAAGGCGGAAGACGGGGCAATGATGCACAGTGAGATATAAAAGTTCTCAGGCAAATCACTGATGAGGCTCACATTTTAGAGTCAACGCTGAATGCAGGATTTTCTGCCCAATCCTTCTTAATCTCACAGAGACACTGGTATTGACTGCCCCTCTAAAGCCAAGAGAAGAAGCTCCGGAGGAACAAAGATGTATAAAACAAAAGAGCATGCTCCAAACATATCAGTCAGATGGCCAAAAATCCACTCTTGTGCCGGTCTCCAGAGGTCATAACGACAGAGAAAGCCCATTGCGTTGTGTGGATGACCAATCAATGGTGTGATTAATGGAGCCAATTTTACCTGAATACTATGGATCATTACTTCCTGCTCTCCATCTCCTCCTTCCTCCTGTCTATATGGAAGTCAGCACGGATACCGCGTTTGCTTCACTAATGAGAGCCCTGCAGAGGCGCAGAGGACGGTGGAAGGTAAAGTCACGGACGACGAGTCATCTGGGACTGCAGCCCGGCACGCACAGATGCTATCTGCAGCCGCCGCCAAAGGCGCCGCAGCGGCAGCTTCCACAGCCGTGACCTCCTCCTCGCCGCGCTGACAGCGTGCCGTCTCCTAACGCAATTTAATTTGTGTCACGGTGGAGATGAAAAGGTAACTGCAGGAACAGTTCAACCCCAAAAGATAATAATAATTAAACAAATGAAAATATATATGTAGACCTTAAATATGAATCGTGAATAAAAGACGACTTAATGGCAGTCATCACTGGGTCCTATTCATTGTTGTCTTTTCTCTGCTGATCCTAAACTCGATACACGGTTGATTTATTGATTAGACTTATGCAATAATCAGCAGAAGCCATCTTTATGAAAGCCATCTGCCAATCAATAACCCAATCATAACCCCAGCGCTGTCGACAGTGTGGGGGGTAGGATGGTACAGTAATTAGCATACTAAGGCAAGCTATAAGCAAGTGATCAGTTTCATTAATTAATGATTTTCTTCTTTGTATTTCAATAGCAGTTCATCCACCAATTGCAGACCAATAGAAATAATTCTAGGTTCTTTCACTCAGTATTTTGTTGTTGTTGTTGTTTTTTCTTAGAAAAATACTTTTAAATTTTTGGAGCCATAAATTGTGTTAGTTGTCAGGGAAGAAGGGAGCTGCATGTATGCTATGGATTTTATTGAAGAGATGATTTCCAGGCAGAAAGACAGACAGGCAGTCTGGTCGACAGGTAAGACAGAACAAGCAAAGCAACTGGGATGAACTGGCTGTCTGTCAGCGGGACTGGGCTCGTTAAAAAAATGTGAGGAGGGGAAGTGGAATCAGGAGAGAGGGGAGAAGAAGGAAGTTGCATCCAATGTTTAGTTGGTTGTGACTGATCAGCATCGGATTGGTGGGCATGATTGTGGGAGGATTTGGGATTGTGGCTAGAAGACGGTTCAAACGAAGGAAACTGTTAAAATGTAGAGAATATAAGAATGAAGTTATTACAATGTAGATTAATATGGGTCTTTGGTTGCTATAACCCAATAAAAACTACAGAACCACTCAAACCCGACAGTTTAGATATGCTTACTAAGCTACAACTTGTTTTATCTAAAAAAAAAAATCAATTGCAATTTATTTTAGCAAAAGCTCAATCAGCTTTGTAATTATGCTTAGACTGCAAAACAAATAACACACCGCAGACATTCCAAGGTTCAACCTCAGTTTTGTGCAAATAAAATAAAAACTTGACACTTGGTGTTTTTGTTATTGTACTTGAAGTATTCCATGTCTGTCTGTGGAATGAGGAAATCTCTAGAGCCTCTGGGTTTGTGAAGCCCTTTCAAAACAAGAAATGCATTGTGGTTAAGATCCGGTCAACATTCGGTCATGTTCCCGAGTCCTTGCAACGTTGACATTTCAGACAATTTATTGGAGCTGCGGCATAAAGTAAAGCATTCTGTTGACCTTTTTTTTTTCTGGTTTCGGATGCATGGCTGCAAAACGTGACATGAAATTAAGAAAAGAGTGGCTTGTATGAAAGATGTGTGATGCTGACAACACAAATAGGCTCAGCTGCATTATTAAATCATCTACTGGACGTAGCGATTGTGTCCCATGAAATATGTACGGTACATATTTATTAGTAACTATGTAAATTTTTAAACTACAAATGTCAGATGTGAGTTTTTATTTATTGATTGATATTAGCATTTAAACTTAGATTTCAAGGAGTCACTATTGGGGCTGTAGAATCTTGATAAAATGTGGTTACACCAAATAGTCGTATCAAAATCTGGAAAATGCACATGGTTATAGAAACTGTAAAGTTGCCCTCAATGATAAAGATGTTTGACGTGTAAACTCTTTTGAGTCTTTTGAGTCTATTTCAACAAGGAGACTCTAGACGTTGGAATAAGAAAAATATAATTGCATAATATGATATGTGGTCATTAGCATATCAGAAAAGCTACGGCGCTTTGACTCATCGGTGAGATGGAGATCGAAAGGCATCAGTCTTGCGTAACAACGAGATACACAGTATACCCCCCCCCCCATTTGAGTCCTAATGCTGGTGGTGACGGCCGATGAACCCGTTTAAGATGATGAAATATGAGGCTGGTGAATCTGTGAAGACGGAGAGCAGCAGAACTAAAGTAGAGCCTTAGTGTGCAGACGTCTTACCGACTGAACTTTCACAAGATTTTTCTTTTAAGGGAAAATACAACTGCCTCACTTAAAAGCGAAGTAGGACAAAGGTGAACCTGCTAGCTTCTTGTAACCTACAGAAACTCAAGACAGATCCAGCATAAAGAGCATTTTCATTGGTGTTGACAGCGCATATACTTCCTGAAGTTTGGGTAATAATGGGGCTTTTTAAAGTGCATTTAGTAACGGTATTTAATGGATGAGCAGATGGCTCTAATGTTCCTTAGCCTATGGACTACATTACTTTAATCTACATAGTAAGAAAATGCCTGCAGCTCCAGCCTCATCAGCCTAATTGCAGGATGCGCCATCTTGGTGGGAGGGATACCAAATGGACGCGACAGGGAGCAGCTGAGAGCACGCAAAAAGAGCCGTTACTTTACTTTGCTGAAGTTTGTTGAGTTTCTTTCTCCTCACGTCTCAATTCACCGGCCTCATCACTTTTGTTAATGACGTGAATATAGCGAGCATAACAATGCAATTAAAATGTAGAAGAGTCACATCGTGGTAGGGAATCCAAACAAAGTGTCAGCAATTTAAAAAGAAAAGTGTTAAAACAGTGCAGAAATAGTTTCAGCTAACGTGTAATGCTTCTCTTTTGAGTGTCTGGAATGTGCAATATGCCTGGGGTCTGTTTTCGTATGCATGTAGGTGTTTTTCTAAGTACCGTCAGATCTCAGCAAGAAAGTGCACCGTTGGAAAAATCCATTTGGAATGATGGAAATGATAGAAATTGGAAACCGATTATGAGCCTTGTCTGGTCCGAGCTGCTCGTTGAAAGCCAGCAGACACAGAAATGGGTATTTAATTTTTTTGTCAATGTAGAGCCAGTGTTCTGCAGCAGAGAGAGTCATTATATACGGTGCAGTGTCGGAAACTTCAGCGTTTCATCTTCCATCTGAATTCTCCCTTCCATCCCGACAGGACGCTCCCTACAGAAATACTCTGTGGTGTAAAAGAGAAATGTTTTCAGCCTCTGAATGGACTGGAGGGAGATTAGAAGATGGCTTTCATCAGTCACGTAGCATGTAGAGACAGGAACTAGCGCTTTTCTATTTCTCTGTAAGAAAGGAAAAGCCAAGACATGGACCTATTCAAAAATTATGGGATGATAGAGACCCTCTGAATGAATGTGGGAAGAATTACACGCAAGCCGATGATCACATTGTGAAAAGCACTCAGAGAGCACAGACCTCCGCCAAGCAGCTCAGTCACATCATAATTAGATTTACACCGTCCACATGGTGATCTGGATCACCACCAAAAGGTTCTAAATTGTTCTTGGTGTCTTTACACCAAGAACAACCATGAAAAGTAAAAGTGAATCAGAGTTTACGTGTATTTCTGAATCTGTAAATGGAGTTTAAATGTTCAAATGTAATTTATTTCCCTGACCTCATTCTGGGTCAGATCCAGATGAAATTGGGAGGTGAGATAGAGACCCCCACCCTACACAACTTTGTCATATTTCATAAACATCTGTCAACAATCAACCGAGATAGTGAGGAACACATTTTGAAGCTCCATTGACTGGCAATGTTACAAAAATAAATTAATCCAGGATCTCTTCTGGATCATCAACAAAATGTAATCATCTGTTCCTGGTAAGATTTGCAGCATTTGCAGAACATCCGTAACGTTTCGAGTTATCTTTCTAACAGACAGACAAAAAATGGAACGTGAAGCCGCCACAAGCGTTCCTTAATGCTGCTTCTTTTTCCTTGACCAACTCTCATGTTACAACTCAGCAAGCTTGACTGCCCTCCTGAAGGTTTACGATACTGCATGCATATTTTTAAAAAAATCATGGGAGCATCTTCAAATGTTTTTATTGATCTCCTTAGAAAATGTTGCATAAGGATTTATGATTCTAAATGTTTTATTGCCGAATATGCAAGAAGAGATTCAATTCCCAAAAAAGGGCTCCAACGTGAGAAAACTATTTACTGATGGCTCGGACTTCCGTGCCAATGGTTCCAGTATGTTCTTTAAAAACACATACTGTGCAACAAATTCCCTTTGCAGCTTTGTTCCAACAAATCATGTAAAAGACCAAAGTCAGAGGAATGACTCAGAAAACGGGACCAAAAGGATCACCGTACACGAATGAAGAAGACATGAATAGAAATGCAAGTTGACACCACTTTTAATCAAACAAAACCCTGTTTGGCTGCTAAGCCGTAACTTACTGATATAGAGGTCGGATGCATGCTTTATTGTTTGCAGGCTGAGGGGGAGGACGAACCCAAGCGTTTGCTAAATGTGCTGCTTTGTCAGAAACTGAGTTTATTTGGGGTTACTTCACTGTAACTATCGCCCAGTCCAATAAAGAGCACCACAGAAATGTGCATCCAAGATTTATTACAAGGTGGAGGTAAGTGCTGGTTATATAGGCAATTTTCTTTTATGCAATTTTACTAATTCAATGACTTGTTAATTATGTTCTGGACCTTGTAATGCTCAATTGCTACTACAGTACAGTAAGCTGCCTGGCCTGACAGTGATCATGATTGCAGCTTCATTTGGAGCAAAGAGCTGATAATTTTCATTGCCTGTACTTTTACTCATGGAATTTCAAACACAACATCCTTTTTTTGTGCATCCCTGCACGTGTTTTAACCTTCCCTCCATCCCATAGCAACGGCTTGACCGCTGCCATCCTTCAACGGACTCCTATCCAATGCTTTCCACTGTGCCGTACTAACAACCACCACTAGGATATACGGCCCTCAACCCAAGAGGGCCATTAAGCAGTGCACGGAAAGGACTTGGGTTAAATGAGAATGCATTACTTCAGTTCCTGATGTAATCACTCATGATCCGAGCCAAACACAGCAGCGGGAGGAGGAATGGACAAAAATAGCAGCAGAGGAAAAGAGCCTGACCAGTTTAGGTCAGTTTAGCAGCAGCATTTCAACATGGCAGCTGGCGGTTGAGCCTGGAGGAGATCGCTCGAGCTCCAGGCGACAGGTTGGTATGTTGGCCAGAAACGCGCGCGGACACACACACACACACACACACACACACACACACACACGCACACACACGCTGCCCAGTGTGGATTTGACCAAGACTCAGAATGAGATCCGCCTATTCTAAGCCAGAGACGGCTACAGGACGGTTTGTGGACCAACTTTTTTTTTTAAACTCAAGTCTGTGTTTATGGGGGCGAAGCGAGAACCCGCAGTGAGTTTGACATTGGGACAGAGCACCAACCGATATGCCCAGAAGCACAGCGGCAGTTTGAATCCCATCAGGAGAACCGCTGAGCATCACAAACACACGGACACTCTGCGACTGCAGCCGGTGCAAACTTTGACTCACAAGTTCCTTGTTGTCAGCGACTGTATATCAAATGGATCCCTGTAAGGCTAGAATAAACACTAGCAGACCATAGCCAGCTTGGGCTTCACGTTCAGGGCACAATAAATGCCAACACTGCGCTGCTGGGACTGTACATCTAAAGCATTGATTTGTATCAAGACACACACACACACACACACAAACAAAACACAACACAATAGCAGAGGACCCGAGCTCAAGCCCAGATCAACACATATACAATTTTCTCTAAATCAAAAATGCTTTTCTTGTCCTTACCTGCCGTCTCTGGGGTCCAGGCTTCCCTCCAGTCCGAGCCAGTGTCTTTATTTACTGTACGGCAGCTTTGCTCTGGACTGCAGGACGCACTGGTTCAATCAAAGTTTCAAATTGCTTGTCTGATTGAAATCTTATTTAGTCAATCAATAAATATGAGGAATGCTCCTTCATCCTGGCGAGCTGTGCGGGGTGTGGCCGACACTTCATGGACAGCGGCTGCAGCTGAGGCCCCGCCAGGCGAGCAAGCTGGAGCCAACATCTTGCAGAGGACTCAGTATTCCAATCGGACCCAAGTGGCCTTTGCAGTTTCTTACATGTGCGATGCAGCTGAGCAGCATATTAGCTGCAAAGTGACATCAGGTGTGAGCTTTCCCGGGCAAATGTTTCTTTGCTGCAGCAACAGAGTTGAACCTAAAACCACTGCAGCCGCCGTCCGGCTCAGGGAGACATGATAAGAGTTCAGACATTAATGCTAAATGGTTGCTTTTAGATAAGGTCATAATCTACATCCAATATTATCCTTACAATTTCAAGCTAAATTAAAGGGGGAGGCGATGAAAATGGAAGCACTTTGTATTCAGAGGAAGTAGACTTTCTCTATTCCTAAAAATAGACTTGTGAGATTAGAATCTATTCATCAGCCATCGCTAAGCCCAGCTGCATTTAATCTCTTTTTATTTCCTTCATGGTTTGAGATATTGGAAGATATTACTTTATGTGGAAAGTATTAATATTTGTGTGTCAACATCTTGCATGGGGGGGGGGGGGTGAAGCCCAGTCTGACCGGCTAGAAGTCTCCCTTCTCTGCTGCTTGTCGGAGCAGCCGAAACAACACAGGATGCTTCACGGATATAAAGACGTGCATTTAAAACTTAACATCTACAAAAGAAACGACAAACAGCAGGGAACCTCGCCACTCTGGGGCATCGTCGTGCAAAGTTGTCCAAGTCCTTTGTGTTTCGTTGCAATGATTGGGGTTCAAATTTCATGTTTCCTTTCAAGCCTACAAATTGCACATCAACTACAGGCTCACAAAGACAATCAGAGACTCAGTACAAGCAGATGAAAATACCATAAGTTCAATTTGAAAGATGAGCACAGAGTCCAGCAGATCTTAATCTTATATCGATCAATTTATTCATTCCGTCGAACACGTTTCCTTGTTGTCTCAAAGCATTACACAAAGAAGTCATGGCGACATGGCGTCCCATTTGTTTTGACCAGAAAACAGGAAAGAAAGGAAAAAAAATCAGTATGCAATTATGAAAACAGACGCACATTCAAAGATGCTCGAGAAAGAGCGAGGACGCTTAATGTTTACGGATTTTTTGGGTTGGTCGGTTTAAAACGATCTGATTTGCCAATGACCTTTATAGATTTCTACCATCTGAAGTTCTTTGGGGATTTAATTGTGCCTTCAGGAAAGGACAGGCCGGTTGGGACGACTTGCAACAAATCAAGTGATTCAGTATGACAGCGAACTTCCACCTCGGCTTTCGAAGCCACATTGAGCCGAACCGGTTGGATTTACAGCTTGTGAATTCTCGCATGCATGTTGATGCAGGCACTGGTCTCGACTTGGTCGCTCGCTTTGAAGGTGCTCGGTCAGGAGAGCATTCTTGGAACTGTCAGATCTGTCAAACAAGGCAGCCAAAAGGACTGTATGTAAAAAAAAAAAATCAATTTACAATGAGCCATAGAGAATGACAAGTGTGCCCACTTCTTCAAATTAAAAGGAATATGGGCCGAGGACAAAAAAAATCAAAACAACTAGAACCACAAGCTCATAATTAGCTTCATGTATGGCAATAACAGAAAGTAACAGTAACAAAGATAACACACAAAAATAGTGGCTTAACTCCAGGACCTTCAGACATCTTTTCACGATACAATACATTACGCTCAATACAGGCTGACCCTATAGGTAGGATTCTGTCCAGAACGGCTCAGCAAGCCAGTGCTGACAGTTCCGGACAATGTAATCAAATCCAGAAAAAGGAAGCCCACAATTAGCTTCTGTTTGAAAACAAACAAAAACAATACGCAAATAAAATTAAAAAACAACAACTCCAAGAACAGCAAAACCAAGCATGAGTAGTATGATCTATAATTAAGGCGAATTAAAATATTGCAATATAATTTGGCCCCTGTGTCACGAACAGACTGCCAAAACAGTCAGCGCTTCCCCGACTCTGTATCGTCACATGGATGCAGAGGAGCAAGGATGAACTGAGATTAGAGATTAAAATGAAAATAAAAAGAAAAAAGAAAGCCAAAGACAAAAAAGTCCTCTTCAGAGAGAAATGGATTTCATTTGGTATAATTAGGTTTCTTCCTCAGGAGCATGTTAAAGGGAACAGAGAGGACCTTCTTAGAAATATCAAATATTGAAAGACAAAACCAGGAAAGCGATTGAAGGTCGGTAAATGTGATTAATTTGAGTTTATCTGACATTGTTCATCTCTGACGAACAGTTTGCACTGTGGAGGAGGACAGGCACCGAGATCAGGAAATATAAAACCGCTGCTCGATCAGCAGACCTGATGCGACGGACCGGAGATGACGTGCCCTGTGGGAAGCGTGTTCGTGCCCCTGAAAGCCCTCCTCTTGATGAAGAGCAGTTAGACAAAGAAATGAAAGAGTGATGCGGCTAAGAAGTCACGGTGCTGAGATACAAAGTGATGCGGATCGTTCTGGTCATTTCAGGTGAACTTCCCCACGAACTGTCCCTTGGCTCCCCGTTAGTTAAAAAGGCTGGGGGTTTAGCAGAGTCACCTGTAAAGGCCTGGGGGGGGGGGGGGGGGTCACTGACGAGCTGTCTGGCTGACGCAAAGGCGTCAGAGCACCCAACAGGAGGAGGCATGGCCGTGTGGTTCCACTCAAGATGTCCACTGTCCTCCTTTGTGAAGGTGGGGGGGGTCAACCTGTTCTCTCTCTCTTTCCGCCCCACCTTCTCGCCTCTCTCACAAGGTTCAGACCCATTCCTGCATGGAGCGTTTGCAGTACAGTATGTGGCGTGGCGTCCCCTTCCTCTTGAACTGCACCACAGTATAAATCAGCACCAGCAGGCAGAGCGCCAGGACGCAGGGGATGACGATGGCGACGGCCTTCACCGTGTTGGCCTCGTTGTCCAGCTCGATCACCACGTCCGAGGTGCCGTCGTCGGCTGGGGGCCGCGCGGGGTCGATCGGCCTCAGCTCACAGCCCATGAAGTCCTTGAGGATGGAGCGTGGGTAGCCCGGATCCACTCGGAGGAACTGGTTGTTAAACTTCCAGTATTCTTTTCCCTTGTAGAAGTAGGTGAAGCCTAAGAGGGGGGTGGGGGGGGGGGGGGGGTGCAGAAGTAACTGTTAGGTTTCCTTATCCATATCCATATCTCATGCTGGGTGTAAAACCTTGATCTGTAAAGTGTTGGAACTAGTAACTATGTAAAAAAAAAACTGCATCAAATACTACATGTGGGTCTGTGAGATGTAGCCCCTCTATAAGAAATAAATATAAATGTTGAATAAATGTACTGTTATATTCTGAACAGAGTGTTGGGTACTTAGTACTTCTGGCTGCCAGAACACATTTCAATGATTTGTACTGCCATCGCTTGTTTGGCTTTTTCTGGCGAGCAGCGTGTCTGTGTTTAACGTGGTTCACGCGTCTGCCAAAGCAGGGCGGGGCTCGGCTCGCTTTGAATTCAGGGAGAGATTTCCTTCTAATCAAAATATTGAACAAACTCTGCCTTTCTCTCTTCAGAAAACAACAGATGAGATCAAATCGAAGAGCCGATGACAACACAAGGCCGCCTCCCAAAAGCTGTGTGGTCGCTTCAGCCCCCCCCCCCCCCGGGGACTGACTCTATCCTGGTCATGAGGGAGAAAACGCCCAGCCGGGAGTCGCACCGCAGCTAATATCACACAGCGGCACATAGGAGAGCTGAGCGGCGGTGGTGCTTTCCAAAAGTCACCGTGGAAAAGAGTTGATTTGACTTGGATCTTCTGTTCAAGAGCAACAAAACTGGTGTCGGAAGCTGTGGAATATTCTCTTTACTCCAACCACAGATCAAACACAGATGCATCCAGTCCCATATTTTACTATATATATATATATTTTCGTCGTAACTCCGAAAGTAAAGATTGAAACGCTCTAAATTTCCGGCCCGAAGGTCAGACGGCTGTTGGAGAAGCCAGCGCTTCTTAAATCACTTGTAAGGCCAAAAATGAAAAAAATAATTATGAAATATGTTTAGCCAAGTCCAAAGTCATTACTGAGTCTTTACAGAGACAGTAGATGTTCAAAATCTCCTTGCTAGAAAACGTTTAAACGTTGCACAGGTGCGCCACCGAAACAAATCCAGGTTGATTAACGCTAATGAAAGTAATAAATGGAAAACAAGTTGAGAGTTCTACGTCTGAGCGACGGGCTCGGAAATACAAACATTTCGTTTCGGGTTCATCTGAGCTGAAACGCGTTGCCCCCTGCACGCTACCATTGGCAGTAGTGCTGAAATATGGCTGGGTATCTGGGTCAATGTTATGAAAGCGCCCCTTGACACACCGAGCAAGCCAGCCAAATAAATACTGTACAAGCTGAAGCATCTGATCCACACAAACACCGATCCTCCACCTTAGCTTCCAAGCTACCCTTCACGCCTCGATCGATGCCCGCTGCACCTGGCCTCACCGGCAGACACGCCAGGCTACAGATCTGGCAGCAGATCTGCAGAACAGATGGTCTGAGCATTCAAGACCAGCTGGCCCCCCCTCTTTTTCCAACCCAGGCGATGCCAAGAACGGGCCCGAACCCACCTGGCACGACACGACCAATGAAAGAGGCACTTTGCCATTGTACACCCTTTCACAGGCCAATGGGTTTGCTTTCGTGCTTCTAAGTCCCGCCTCTCCATCCACGGTAAGAGCCAACTGACTTAAACCTTGATGTGCACCTGAGCAGTGGTCTGATCACAATCTTAATCCATCTGGGTCTTACGGCGCCCTAAAGAGCACGGACCGAATATGAAACATTCTGCTTCTGCTTCAGAAACGAAACAATTTAGCCAAAGTTCGTTAATTTCCCAGCATAATAAAAATGTTAAAAGACATAACAACAATAATAAATAAAAAACAACAACTTCAGAAACTATAGCTGCAGTGCCAGGCACGTTTTGTGCACCAGTGCTCATCGTTTTTCATGTGCTACACACAAAGACTATGAATTTCCCTTCGTGCTGCCTCTATGGACGCGTGTCATTCCCTGAGACTCGGTGTAATTACAAGGACAAATCTCAATCAATACGACTCTGGTTTACCTCCTACACAGAATGCACCAGTGATCAGATTAAAAAAAAAATCAATGCTGCCTGGCATGAGAACCTTCATGTCATTGCAAAATCACAGCAGCGGCCAGGACAATGTGGTACCATTGGCTTTGTCGACGAAGGCCCCCTGTGGTGAATCAGGCACGCCTCTCCATACTGTGATGGGCTTGGGATAGCCGGGGTCCATGGTTCTCATGTCTTCATTGTAGCGCCAGTACCTGAAGGGCAACACATGATCAGCCACAGGAAGATGAAGCACACACTGGCTAAATCTTTGATGATATAACAACAAATGGTAACTCGTGTTCATCATAATGCCACGCCTCTACTGAACACATAAAATGTCAGTGAGTTTGGTTGAAAAAGGAACATGTTACTGTAACAATACATTTTGGGGGGTGTCCATATCGCTTGTACCAACCTGTCCCCTTTAAAGAAGTAGGTTTTAGCCACATCCTCCCACCACACCGCCGTCTCGATACTCTGGGCCGGCATTCCATGGCCAAACTGACTGATGTCCTTCGGGTATCCAGACTGCAGCACGGTGTCCTTAAACACCCAGAACTCTTTCCCTGCACATTGAGAAAGAGACAGAAAAATAAATTAGCAGGAGAGCGCCAGTAAACAGCTGGGATTTACCCTCCAGGAAAAACACAAGGAAAAAGCAAGATTGGAAACGACAGATACAAGCCTCTTAACAAATGGCAGGCAAGAACCCGCTGCCTCGTATTACTGGATCTGATGTTGATGTTCCCCTCATTTAAAATGGGACTCAGACATGGCGACAGGCTCTCCTTGACCTTGCTTGGAGGTATTCTGGGAACCTTTTTTACAGCTAACACTGAGCTGAGATAATACGAAACAGGAACAACCTTTGTGACAAGATAAGCGAGCAAAAAAAGTCAGATGGAAATATTCTTTTTTTTTTACGTTTCCAGGTCACAATGCTGCAAGAAAATGGCTAAATATAAAATATTAGTATCACTATTTTAAAAAGAACTTGCATTTGTATTTAAAAGAACAAAACAACAAAAAACAAACACTGTTTCATTCATCAAATCAAACTATTTGTTTTATTGATTATTATTTATCATGCGTCGCTCCCCACTTCCTCTGAGTAATTAGGTTAAACAGCAGGTTTCTGACACATTGACCCCAGGAAGTGCTTTTTATTTTCCTTCTTCAATGACGGAGGTGGAGGGCGGACCAGGAGGAAGTGAGGGGTGGACAGATGGAGAAAAAGAAAGCGGAAAAGGAAAGGAAATCAAATCATTTGGATCTTCCTAAAGACTCATGCCACATTTTCTTCTGGACTCTCATCACATCCTTTCAGGTAATTGTCACTTGAGTTAATCCCTCAGGCTGGAGGCTGTAATTCCATACGTGAGAGACAGTTCTCCTCACAGAAATGGCTCACAAGGAAAGGAAACTGAGCAGCCGAGACTGTCAGACTTCTAAAAGTGCTGCATATATACATCAGGAATCACATCCACACATGCACAGAGATGAAATACTCATCCATCTGTTTCATGACTCTGCAGCCTGATCTGCCTAATAAACATAAATAGACTAAACATGTATAATACACGACGTACTTAAGCCACAGAGCCTTTCTCCACTTAAACTGCAGCTAAATCCTCGCAGTGACAAGAAGTGTTATTTGTTTTGGGAGAGTAAAAAACAAAAGGGCTTGAAATAAAACAAATGAGTTTCCAGCAGCATTTCCGATTGTTCTTTGGCTCCTTTAATGGCCGTGCATCGACGATGAAAGGATTATTTCTACCGCACGGTGCGTGAGGAAGGAACAGTAGGACAAAGTGCTGGCTGGACCTAAGTGGGAATGCAGTGGCCTCTTCCGGAAAAGGAAATCCCTGTCATTTCTCCTCTCCCTCTTAGAGCGCTCCTCTTACTCTGGGTCACACTTCCCGTGGCCCTGTCACACACAAGCACTGCACAAGCTGAGATTAATAGTGGGGGGGTGGGGGTGGTGATGCTGACCTTTTGAAATCCGAGGTGTAAATGAAGCATACTGGGGCTACCTGAGGGGGGGGGGGGGGGAATGATAATTTCCTCCCTGCAAGCTTGGAGCCTGTCCCAGCTGACTTTGGGGTTACATGAATGAGCTACACAAAACCATGTCACGGTCTCCGTGCCATGATTTTGGCCGCTTTGAAGTAATTCTACTGCATTTATTGTTGACTTTTCTGGAATTTAAAATAGTTAAAGAATGGACACATTGTTGTTTTTGTGCTGCTTTAATATCGGTACAGCAGAAAGCTCATTTAAAGATGACTGCACGCAGATGTAAGGTTTTGAATCTGCATTTTGATAAAAGAGTGCAGAGAAGCTGGAAATATAATAAATTCTATTTGATGCACCAAAAAAAAATGTTTCTTTTTTGAGTTGACTTGCATCTCTCTCATAAAACTCTGGCTTCATCTTCAGAGCACCGAGGGCTGCTTTCATGTGGTGGCGGCTTCATCTGCTGTGCTGTAACCAATAAGCCACTGTGTGCCTCCACAGCGTTTATATAGGATGAATGCTGTTTTCAGAAAGGTCCCCCCCAACACAAAGCCCAAACGCTAACACGTACTGTACAACTAAATGAGAAAACCACAGGGACTATTTCTTTTCCTGTTCAACATTCAGTACCCCGGTGAACGCTGAATCACTCCGTGAATATCAATGAACACATTGAACATTCTTGAAGAGAAATCATCAAATTAATTATTCCAGTGAATTATGTCTTAATATATTATTACTTGTTATCAGGACCGTCACATTTCTCTTAGGTTGTGAGCCAAAATGAAGTTCAGCAATAGTGCAAAGAGGGGGGGGGGGGAAACCCTGTTCGGAACCAGACCATGTAAGTCATGTGTCCCACAATGCCAATTAACTTTAGCTGGCCTCCAAACACGCTACACAGACTTGCACCAGCACTGATTAGATCTTACCTCCAAAACGTGGAGATCTTGCTGCATGCATGAGGAGGCTTTATGTAGCCATGATCTATAAAGCATGCTCTCAGCTTCCATTTAGTATATGCCATGCATGCAGCTTTTAACTTCAAACAATCTGCCTGCTGTGAATGCTCTGCAGAGCACATGGAGTGGAATTTAGGAAGGTGACACAGGGCTTGAATACTGGTGTGTGTCATTTTCACATCGTAAACTGACTGCAGGATGGAAACAGGGAAGCACTGACTTGAAATCTGGCACAAAGCTGCACTGTCTGATTGAAAAACACACACTGGACCTATTTCTATTACAAGTCAGTGGCGTCTGCTTCCTGACCAGTTCTGTGATACATGATTACAGCATTAGGCTAATCAGCTAATCGGCGCCTCAGCTACGACTTCAGTTCAGATGTGACTCAAAAGCCTCCGTCTGTGAATATATCGAAGGTACTGTCGGATAATAAAAATTTAAACAAAAATCCAGGGCGCCTCATTTTGTTTTCAGAATGATTTTCTTCCTAATTCTTTATTCCAAATAGGGAGAGACATAATAAAGCCTCCGGGGAAATCAGTAGTGCCTGTTCAAATGAAAAACTGCGTTGTGTTTGTAGAAGTTTTCCACGTCTCTGACTCTGTCTCTGTGTGCGATCCTGCTGCAGCGACCCATTTCAGTAACAGGAAAGGGCGGATGGTGCCCAAATCAAACTTCCCAGAGCTTACGGCTCATCCCGGGACCAGCGCTTCGCATTTTGCAAAAACAATTATTTGACGTTGAAAATAGAAATAGATTTAAATTCAAATCTGTGGTTTTTCATCTCAGCTGATTTTCATTGCTTAACAACCCCCCCACCTCACCCCCCTCTGGGATTCCCCCTCTGGAGTGCATTCAAACAGGAGTTTACAGGATTGCTTGGTTAGTTTGTGGTTTCTTTGTAGTGGATTTTCAGCTGTGGCCATAACAAGCTTTAGAATTTGTCTCAGGTCAAAGATCTGAATATGAAGACCGCCACCTCAAAATGGTAGTAAATCAAAATGATGAATCATTGATAGGAAGTATTGATGAGCTATGCATACTTATTGTGTTGAACTACAATTTAAGATTTAAATAACAATGTTCTGACCAGAAACGCAAAACCATTCGGCGGATTTGACAAAACGGCGTCAGTGTGAACCTGCAAACGCTAAATAACCCGTGCATCGAAAACACGTGAACCACTAAGCAGACCTGAGCACAGAGTTCACACTGAAAGACAAGACGTCAGCCGTGCACAAGAAACATATGCAGGAATAAGGTACAAACAAGGAACATGCAGACCCAATGCTCAGATAAATCAAATGCACTTTGGACTCACCTTTGAAGAAGACAAACTTGCCCTCGCTGTTCTCGTACGCGGCGTCTATCTTGGGAGGAAGACCCCTCCAGAAGACACTGATGAGCATGGGGTATCCTGGCATCACAGAATTATCTCTCACCCGCCAAAACCAGTGGTCCTAACAAAGAGACAGGAGAGGCCACGGTCAGGAAACAGAGAACCAGACACGACCTTCGCTGCTTCAGTTTTGATCCGCTTGGTTTTTGTCTCCTGTGAATTCACTTTACCAAAGGTGAAGCTCTGGAACTGCCGGTGCAAATCCTTTCACCCAGAGACTAAAGTCATCGACAAATAACTTCGATAAGTTTGATTCAGTCATGTCTATATTGAAAATGTAAATTTAGATGAGTTTTTCTTCATTGCATGCACTTTGGATGCTGAATTTGAATTGATTATTTATCGATTAAATGCCTCCAGATCATTTTCAAGTGCATCATGTGCTTCACCTCGATCTCTTGTTCGCTGTGAGATGATGATGCCACTGGAAGAATTCAGATTTCTGTAGTTCCTTTTAGGACAGAGACGAAGACTACTTGAACGACGGGATGTGTGTGTATCGTCTTTCAGTGACGTTGCCATGTTTCAGTCAGACAGGCCGAACGGGGCCGGCATGTAATACGTTTACTCCGACAAGTCCGACCTGTACGGGGCGCATCTTGATGTATAAAATCAATTCATGACAACTTACAAAAAAACCTGCATGAATCTGAAAGAAACAACTTCATACAGTAGCTTAAAAAAAAAAACGTTTCAGCACGACACACGGCCAGGAAATCCCACGTAATGAATTCTGCATATTGAAACGCATTTGCCAGCAGATAAAAACATCTGATAGCAGAGAATTCCCGACAGCTCCTTGCTTCCCTGCCCGGCGCTGATCCGCTCCGGCGGCTGCTCCTGATAGCCCTGATGCGTTTCAGATCTGCATGTACTTCCTCGGATTGCCTGGAAAGCTCATGAGACTGTCGCGACGAACTTGAGGAATATACTGGGGAAAACCATCATGTAACTGGAGCAAAGCGATAGCCAGGAGCTTTATGAGAAACCAAGAGTCTCCGATTTCCGGCGGGAGGGGAGAAGTGAGGGCGGCCAACTGGAAGGTGTGTCTTTTTGATGTTGGATGAAACTTGATGACACAGGGGGGCTGGGGAGAGACCCAGCTGTGGAAGCCATTAGAACTCAGTCAGATGCCCCACCCTTTGGCAATAAATGGGCAATTGCGTCTCCTGAATGCCGCCAAAAAGCTTGAGCTCATAGGTGCGGCGGCAGATAGAAAGAAGGCGACACATCATCAGCCCCGGCTTCATTCTCAGTGAAAGCTATATAAACAGGCTATTTATCACACTGCTCCCTTTCTCTGTTTCTCTGTCTAATCCAATTGTTTCGCTGGGACTCTTCTCCCTCTCTGGACTCGTCCTGCTCTTTCTTTTCATTTCCCCTTGTCTCTCATTCCGGTTCTTACTCTCGTTCTTCACCGCTTCCTTCTGTGCACAGCACCGGCTGGTAATTGAAAACAGGTCAAACTGTGAAATCCATTCGGTTCGAGTCCATTTGACCTTTTTTTCAGAGAGAAAATGTTCTACCAGAGCATTTCAGGTGTCATTAATTACAGGAACATCAAGAATAATCACAAGTTGGTCTCAGCAGAAGTAGAATTTTTTTTAACTTCAACGTGGACACATTTCAAGGTAAAAATAATCTAGAATATATTTTAAAATATCAAGACTTTGCGTAATGTAGTAAATTAGTCGCCATTCTCCCGTGTCGATGTTAGACGGAAGCTTTTTACTGCATTTGACTTTTTTCAGAGTCCTGAACTGGTCCAAAAGGGCGGCACCCCTCAAACGCCCTTGCAGGTCTATCCATCTCTTTCCTGCTCATTATGCAAGCAAGAAGTGGGGCGAGCTAACTGCCTACTCGGATATTGGAATCGCAGCATGGCTACAACATCAGCAGGCAAGTACCGGTTAGCCAAATCCTGAACTTCAAGGAACCTGCTGGCATTCAAAATCACCTGATCTCAATCTGTCCCATCAAGGAAGGAAAGAATGTCTCCCAGTGAAGAAGGAAGAGGACACGTTGGCATCTTCATTTATTTAGAGCAGACTGTTTTAGGATTAGAGCTGATTAATGGACGGATGAGGACACTCTGCTTTCTCTATTATATCTGGGTTTAGGTAGCGGCCGTCGGAGCAGGGAAATGCTGCATCACAAACAGGCATTATTAAATGAGATTAGAGGTAAACTCAAGACTGAAGCGTTCAACCACTGACCTTATTAAATAAGTCTCAATGAACAATGGGCCTTTAAATCACTTTAACGGGCTATAAAGGGCTGAAATCTATGGATGTTTTGGACGATGCTCGAGGGCAGTGAGCCGCAAACTGAACTCCAGCCCTTTAAACATCTGTTGGGCGATGTCTGAGGTTCTATGTAAATGTTTTCCTGCACGCCGACCACGGTGGGAAATAAGCGGACTCTCACAATCTCTCTCTCTCTCGACAAACTTGAAATGAGGTCTGACAGTTTAAAACGTGGGGGTCACTCACCTTTTACAACAGAAAAACAACAGGGAAAACGGCTCTGAGAAGCACTGGGCTCCACGTGCAGCGAAAAGGGACACCGACGTTTGAAGGTTTATGGAAAACCCAACATCATAAAACTGGAACCCGTGTCCTTTCAGTGAGACTCTTACGAGGGCTAATGGATGTACATGCAGGGCATCCGGTCACCTGTGAACTTTACACAACCCTCTGTCGGCCCAGAAATGAAAGAGAGAAAGGATCAAGCATATTCCACCCTAACAAGCATGACTCCTAACCTGCCTTTGTAGATTTAAAGGCTTTGAACATATCTGGCAGTTTCTCAGCAATGATGGGAAGAATACCTCCCCTACCACATATCATCTGTTTATGTACATCGTCCTCGATTATAGTCAATGCTATCTAAAAAAAATATTGATTCAGACCGAAGTGTTTTACTTCAGTGCAAAGGCACTATTGGATCCAGTCTACATGGAGAACTTCTGGCTCTGTTGAACGGTGCTATGTTTGATCAGTGTCCTCCATATGTGAGATACGTTGGGTCCAAGGCGATGCCTGGCTCAAAGGAACCCTCCAGGCAGTGAGATGGAAACTCTGGTAACTGGTTGCTACCACCAGTGAAATCAAAATTTAACTTGAACTTGAGTGAGGCCTATTTAGAAACCGATAAGGAGATTTAAATGAAGGTTATGGAACGTGGTCCGATTTGGGAATAGTCCTGGATGTCTGACGCCAGTTATTGATTAGCTGAAGCCTTATGGATGTTGAGAACATGTCCCCAAATGCACGTCTGTAAACCGAGAACATTCTATCCGCGGCAAATATCAGCAGAGACAGAAGACAGAATCGTTGTGGAGGCCAGCAATGAATCTGTGGAATTTACAATACTTCCAGGGGCTGGAATCAGGACGAGTTATATCCAAAGATTCAACAGATGCGGCGTGAATTGGGGCGTCATTGTAAATATACACAAGTGTGTCTTTTTCCTAAAGCCCTTTACTCTTCATTACTGGACCATCTGTGGACCTCGGAGGCTGTCAGAAACTTATACCTCTGACTAAATGATTTGGCATCAACTGAACTCTCACTCCAAAGAGTTGGGAAGGTGAGAAAAAGCCGAGCCACACAGGATGAATGGATGAATGGATGAATGGCACGAAGAAACGGAGCGGGAAAATCACTTGGGTAATGAAAACACAAGGAACAAGAATTTAGTAAGTAAGTAGTAAGCTGTAAATCATTCATTCTGAAACACAGCCCTCCTCTTTAGAATGTAGACTTGGCATTCTCTAAGTGGAATATATGAAAAGCTGGAGTAGATCTGTAATTGTTATTCCAGATCAACTTTTTTTTTCTTTTTTTTTTTACAGATGTACCAGGGAAAGAGCTTTAAAACAATTCCTCCGTCTTTCAGAGATAAACTTGGAACGACACAGAAGAAATATTTAGACCACCTGATCCTTGTGTGAAACAAACTTAGAAAGTGATTTCAAGTCCAAGCCTGTGATCCGTTATTGAAGTACACTTGACTAAACGTTTGATTCCACTGGCTGAGATGCGGATCGCCGTGACTCATAAAGCTACTGTGGCACTAATGGCGTGAACACTGTGGATTTACAACTGCAACAAATCACTAGCTCGGTCGGTCTTTCCTCTCCTCTCCTCTGATCCATCGGAAAACACGGTGAGCTGCTGCTTCTTGCTTCCCAAGGCCAACGTGGAGAAACATTCATCACAGCCATCAGTGCTGATGCCACATTACTGAACTGGAAAGCTAATAAGTGGACTGAGGTCGCTTGAATTGAATCTGTTTAATCCCTTCAGGTTGGTTTGAACGTTAAATTATTCTAACTCAACTTTCCCGGACATGAAGTATATTTCTGTGACTGCAGGAATCCCACCGGCAGTTCTCACACAGTGGACAGACTCATTGTACGACAACCAACCAGCCACACTCACGCACAGACACACAACATTTTGCTGCCTGTTGGCTTTCATTAAAACACTGTTTAGTCAGCCTTGATGAGAAGCAGCAGAAAAAGGAGATGGAGAACGGGGGGGGGTCGTACAACAGAGGAAATGTGTGACCAAGGACGTAAATGCTACAGCTACAGGGAACCACCCCCCCCCCCCCCCCCCCCCGATGGATGGACTATTAACTCGATCATAGATGAATGAGTGCAAAATGGAAATGCGTTGAAGCCCATAGGCATGGATGTATGGACAATAACCTCGCTGAGGGACAGTCCGCTGGTCCCATCTGCGTGAAAGAAGGACAAGAAAAAAAACTGGTTGGTTGTAGCTTCTGAAGCCAGACGAGAAGGGAAAAAATACCAAAGTGATATTTGATTATTTCTATCAGAGAGAAAAGCTTTCGAGAGTATCTGTCGAACCGACATTCCATTTTGAACCCTAGAGGTGATAGTTGAGCTCAGAGAGCCATTTATTCTTCACTTTCTGCACATCCTCCTCGTCTCCCTGCAGAAATATCCTGCTCATCACTCCACTGGACCAGGCTGCTGTCCAATGTGCAATGATGATGGGTAGCAGAACGATAGAGGTGGATACAAAATGCATCAAACACACATATCACTGATCATATTGAGCCAGTGCAACCTTTGAGTCAGATTTTAGGTCAAACACTTTCACAGGCAGCACCCCTCTGGTCCAAACTTCCTTTGTTGGTGTTTAAGGTAACAGAGGGTGGCAGAGAGGACAGGAAGGAGTTCTTATCTGAGCTCCAAACGCTTCTCATTTAACCATACTGTCTATTTATAGCCCTAGAAAAATACGAAGCGAATCAGAGGCACGCTTTCTTCTTTCTGTTTAGAACACAGGGTGGTTTTGTGCTGTCCCAATGTTTTCCTCTATTCCTTGGTGTGTGTGTGTGTGTGTGTGTGTTGTGCTCACAAGGATAGAACCGCATTAGGGGACACATATACCGTTTTCTCTGAGTAGAATATACATTTTTAAGACACAACAGCCCAGGATTTTTAAAGATGTGTGACCAGTGTCTTTCATTTTGACACACAATATCTAAAGTGCAAAAACATTTCCCCCCTAATAATCGTGACATAATTTCCTATAAATATAAACACACCTGGTCTTTGGTGATGATTTTGAGATGTGCCATTATAATAGAATGTTCAAGGAACGTAGGAGAAACCTAAACCTAAACCTGTTGCTGATTGTGAACATTTTACACTATTTGAAGAGAGTTAACGGTGATTCAGCTGAGCGCACACTCCAATTCTACTGGACTCTTAAGTGGTGGTTTCTAAGATCTTGGTTTAAATCAGGTATGGGCAAACTACGGCCCGGGGGCCATATACGGCCCCTTGGGCTTTTTAATCCGGCCGACCGAACTTGCTCAAGTTATATCATTAAATTACATTTTATTATAGTTAAACCTCGTTCATTTTGCCTTTTCCCTGTAATGCTACCTGTAAAAGACCAAATCCTTTCATGTAATGTCTTTTACATGTCATTTATATTAGTTCTCACAAACACTCCATCCATCTGTTTCCTGGCCTGGCCCATCCGTCACATTTTAGAACCCATTGTGTCCCACGAGTCAAAACGTTTGCCCACCCCTGTTTTAAATGATCGTGCAAGCCTACTTGCATCACAAAACACAGCTCAAGGTTTTAAGACACCTACTCAAAACAAGCGCAAAGGCTAAATGACCCGAATGTGTTTTGATATTAGACTCTTCATTTACCTTGAAGACAAACATCTCTCTCCTCAGTATGGCGAGTGTGTTGTAGCCTCCGTCGCAGATGTTGGGCTTCGTGTTGGGGTGGGACGGTCTATCTCCTGGGGGCAGCCTCGGAGGTCGTGTCTGCCTGTCTGGTTTGCGGGGGTCTGAAGGGGGATGGGAGCGGGGAGGGGGCACTGTTGGCAAAGGCTTGGTGGGATAGGGAATCTTATCAGGAGGCCCTGTAGGAGAACAGAGAGAGAGCGATGGATTAGAAAAAACATTAAAAGAACTCCAAAAAAATAAACCCATGATAGCAAAACCTTCGGACAAAGGCTGATCCATCTGTGTCCATAGACACTTAATAGTACAACTCTCAAATTATAATCCCAAGAAATCAACGACGAATAAATGACTGGGCTGTTGTTAAATCTGATCGCCTCTCGAAACATGGCCACAAGCCAAAATATTTACTTCCAAACAATGGTGTTTAGCTGAAATGGTCACGATCAGATGACGGGGTAAAGACTCCGAAGGAAAGGCGACTCCATGGTGGCTCGGGTTTTAGATTCAGGCTTCGGTTAATAAGGCTTAGTGTTTAATAGAGATGAGTGAATTCTACCAGGCAGAGATCTGTGTCCGTTCACATTCACCACTTGCATCAGAGGCTGAGAGGAGCGAGGCAGAGCGAAGGCAAACATGTGGGCTGGTTGCGTGAATAATTGAACACATGACGATGCAGGAATAACACTTTGTGACTGCGATGACACGGCTGCCAGTTGTCATGTGTTGATCGGGGCCAACAGGCGTAGGAATAGATGACGGCGATATGAAAGATGCAAGTGGAACAAGCAAACGCCCTTGCTGCCCCCCCATGCATATCAAGTATTAATGTGTGGTGGTGGCATATATATAAATAATGATCTCCAAAGTGTTTGCAGACACTCAGGAGTTATAAGTAACGATTCAGTGACTCAATAAATAGCTTAAAAGTCAGTAAGAGAAAAGGAGGATTAAAGGCGTGAATGAGCAATCAATCATTTAACCGAAGTCGCTCTATAGTAAGCAATTAAAGAAACGTAGAGAGTTAAACCGTAAAACTAGCTGACACACACACACACACACACACAAGCTGATCAGAGGATTAACAGGCAACACTTCTCCTGCAGTCTGCAAGAGAGCTTCCATTCACTGACTGAATTCGATCCCCTGAAATACCCCCCAGATTAGCGGAGCCCACAGCACTCTGCAGTTATGTAAGCACTGTGACGACTCAACAATGGGCGTGTCGACAAACATGCAAATTCAATCACAACAAAGACATTTTACTGAAGGGGATTTCTAAGCAGGATAAATGGGTTACTGCGCCCTCTTACATACGATACCTGCCATCACAGCAAACAGAACCTCAGACCTGAGGCAACAGTCCTAGCATTATTAGCTCTGTTGCTGCACACATCTGTGTCTCTGGTCTTTTTTGCAGGAGCGTATACGGAAGTAGAGCAAAGGTGTGTCTGAAGCATCTGGAGGTAGTAATGCAGCAATTTAGTAGAGGGCACCCAAAAGTTAGAAAGGTCATGAAAAAAAGAAATTCAACTGAGACTGCAATCCTCACCTTTAACCTTACGTCCCTTATATGGGTCAAGATCCCAAAACATCCTAAATGCTGTTATTCTCCTCAATCTTTGTTGCACCGTTTTGCACTTCTCAGACAACTCTTTTTTAAATTTTCTTTCGTATATGTCAAGATTACATGAATTATATGTTTTATTAGTAAAACTACTGAAAGGTGCAGCTGGGAAGGTCAATGCTATGATCAGTGATCCCAGGACTGCTTAACTCCATTATCGTGTGAGGGCTTCCTTTACTGCCCCATGTGTAAACAGGAAGTCAGCTGGTCTCTTCAGAGGAGTGGGAAATCATTACGTTTAAAGTTCAGACAGGAAACAATGGATCCGCAAAGGATTAAAAAAAAAAGACAGTAATCCGATATTTAAATTGTAGCCGGTGATCTTTCTTTATTATTTATACTAACTCTCAGAAAGCCTTATAAGATCTTTCATCATTTCCTAAACCAATAAATATTCATTGAGGTTAAACTTTTAATTATTCAATAGGAACATGTTGGTGAACAGGAATAGAAATCATCGGAGAAGTACGTGTAACCGGCTGGAATTCATCTCTGCTAAGCTCTGATTTAGGCTCATGTAGAAACACATGATGGCTCAAACATGTGAGAGTGAATCAGGACTCTCTGCCCACAACGCAGTGTGATCCAGCCGGACTCCCACGGACTGCAAATCAGACTCCACACCACTTGAATTGAGTTCTCCTTTTCCACTCCCACCATTGTTCTCTTTACTCACTATATCTCTCTGCACGCGTGTAAACGATTCAACTTTGATGTCGCCGCTTTCAAATCGTGCAGCCCCTCCCCTTTGTCCCAGTTTAGCCTCCTCATTTAGCATCGGCATTGCTGTGAGGAAGAAAAGTAGGAAAATAAAATGAGCCTGAGAAACGAGCTGCCACTAAGAGTCCTGTCCTTCATCTCCTGGTACAACAGCGAGGAAGAAGAGGAGGAGGAGGAGGATGGGCTGCCCAGGCCCGTCACTCTCAAATGGATGCGCCCAGTCCATGTAAGCAGATGGCAGGTTCTCCTGTGTGCGTGTGTGTGTGTGTGTGTGTGTGTGTGGCTTGACAGCTGTTGAGGACAACACTGTCAGTTCCCACAAAACTTCTGTTTCTTCCTTTAAAAATTAAAACCCGGCTTGAGACGCCGAAGTTAACATTCAAAAAATAAATTAAGGAATTTAACGATCACATCAACCTGAAAGGAACAAAACATATTTTAAGATCGAGGCCAGCTCTACCCTGATGTCTAACCAGTCGGACGCCTACATAAATACCTTACTATTAAATTGAATTTCACACTTTTGATGCACGTGTCCCTGAACAGCATTGGCTTTCTGAGTAGGCAAAAGCACTGCAGTCAGCATTTATTCACTCAAAGCGTGTCTCAGGGAGGAAGCAGGCAGGCAGGCGCTGACGGTGAAGCCCTCCTCTCCGTATCATAAACTAAGATTGGTGGCCAAACCTGTGCAGCGAGTCGGGCGCCGTTTCAGAGAGAAGACGCCGCTGCAGGACTTCTGACTCAGTTACATCAGGGTTTGGTGAAATAAATTAATCTTAGTCAAAGTTTCACTGATGATTAAAAATCTACAAACCTACGGTGCTATATGCTATATATAAGTTCCTGAGACCGGTAGCTCCGCCCAATCGAAGCCAGGAGGCCTTACCATAAATCTTCTGGATGCCCAGCAGGTCGTCCATGGGTAGTCTGAAGTTGTCCGTGTCCATGTACTGGTAGAAGGGAGCCATGATGGCCGTGGGGTCGTTGGAGTGTTCCAGACCCAAAGCATGACCGAGCTCATGGACCGCCACCAGGAACAAGTCGTTACCTTCAGATCCAAAGAGAGGGGGGAGCATGGTGTCAACAACAAATGTGTATCTGCAGCACATATTAGAACTTACATCTATTCAAGTTGGTCAGTTGCAATAAAACAATACAAAAAAAATGCACTTAATTCAATGCAGAAAGTTAAGAGTTGCTGTTAAACAATGAAATGATGAATTTATCTCCTGGTAATAATTTATGGTCCAACACCTGTAAAAGTGTTGGACTGATAATCCACTGATGAATGGATCATGTAGTGAAAGCCAATAATGGGACATACAACAAAGGTCACACACCAACACACACACACTCACACACATGGCCTTCACAAAGCACATAAAAACCAGTCTACACTGTAATTAGTCTGGAGCTAGGGTAAGCTGATGAATCCACCGGGCTGACCTTCTGACTGAGACTCCCTCTGTGGCCGATAGCCAAGCCCCAACCAAATCCCATACGTGGGCTTTAGCCCCCCCTCCGTGTCCAATTCAGCATCCTAAGCCTACGTCACGGCCAACCAGCAACACAAAGACGCCTCCTCCTCCTCCTCCGACTCCTCAGCAACCTTCCCAGACGTTAAATCTGACACATAAAGAACGCGGTCATTGTTGAGACGCTCGCACATTTCCAGGCTGCTCCTGTCCTTATGTACAACTCAATATAATGATGTGGCCGTCTGGGAAGCTATTAACCTCATTCCATCTAATGCCTGAAAATAAATGGCATTACAGTACTTCAAAGGAAAGCCTCTTACATGCTATCGTAAATGCAACGTCATGAAAGCAGGCCTGCGAGGTATGAGGACAATCTGCAATGTGCATTCAGGTCTCAACACTGCATGCAATATTGACGGGATTGGAGAGAATCTAACATCACGGTTCTGTGTGGGTGGGGGTTGCATGACCAATGTAACCAGGGGCCTGTCTGATCGGTCAGCGTTTCATTGCTCGAGAAATAATTGGGACGTTTCCTGATTATTGCATCGTCAACGTTGCAAGTTTTTCGGTTATCCATAATGAGGATATGCTTCTTCATCACTAGCGATGAGCTGATCTGGTATTAAAACTTTAAATCTTAATGCAATAAATGTTTTAACTGGTAACTAAAGCATTTATTTCTTGGCTTGAACACCCAAGATGCTCCGACTGGTTTCAAAGACGTAATAGGAATTAAAAAAAAAAAAGTTCACTTCCTTGTGTTGGTAATGTGTCACATGAATGAGACTGCGATTCAAATAACTTTATAGCAGGTAAAGTACAATGTTTAAGCATTGTATAAAGGACAACAGAGAGGTGGCTTAATTACTGTAGAACAATATTGGACTTTGTCCTGGACTCTTTACAGGGTTGATGTAAATCCTTTCACTGTCGGACTGTTTTAGGTCCAACAGACAACATGACGATGCAGTTTTGCTGAACAAGCTCCACTGATTAGCTAAACTCCTCCAGTGAAAGTAAATGGCCTGTAAAAGAAGTACAGGAAGTGTCAACATTTTTGCAAGCCTGAAATATTGGAGTGTCTGGATTTAAGGTATACGGTATCAAATAAAGCCAGCACGAAAGACGGGAGGAAAAAGGAGACATGGCTGAGTGGTAAAGGAATCACGTGCGGAAAAAAACGAGGTTACGCTTCTCCTCAGCAGGAGATCCTTCTGTCGGCCGCTTCTTTTGATGAAAGCCTGGGAAGAGAAGCGCAGTAATACCTTGACATATGAGTATAATTCGTTCCAGGACCGAGCTCGTAACTCAAATCACTCGGATGTCAAATCAATTTTTCCCATATAAAATAACTGAATTTTTTTTTTTAATCCGTTTAAGGCCGTCTGAAAACACTCAAATCAATGTGAATAACAATGGAAAACACGTTTTTATGTAGACACACACACACACAGACATAATAAATGATATACAGTACATCATATATCTGGCAGTGGCTCAGTGGGTTGGGCATTGGGCTGGGAAGAAGCCCCAGCCCAGACGGAATGTGGAGTGTGGGCTGGTGGCTGGAGAGGAGCCAGCCTGCCTCCAGAGCACTGCTGAGGTGCCCTTGAGCAAGGCACCGCCCCCCCCTCACTGCTCCATGGCGGCGCCTTCACCCTATTCATGTGTGTGGTTGTTCCGAGGGGCCCGTTGTACTGGGGTGTAAATCCAATTTCGTTGTGTGTTTGCAGTGTACAAAGTGTGTAACATATAATGACAATTAAAGGCATTTCTTTCTACTGTATGAGTTTTACCTTCGAGAGACGGTAGCTGTGAACAGTGTGCAGGAGGAGGAGGGGGGGGGGGGGGGTTGGACGGTACGTGGAGGCTTTATACAGTAATTGTACCTTACACGTACACTTAGATAGTTATGCCTTTGGAAGGCTTTGTGCTCTTGACAGCATTGTTTCCATCCTTAATATGTCGCTTTCTTTGAACCCAAAACTTCACCCACAATCACGCATAATAATGGCAACACAACACGGGCGACGCGCAGGAGACGAGTACTAAAGGTAGTGAATACCTGAACTGAACGAGTGAAGTACTCGGAGCGCTCGGCCATTTAGCGTCACCATCTGGAAGTTACTCGTGTCTCAGATTTATGCTTATGTCTCAAAGAAAAATGTTGCTGGCAGGTTTGCTCGTGTCTCGGGAACCCTCGTATGTCGAGGTATTACTGTACTGGAAAATGTATGTCCAAGGACAAAGAGGCTCATGATGCACGAAAAAAACTGTACGTGTGTACTCGTGTGTTTGTGTGTGTGTGTGTGTGTGTGTGTGTGTGTGTGTGTACAGAATATATCATATGACCAAGCTGGTACAAAAGTAAAGTTCAAATGTCAGTGAAAATGTAAAAATAAGCATCCATTTCATCCGGATGATCTTATTCACATTCCAGCAGTGCCAAAAGTAAGCCCAAACATCACTTGTATGAAAAGTATTTATTAAAATGATCTAATTATGCAAAGCAAAATGTAATATATCTAATGCTAATCCCACACTGTTAAATCCTTCATTTCTACACAAACGCAGGGCAAATCCTGAAGCTCCAGATTATCTGGTCACATCAGCTGCTTGAGTGGACAAAAGGACTGTCTGTCTCTTTTCATTTCCTGCATGTTCAGTCACTCAGTCTTTAGTCTGTCTTCCTGTCTCCCAGGGGGGGGGGGGGGGGGGGTATTAGAGGTCAGTGATGTCATTCAGTGTCTGTTGCTTTAGTAAGTCACACTAAGGCAGATGGGGACGTTCCGTAGGTCCCAGGCTGTTTTTTACTGGCTGGTTAATTATAACTGGATGGAAGGCAGGTAGACAGCGACTGCACAAGGGACGGTGGGGTTGGGAAAGAGGTGGGGGGGGGGACATGAGGCAGAAGACAAAGGATGGAATTGAGATAGATCAAATGAGGGGATACTGCACAAGAAGGAGAAAATAAATGAGCGAAGACAATGTTATGAGGGACGAAAAGATGAGTGGGAATACGGTTTTTAAGTGTATCTGAGGACAGATAAATAAAAGGGGTGAGGCAAACCGGGGAGGAAGGGCATCTGGAGTGATAGCTGCATAAGGAAAAACAACAACACAATGATGAAGAGCGGGGGGAAACGGAGGCGAGGAAAACTCGAGTACTGTTTGTTATCTTGTAAAGTTCCAGCAATCACAAAAGATGATGATGATGAATTACACGACGGCGGCATTTGTAACATCGCCCTCCTGCCACGGGTCGTGCCTCGTCCCCACACGGCAAGCAGACAGCGAGAATACAGCGAGAATACAGCGAGAGCGCTTCAACAGCAGGACACAGTGGAAGAAATCAAGTAGGAGATGGAATGTGTTAAAAAGCATCTGCAGGGCTTGTGTCGTGTGATAATCCACAGAGAAGGGGGGCTGGGGGGGGGGGGGGGGGGGGGGGGGGCAGAGGCAGCGAGGCCAGTGTTTTTACCACACCGTGATTCATCGCCCTCATCCGTGCCATCCGCCGGTTTGGCCGAGACTTGGGCATAAAAATAACTCACCCCATCAAGGATTTAAAGCATAAAAGCCACATTTCAACTGACAGAGCAGAAAGATTCCAGAGCTACATAATTCTTTTACCATGTCAAGTGGACAGTGATCTCTGGCTGACATTCACCTAGCGATAGGTCAAGGCTGCTAATGAGATGCCGCTGCCTCGAAGGTTTAAAAAAAAAAAAACCCATTAAAGCAGAGAAGACACACTGCAAGAGAGTCACGGGAGATTCATGATCCGACCGATCTCATTCCGTCTTTCCCCACAGGGCTGCAGTAAAATAAACAGGGGCCGTGATTAGAAACCAGAAACCGCTACCTGGCTGTTGATAATTTACCGGCTCTCTGCAGAGGCCGCCACCGCTGCAGCCCATCGCTTGGCTCGGGGAACACGTGACACAAGCACACACTGGTCCACAAATCAGACAAGGCCCGACGCAGCAGTAGCTCTGGATGTCGATGGCAGTCTCTGGGGGAATGCATCCCTCTCTGCCTCTTAACTGTTGCACTTAACGTGAGATCCGGCATCCACGCTGTCCACTTTTTGGACTTTCTGTTTTCTTTTATTTTTCCCCATGCTTTGAAAGGTTCCTTATATTTCCTGTCTTTTTATTATGTCCAGGGTAGATAAATTATTAGCACTACCCAGGGACCAATTTGTTCTCCCGAGTCTGGTTTTGGAAAACACAACAACCAAACAAAGATAGAACAACCCTCACACCTCCAATTGTGCAGGCGAGTGGGACAATTTCCAACTCTTCGTGTCTGCCAAGACATTTGTGTGGCTGGCTGTGCATGTCTCAGCAAGAGTAAGCGCTCCTTTTATCCCAGAGGAGCTCAAATATTCCCCATTGTTCACGTCTTACAACCCACTGAGTGGCTGACGAGGCACTTTCCGGACTGTCTTTGGACCCTAACAGCAGGCTGAGACGACACAACAATGTAAAGATAAAGGAGCATGCCTGAAAATACAATCAACAACTTTTGAGCCAAAATGGCATCCATCCAGTTTGGCGTTAATATGGATTTATTTAAAACTTAATGGTGGTTAACAATATGAGATTTATTGAACTTGAACTTTCAGTTACCGGGCAGAAGCCAGATTTTTAAACTATTTGAGCAGGTATATATATATATATACATATTATGGCAAGCCATTAAGGAAATTATTATATATATATATATATATATAAAATGTGATGATGATGATGAATATATTTATTAGATAGAATGTTAGTTTGACATATGGACCGAACGCAGATAAATTGAATGATCGCTGACATTATCACGTCACTGCTGCCGTAGCCTCAGATGTAGTTGGCTCAAAAACAAAACAAAACATAATCACATTCACTTATAGCTGAAGCTATATAAAAAAAAATCATATCTTGTACAAAAGTATTGGATGGCGTACATCCAATCAATATTGATTGATTTTGTTTAGTTAATTTGAAATTGAGGGGAGGATTTTTATATAAGCCCTTTCGGCTTCTTTTCCTCTCCTGCACTATTATTTGCCTTTGTAATGTTTTTGTTTATGTTTATTATTGTGCATATGAATAAAATGAAAAATGAAATGAAATGAGTGAGCTGCTTGGCGGAGGTTTGTCTTGCCTGTTAAATGCATTTCATGATCTCTCAACTGCTGGTTCGAGTGGTTAAAGCTGCCTGAAATGACCATTAGCTATTATTTTCTTCATAATAATTACAATTGTACTAATTCATGCCAAATCAGTTCAGCTTTTACACAACCTCTGACAATGACAAATGGCAAAAGTTTAATTAGCAGTCGCTAATAATGACTCTTAACAAAATACTGTCATTGCAGAGCCTCAGATCCGTTCGGTCGAAAGCGCAGATGGCCCCGGAACAGATTGAATCCAAAGGTGAAATGTTTGACCTCACACTGACGGGTGGAAGGGCGGCTCCAGTGTGTGATTTTTAATTAGAACGCTGACGTTACATAAGAAGGAGGGGGCTCTCATAGAACGCGGGACAATCTATATCCAATGTGACATTTAATATACGTGTTGAGCAACAGCGACAATGAAACAGCAACAATTATTTGCCAGCTCTGTTAGATGGTTTTGACCTTGACCTTTGACCAATGTGATGACACTTCTGATTGGTTTTCACTCTTCTTATTTTTTGAGTATAGCTGCTAACTAACTAGTTGTAAATAAACGTTCTAGTTGAAGTTCAAACACAATTCCCCATCGCAGCATCACATCTCCGTCCTGTTCTACCGCCTCGCCAAATCGCCAGTTCATACAGACAATTCGCCGCCCCCCACCCGTGTTTACGGCTTAGAGGCCAAACAACAACAAGCTCCCGTTACAAACACTGAACATTAACATAGGACGGTAAAGATCAATAACAGCTCTAGTCTGAACAGGCTGTGTAAACTGAGCTAATGAGAGCACTGGATGACCGGGAGGGGCCGGGCGGGACCGACGAGCTGCCAGAGGACCTCGTCCCAGTGATTCAGTGCTTGGCTCAGACGGTCCTGGTCTCATGGAGCTCTGCTGGCCGTCAAGCCAGAGCAGTGTGCCCGACTAGACAGAGCGACCAATGCAAGGGGTGCATTCTGCTTGCATCTCACTCTGAGCTTCCAACTTGCACTCAAAACAGAAACACACAGTGTATTATTTTGGTGTATTTCATCAAATCAACTTTTCCCGGAGTGTCCATGTCCAGATTGGAGTGGGAAAAAAATGCTGCTGGCCAAATGTGTTAATAAAACCTACCAGGATGAAATGTGGCACATTTACACCACACAAAGTACCATTACACATTGAGGCTGTCTCATTTGCCCAATTTTAGTAGTAGCAGTTAGGATGACGCTATAAGATACTGTGACTGTATTGAAAATGAAATATAGCCACCGAGCTGACAAAAATACTGTTGATGCCAATGTAAGCTCAATTAACTTTGCTTGCCTTAGTGTATTGGCCGAGCTTATCCATGTGTAACTAAAGGATGTTGTTGTTGGTTGGAAAGCATCTGACAGACAAGTGGGAAGGCAAGTCTTCCCAGGTGCATGATTTGTGTTCGTGTGCTTTTGAGAGTGTACGTGAGCGCATTTATGTATTTGTGTGGGGACAGAAGAGTGCACCAGCACCCATGCGGAAGCGATTGCTGCTCTCAGTAGGCCGCCATCTATTTCTGGTGGCAGCCTGGTGGGTATAATCGCATGGTGGGGTCTTTGCTTTTGTTCTCTTGATCGCATTTGCTTTGTTTCTTTGTGAAAGCAAGGTTTGAAATAATCTATTTTTTTTTTAGTGATAATCAGGGATTGAAAGAACTAAAAAAAAAAAAGAAGTTCTCTAATTACCTTATGTATTTTGGAACTTTGGGATTTTCAAATGAGGATATAAATCTAACAACGTGAGTACACCCCATAAAATAAATCCTGTCATAATTTTACAAGACTATTCACTCGGTATCTAGTCATCCATTCGGAGATATGACGATGTAATTTATATGCATCCACTCTTCAACCTCTGGATGCGGTCTGTCGTTTTACCATTATCTGCATTACTGGCTTTCGAATGCATCACTATTTTGAGAAAACTGAGGTGGCCATCAGTGACGTGAAATACACGAAGAGAATCTTGCCATTGAAAAACAACACATTTATAGTGAGATGAGGATAGTAGTGGTTATACTGTGTATGTTCCATGAAAGTAGGAACATTTGAAGACATTTAATATATCATATTGTTGCATTGTGACATTTCTACTGTCCCCATTGAGATAAAATGTCCTCAGAATACTGATGTCGTCCAGCATGAATGAAATCTATGTCTAAGTGTGTTTGCAGCATTTTGTGACAATCTACTGTCTCTATTCTTCCACAAAGTCTAAAGTATCTAAAGTATCTGAAGCTTTAGTATTGTTGCTACTGCCCTCCTAAATGTAACCATGCAGGATCACCTCAGGACATGCATGCTTCCAGTGAAAGATAAAGATCTGCTCCTTTGGTGAGAAAAAGCATTTCTGTCTTCCCATTTATTTTTTGCCAAGAGATAAAGGGGGGCAGCGGCAAGGTTGGAGAGATATAAGGGCAAAGATAGAGAGAGAAGGACACAAAGAAAATAGAAGTAATCTCCAAATAAGCAAGGAAGGTTTTCTGAGAAGCTAAACTTAATTGAAACAGAGGACAATTATTATTGAATTAAAAATATCTCATTCAATGGCTTTGTGATTTGAAAATCGTGTTACATTAGGTCAGAAATTCATCTTTTATGCAGATGACATGCTTCTTTTCAGTGAAAAAAATGATTTAATGGGGCCTGGACCTTCTGGGGTAAAGCAAAACTCATGGACTCATAGGATGCATGGCATCCTAGCTGGAAAACAAAAAGAACGAAAGAGCAATTTAGTTGATTGCTCTGTGGAAATCAGATTTCCAGCTTGCTGTTTTACCATTTCTTTCTCTTACTTTAGTCGATAAAAAGTTGCTCAAAAATTCAATCAAGATTGATTTTCTTTGGTTTACCAGTTGTTGTTTTTTCAAGTTCTGAAAAGTTCAAAAAGGACCATGTCAACTAAACGGACTGAACTGGCGAGTGTGAAACAGGAGGAGCAAAAAAGAAAAATAAACAGTGAAGTGATATTATATATATATATATAATATCACTTCACTATATATATATATATATATATATATATAATATCACTTCACTATATATATATATATATATATATATATATAATATCACTTCAATTTTCCTCTCTTATGCACCACTCGTCATAAAACGTCCTATTTTCTCCGCTACTCTTCGGTTTTCTTTACAATGCCCTGACTCGAAAGGAGTGGCTTCATGGAACGATTCCTGCAACTTCCACATCTCAGAAGCTAAATGTGGAGCTCCTTTCATTGCCTCCTGTCAGAACACCCAAAATGAAAGATGCTTATCGGGATACATGATCGGACATCAATGATAAACCGTTCTTCCAATCGACACCAACTAATTAGCTATTCAATGTGAAGCCCATCTTAAGATGTCATGCCAAAGCCAATCAAAATTAAGTTATTGAGTGCCCCACCGATTCAAATCCCAATACCTGGAAACATAAAGTCTTGCACTATTTTCATGGTGAGTGTGTGTTTTTCTAAACCCTAATTTTAAGGGCAAGGCTCTAAAAAAGCTCTGGAGTCTCCTGTGTGCAAGTCTGACTGTTAAGGTCATGCTACATAGTCTTCACTTCCATCACAACAGGATGCAGATTCTTGAAGGTCCAGCAGTCTCTAAAAGTCTCCCAAAGTCTAGAGTGGGTCTATTTGTGTTTTAAGTCCTTATGTTTGAACCATTCTATCATTCTCTGTGTTAGTAAATGTCAAATGGGGACTGTTTTTTTAATTGTTTTCCTGTGTGGAGTGCCTTGCATTTTTTTTTACGAGGAATAACAAAGCGCCCTCCCCCCACAGAGATGACCTTGTAATAAAGAACTGATGAGCATCTGCTTATTTGACTTTTGATGAATGAAAATTGAAAACCGTCAAAATGGGACAACATATTCCCCGAATGCTCTTCCGTTCAGAACATTGAGCTCTGATAAAAAAGACAATCTTATCTTGATCTCCAGTTCCAGTGTTTGTCTTTTCGGCCTTATCCTGTGTGCACACTAAATCCCTCTACACTTCTCTCCTTTCTGTCCTCCAGTACTTTGTCTCTGTCTTACATTTGTTGAAACATTTAAGGACATTTCGTCGTCTTACCCTCCCTGCGTCTCTATTCAACTTCTGCCGCTTCCCGTCACAACCTATAGGTTGTCCTCTCATGCATAGATCTATTCCTCTGCGTATTGATCGCATTTCAGCTATTCATCCATCAGTATCTAATGCGTTGCACTCTAGGAATGTAGGGCAGCTGCTAGGAACTCCAGGTCCACTTGTCTCTGCTTTCTCCCCTGGGGACGTTGGAATCACGTTGCATGTATTGCCCATCTCCGGGCAATCCCTCCCTGTTGTCTCTCAATGTGCATCATCCTGGTTAGAGTAAGCGAGCAGCAATCACTGTGCAATCCTAACCCCCCCCCCCCCCCCCCCCCCCACACACACACAAACACACACACACACACACACAATACATGTGATTTCCCGCAGGGAAAGACAAGACGAGGAACACTTAGGAAGACGGACATACATAAACTGTCCTACACAGCGCCAAGGGGAAAACAAAAAGAAAAGGCCTGATCAGCGTTGAGAGCCAAAAGGCTTCATATAAAACAACAACCCTGGTCAGGTGGTGCCTTCGTTGCGATGACACGTTGTCCCGTGTTCTCTCTACAGCTGCATGTGGAGTTTGTTTGTCTGTCTGTCCGTCTGTTCGTAGAGTAACTCAAAAACTGATCTTGATGAAATGTTCAGGAAATGTTGGAAATGTTACCAGGAACAGATAATTAACTTTTGGTGATGATCCAGGAGAGATCTAGGATTGTGGATCAGTTTGAAACAGAAGGAATCTGTGCTCCATTTCTATTATGGGACTGAGAATGAAGAGAGGCTAGGCCTCTCCAAATCCCTGAGGTCTCCTCCTCGAAGCCGAGCCAAACTCCCTCCCCTCCTCCAGCCGTCGGTCTCTATCTCACCACCGAATTACATCCTGATTAGATCCAGAATGATGTTGGGAAAAAACATTACATGTTAACATTGAAAACTAAATTTACAGATTCAGAAATCAGCCCTGATTCACTTTTACTTTTCATGTTTGATGTATAAAGATACCAAAAACATTTTAGAACCTTTTGGTGATGATCCAGATCACCATGTGGACGGTGTAAATATAATTATGAGGGGAATGAGCTGCTCGTTGGAGGTCTGAGTGCTTTTCTAGTTTTGTCATGCTTTTTTTCTCCCCCAGATCGGTAAGGTAGTCCGTTATTCATGGGTTGATTTTGAAAAGGTTCAGATTGTTAATGGTTTAACTGGGTACAGAGTTGGTGCCCTGTGGTGGGATGTTCCAGGTGGCAGCTCATCAGCTATTTTGTTCTGTTATCTGAGTTGGTTTTGATGGGTCGGTGATTTAACTAATGAATGCTTTGCTAAATAAACCCTTTGGCTGCCAACCTGACTCATGTCATGTGGGTCCTTCTCTTGGTGAAACCAGTCTTTACTGGGGGGGGGGTGGTAACACTGTTAACTACCACCATACACCAGCTATGTACTTGCTCACTACAACTTATCCCCCCCCCCCCCCCCCCCCCCCCCACTGCGAGTTTAAAGATGTGTTCTAGTTAACTAACCAGACCCGTCTGACGCAAACAGAGTTCGTATTACGATGGAACAAGAATCACCTGTTTGCTCACGTGAAAAGCGGTGCCATTGCTCATTTAAACACCACTTAAATAAATCCTCTCCCCCGAGTGACACTCCCATTGTTTTAAAGCAGCACCAATGGGTGACACTCGGGGAGAGAACAGAACAGAGGAAGGGAATCATGTGGCCATGGAAAGAGATGTCAGCTAGTCTTCATTTAAAAGCATTCATCATAACCTCTGGACCAATCCCTAATCGCTGTCTGGTGTTTGTAACGTTTTTTGTGGGCATGATGTACATAAAACATTAAAGCTTCTGGTGCTGCAATTTGGCATGTGCATTATTCCCCCCTCCACTACTGCTGTATCACAGCAGCACTGTGACCACAAAGGCAGCCGTGTTGCACGGGGAGTAACGCAGGCCTGACTGAGCACGAATGCCCGAGAGGTTCGCTTCATACGCTTTCCTCATATCTTGTAGTCATGACACAAACATATCTGCAGCTGCACAGCAGAACAGAGTCCGTCTCACTGTGTTACGCTTATTTACACACATGCACCTGCAACACATTTTGATTCACCACGATGTGGTTGTACTAGACAGATCTCAACTAAGCACGATGACCATTTGGAGCAAGAACTGCATCTCATGGGAAATGATCCTCAAATGACGTTGCTATCTGAAGATAAGCAGCTAAGACAATAAATGGAGTACGACGGCCACAGTGTGGCTACCGTGGCAACTAATTGTCTCGTACGTGATTGCCAGGAGACGAAGCAATAATGTGTTCCATTAATTGCTGTCTTTAAAATATTAGAAACAAATATTTATGTATTAGAAAGGTCATGTTTTGTACTGGTACGTCGCACATATAAGGCACATGAATCACCTGCTCCAGCTACCCTAAAGCTACATCCACACTAAGATCTACCCAAAACATCTCTCTTCCTTGGCCCGAGATCCACCCCTTCACAACATCTTGTCCAAAAAAGTGGACTGAGTTAGTGCAAGAAGATGAATTTGAAATACGTGGAAACAAATATCTGTAATTAAAAGTACAAAAAATGGATTGCTGGTGCAAGTATCTGCTTTCTTCACTATTGTCTCTCTGCATGCTAAAAGCGCCATATAGAAAACAAATGCTGTACATTGTATGTCCGAATCTCTTCTAAAATACCATTACCCAATCCTAACAAGAACCTCTTTCTGCTGTGAGCTAAAGTTTCCTCCATCCTCAAATGCCTGACTTGCAGTGTGAGACAAAAGCGCCAACGACACTGTAAATGCAAGCGTGTGAGACAGAGCTCGGCACACGGACCGACTTAAAACACTACATTTAGTGATTTAAAAAGAAAAAGACTCACTTGATCATCCTTTTCAAACAGCATAAAAGCTGCCCGTGCCACACGTGGATGTGAGTGTTTATCTCGACGCAGACAGGATTAATCCTCCAGTGGGCATCGGTGACATCATCGTCCAAAACAACAACATGCACTGCGTGGTGCTGGTAACAGCCCACATGACAACTGATCCTTCTTGGCAACGTTGTGAAGGGGATTAAAAGATGAGAGGCACAAGACAGGCGTGCATCTTCAGGAGTGCGTGTCGGGGGGTTTTCAGCACAATGAAAAGAGGTGCACTAAAGGAAAGAGATGAGGAAAGACTAAATACAAACCAGCCAGTTTAGATTATATCTGTATATCAATGGCAGCTGTTGATACAGGAGGCCAAAGGAGAATGATGACAGATGGACTACAAACCCTTGAAACGAACTACATTAGAAATATATGGAATCATCTAAGAATTCAAAATTAAATTAAAGGCATCATCCATTCATCTACACACGTGCATGCGCCCTTTCATTAGGATCATTTGAGAGATAAATACATGGAAAAATATGTATAATATAAATAGTACATTTTCAGTAGCTTCAAATGCTAAGTACTGTAATTTTTACAGTGTTTTACTGTACTTTGGAATTACAATAAATAAATAAACGTACACCTTATTACTGTAAATGAATAGAACACCACTGGACACAGTGGGTCAGAACCCATTGTGTATTTACAGTTCATAAACTGTATGATAAATAAAGAATGTTATTCTGATGTTAAATGACGGCAGCCTTTCCCAGGAGTCTACGGGGCGAGAGGCGGGGGTACTACACCCTGGACAAGCCGCCTGCTCCCTCGTAGGGCCACACAGCGAAAAGGAGGAGTTCGAGAAAAGAGTTATTGTTTGTTAAAATAACAGAAATGTGTTCACTACAGAGCTCAGTAAGAAAAGATGCTTAGCATCTTTATTTGATAAATTATTTAATAAGCAGCATTACAACAACATTTCAGTTTTACAGAGATAAAGGCAATGTGTACCAAAAAGATCTTAAAAGTATCTAGCAAAAAAAGCAGCCAGAGCATCAATATGATATCAGGAAGTATTGTGTCATACAATATTGCGAAGCTGAGTACGCCGATTCAAGTGATGCCGTTTAATTATTTGTAGTAACATTAGTAATAATTACACTTCTCTTGCAGTTTTCAAGCTTTCAATATTTAAACATATTTGCCTGAGGTGTTAAGAACAATCCAAGATGAGACAATAAAACTGACTGGAATACAGAGTCAAAGATATGTGTAGTACTTCTTGGCAAAAGAATTGCACAACCTAAATATATTCAAGACCACAGCAAAAAAAAAAAAAAACAAGCTGGGTCCAGCAACACCACTCATCAGAAATTCATCTCACCTCATCATGCAAGACTTAAGAGAAACCATCGCCATGGTCAGCAGCCAGCGGACGTTCAGATCTAGCAGGAAAGCCAACTCGAAAGTACATAATAGAACTGCATGCATTATGGGATGCTTTCACAGAAGTGTGGGCAGCAGCAGCACTGAGAGGTGGAAAGAGATTGATGTCTATTGGAAGAGATTAAAAAGATGACCTTCAATGACAACTGCTTCCCATTGTCTTAATCAAGGATGAGAGGAGAACCTGCATGTGCTAATATGCACGTTGAAACGTACCGTTCGATATAGTCGTTGAGCTAACTGTAATCTTTCAGTTGTGTTATTCTGCAGGAGCGATTCTTGTCAGTTCACACCGCACATCCTCAGAAACATCAAGAATAGCCTTCAGCAACATATTATGTAAGTCTGCTAAAAGCCCCTTTGCTCCCATTTCAAATGCAGTCTTCTACCGCGAGTTCTTCACTTCTATTTTAGACACTTAGCGCTCAACAGCTCCCACTCATCTCGACTCTCATTTACAAATGTTGTCTTTCCTTCTCGCTACGCTGCTTCCTCTTCCTCCTCTCCCTCTGCATCTGTCTCTCGTGAGTTCTTGAACTTCTAATATTTATCTAGATTTGCGCCGCAATTCTCTCTCATCTTCTCTTTTTATGTCTTTGCTGCCTTCCTCCTCGTAACTCTGACATTTCCCTTCTCAAAGGTGTTTTACTGAAGATGTTCTACTTTCCACCCTCCCAAGTCGTCTCTGCCATCATTTGGACTCATGGTGTCCGGTGTCAGTCATGAGTCCCTATCGAGTTGTCTCAGTGGACATCGGGGCAGGACTGCCTCTTGGATTTAATGAGGGATTCAAAAGCAAAAAAAAAAAAAAAATTGACAGACGTTGCCCGGATGTGACAAGAGTCCAGTTAAGGATGTTAACCCGGCCCACATTTATCTGTCACTACTTGCTCGGTTTGCCCTTGCTCTATTTCCTTTCACAAGAAGCTCAGCTAAGATAAGCAACAGCTGTTTGACATGAAACCGACACCATAGCACGACAGGCCCTTCTAAAGGCTTGCATGCGAGGGTCCGGGGGGCAAGTAGTCAGCCGAATCAAGACCTGGTGAGGTTGCATTGGGGAGTCAGGAGTGATGTGACCAAAGGAGATATTTCCTAGCAGGCTTGAATGGTTTCAGACAACAGATGGGACTTAAACTGTGCCAGCGTATGCCAGAAATCTTAAATCACGCTCTAAACCATGCTTTCATGATTCCGATAGAAGCTTTTGGCACCAAACTAAACACAAGCTCACCAACACATTGCAAACTACCATCATTATAATGGTCATTTTCAGAGAACACACAACCACGATGCTAATACAGTGTTCAGTAAAAGCTAAAAGGACCAGCACTCACGTGAAGTGCTCTGGAAACGAAAAGGAAGCAGATGCTACACTCATCCTCAGAAAATACAGAAACCGGTCTAAAAAAGGTCTGTGGATCTACAGAAATGAAATGATTACAATATATAGAAACTGAAACTTCATTTGAGACTACATTCAAAGTGATTTAACCAATTCCAAAAATGGAGAATATTTCAATTTGTGTTTTGTACAAGACGGACAGCAAAGAACGGTTACCGTCATGGTTGGGGTTGCCCAGCGTCCACGGCTCATCCGAGTCGAAGTGCGTGTCACCGCCGATTCCCGGCCCTGGAAAGTAGGCGTGTGCCAGGAAGCCCCCTTCTCCATCAAAGGGAGAACTATCGCCGTGGAAACCCGAAGCAAAGATGATGGTGATGTCTACATCTTTTTTGGTCCTCTCCAGCTCACTGTAGGGAACAGCCTCAAAGCGAAGCGGCGTCACGTTTTGCCAAACGTCAAAGGCTCGCCGAATGGCATCGTGGGTCTCCTCCGCACCCACTTTGGGCGTCACGTTCTTTATGCTGCAGAGATGAGTCATAAGACAGAAAAGTTGTAGTTTAGAGTCGGCGATTTTGCGGATAGTCCACACAAAGGCACAGAAAACAAGCCGACCTATTCCTTGCCAGCTTTGTGGAGGAACATTTATTGATTAGAATTCACTTTCTAATTAAGGATTATCAACAGCCCACTGCCTGCTAACAGCCCCGGTATGGTTGTGATTCAGAAAAAAAACCTCTCACCAGTTATTTCCTTCCAAAGTAACTGTCATGGTGGATTACAATGTGGATGCTCTTTCGGGGTTCAATAGATAGCTAACACCATCTCAGCGGTGAATGAAAAGATGGACGACTTGACTTGAGGGTCAATAAGTTCAACGTGGAAATAAAATGCATCGCAAAACAGTTCTGTGCCAGTTTCTGTTTCAGAGACTTCTCAAGGAATCATAAAGGCTGGTAATGAAATACAGAGCGCTATCGAATATTCTGCAATTTTCATTTTAAATGTTGTAATTTCTTCGACCAAACAGGACCTAGTTTTCTGTAGCCACTCTAAAGACCCACTTGCTGACAGAGTTTCATGTTCAGCAAACGGTTTTGTTTTCACAAAACGTAATGTAAACCAGTCAGAGAGTTGCGTCAGGAATGGCAGCCGGCGTAAAAATGTGCCAAATTGAGCATGCAAATCAACGTAAATAAGAAAGTCACACCGGATCAGTCGAGGCCCGGGTTAACAACGACCACCAGCAGCGTTGTTAACCCACGGGACGCTGCTGGAAATTGGATTATTGAGGGTCGAAGACAGAGACGAAGAGGAGGAGGAAAACGGGTGACGTGGAGAGGGAGTACATGAGAGTGGCTGGTGTCGGGGAGGACGATGCAAAGGACAGGGTGAAGTGGAGAAAGCTGATTTGCTGTGGTGACCCCTCACAAGACAGGAAGAAAGCACTGTCGTACTTTAAAGCTTAGCTGTAAAGTTCTAAGGTGCAAACTTTTAACTAACCAGTCACTAATCACTGGGGCGGCAGTGGCTCAGTTGGTTGGGCCACGTCCCAGCCCAGAATGTGCTGGAGAGGGCCCTCAGTGCCGAGGTGCCCTTGAGCATACAACTAGTCCAGATGCGTCAATCATGGCGGTGCCTTCACCCTATGCCCCTCTCCGCATGCTACGGGGATTGTGTGATTGTTTGAGGAGTCCCTTGTATAGGGTGTAAACAAAATCTCGTTGTAGGGTTTGAAGTGTGTGGTAAACATCTCAATAACAAATAAAAATCTTTATTCTTCTTAAATCTGTTTGTCATTGGTGCTGAACAACAGCTCCCAGCTTTAGCACAAAAGAAAAAGAAAGCCAAAATGGAAAAGAAATGGTTGGAAAAACAACAAGTAGAAACACTCTGATCAAGACTTTCTCCTGAAAACATGGTGATTTTATCCAATATTATTGCACAAAAACTGAGTATTTCAGATTTCATCACCCTTGACGTGACCGATATTGGATATAGTAGGAGACAACGTTGTTACAGTCTGCTACATTAAATTCAAATGATGAAACTGGTGTGTGATTTCATTTTAAATAAATAACTGATCATTATGACAGTAATAGTAACTCTTGCATCAACACTGCCATGAGCTGAAAGCAGCAGCCTTCCTTTGATGCCATGTTTATAACCGGGATCGAATTTGTCAAAAATGTAGTAACTGTGACGGATAATGGCTTGAAATGAAAACTAACTTGTGTATCATTGATGCCCGACAACAAGCTCGAGTAATATGTGTTTATCTCTTGAATAATTGAAACGCTCTTAAACACCAAGTTACAGTAAGTGTGCAATGTCTCACTGTTGTCGAGTGGGCAAACAATTTCTGTGTGAAATAGGGCACCGATAGACACAATGGTCATTTAGGGTTTTAAAGTGCTTATGTAGAGCAAATAGATTTATTCAAACCACAAAGGCAATGAGCACGAGGAAATATCAATGCCAGCTGAGCAGCAGTCGAAAAGGAACAAGTGTTTTCACCGAGATTAAAATGGAAAAAGGGGTAAGCGCCTGAGGGACTGGCCACTGATACATTCTCCTGCTGCGTACAGGCATATAGGGATAAAAAAAAACATTTTTAAAGATGTTATTATCCATCACACATTATGAGCCCTGTATTACCGGTAAGTGAGAAAATATAAGATGGGGGAAGGAGGGGGGAAGAAAGGCAAATAAGAGAATCTCAACCAGCTCAGAAGCCATATTACATATTAAATATTAAAAGTCATGTTGTGAGGTGATGATGACTCCGGAAGCAACTTGTGCTGCAACGGTACCTGCATGCAGCGAGAACAGCAGGGATGCCAAAGCTAATTAGTGCCTCCCCAGAGCTAGCGCTGCATGTGATAGGTGGCTGCTACCGCCCATGCTAAGGCAGCACTGTATTTGGTATGCTTTCCAAAGGCCTCCGTCCTGTTTAATCATTAGTGTTTTTGAACCGTGCATCTTACAGCCGCACGGAATAGAAAAAAGGTGAAAAGCACAAACAGTGAAAAGATTTAAATTAGATTTAAACAAAAAAAAAACACGCACTTTGCATGATTCTAACCTTGTCAATGGCAGGAAAAATTCAGATTCAGTGATGGAAGCATGGCACTCATTATTTAAATACAAAATTGAACATACTGCGGTTTGCATATTTATTTTGAAGCCAGTTGGTGTCTTAGCCATTTGAAGTTTGAGTAGTAGTTATTAGCATTATTTCGAGCCCCCACCCCCCCGAGAACACTGATCATGAGCTTTATCAGATAAAACACGGAGCGGCATCTATCCTGATGGAAGCCTCCGAGGCAGTCAGCTCATTGGTGGTTCCATTAGTCTTTTGCCTCTACAGTACTGCAGGGCGTCTTGTCCGACTCCCCCCCCCCCGACCGAGCACATGTTCGGCATCTTTTGGGTCCCATCACACATGCTTATGTTCCATCTCCCCTATGGAGCACATACATATGGGCTGGTTAGGCCTCTTTCCTTGTGGAAGAGGGCTTCTATTGTCAGTTTCCCATGCTGAATCATCTTAATGTTTTCCTGTAGCTGTCTCGGGAGATCAGCGGCAGACCTCCACAATAGCATATTTTCCACCAGTAGCACTCCCTCTGCATACCAGGAGATCCCCTCGCAGTAGAGCACAACAATTTGGCGTTCTCGGAGGCCAAAGACTCTTTCCAGTCTCGGATGTTCTTCTGTCTCGTTGGAAGCCATGGACTCCCGCATCGTTGCTTTCCATGGAGTTGTTCCGTGGCACATTAAATACGAGGGATCTTATGTGTGCTGCATTTAAAGAGTTAAAACATTGTATTTTTGTGTACATTTGAGACTGATATCTAAAAATGATAATGCTTCATTGATATGGGCGTCAGTGTCAGTCATGTTAACTACATTTTCATAGTATTGAACAGATTGCTGTGACACTGTGCTGCATGTTTGAGGACATTGTGTATTTTAATAATATAAAATGTGTTAAATTCTCTACAGGCACATCGGAGGACTGACTGGAGGGCAGGCAGACATCCATATACAGCACACACACACACACACACACACAAATCTCAAAATGCTCCCATCCTATTACATAACCCTAATCTGTCAGAGAGCACCTTCTGCTTTCCACTGGGGGGTTTCCTGCTCTCTTCTTTCTCTCTGCAGCTGCTTCTCCTCCAACACTGTCCACTCTCCCTCCACCCTTCATTTCCCCTCCTTCTCAATGCATTCCATCCACTCCTCCACTCTTCATCGAGTCAGCTAGTTTCCTCTTCATAGCTGCGCCTTCAAAGATGAACAAAGTGCTGAGAAAAACTAACATCAAACTCAATTTCAGTGTCTTTTTTTTGGAAGAAAGGTGCACAGGCATAGATCTGGTCTGCACTGCCATCAATGAAACACAGGTCCTCCTTCAGCTGTAGGTTACTGACCGACTGCACTATATTCAGTAGTTTGTCTTAAAATTGGACACTGGTCTGCGCTTTGTTTTTGAAGTGTTCTGACCAATTATGTTACGTCACTGCCCATTCATTCATTCATTCATTCATTCAAGTGTAAATGAGCAAAAGTTTAGAGTGGTGATGCAGCCCGTTTCCTTTCCCGTTTCTGCATCTTAATGAAGCGACTGAGGACAATGTTGAAGTCCTAAAGCCGCGTTGGTGAGAACGGGCCTCTGTCCGTGTGCGTATATGCAGGCGGCAGCTATTAATCCATGGCTGCAGGCTCCCCCCACTGTTTGAATCCTGCTGATTGGATGTCTTCACAACGTGACAGAAGCCTTCTTGAACAGAACATGGGCATGTTGGCGGCAGGATTTTCTGTTTTTGTCGGGGTGGTTACGGGGAGGTGGGATTTATTTTGAAGCACCACTGCCTTTATATTAAATTTAGCAAGGATATGTCCATTTAAAACCACCTACCTGTATGTGATATGCTTGTGTTGCCACTTCTGTCCCGTAAGAGCGTACCGCCGTTTCCTGACATTGAATTTGGTTGCACCTCCAATTTGATCAGGAACTCCACACCTGGGCTTCTTCATCCACCTGGAGGAAGAGCAGCGGAGGCCGCCATCAACGTTCAGAGTTCACTGACTATTGTAGCTCAGCAGGAAAGACTTCCCCAAGTAGGCTAATGACATTTTAGCAGAAAGAAGCATCGCCGGAGACAACGAGATGAGAACTAGACGCACTTTGTCATCGTTAATTTTGTTCAAAATCAAAACACAGCTCATGCAACTCCGCATCGTCGCCACAGTGCCACAGGGCTTCATGTTCACATTACACACAAAAGACGCCTCACCTTATCGTGTTATCGCTACATCGACAACGAGAAGCAGCGGTGGAGAGGAGAAAAAAAAAGGCACACTGTTAGCTGATCACATTTCACTCACTTCACCCAGTGGCTGAGGCGCTGAAAGCGCATTCACAGCGCCGGCATCCACGTCGCCACGTTACAGTTCAGTGGTCGATTTGAGCGCATTGCCATTTCTAGCATGGATGGTATTTCAGTGTCGGAGCGGGCAAATGTCAGTGAGCACGGCTTTTGGTGTTATGTAGTTTTAAAGATGGCTGGTTAAGGCTCAAAGGTTAAAACTGGGTAAAATCTTAGCAGCATACTGTTGTGAGAACAATCTTATATTTTTGTGTTTGGTTTCTAAAATAGAAAAAACTTTATTTCACATCCATTTGTGTTATTGCAGCATCAATGTCATTTTGGTGGTTTATTACATAATGCACCAAATTATTACATTTTCTTCATAAAAAAAAAAAGTTCAACATCTGCATTTTGTAATAACCGGTGCAATATGTAACAACTTATTACAAAATGCGGCAAACTTTATTGCATATTGCGTTCAAGAATTTTGTTACAAAATGCGCCGTTATTCAATAATGCAGTGCTACAAGCCTAAAAATATAATGTGAATGTACCTCTTAAAAGGTTTTGTCAGCCTTCGGTGTGTCAGCAATCAGACAGAATACTAGCTCTTTCCCCGCTGAAGGCACGAGCAACTCCCCATCCCCTTTCTTCCTCCTCTTCCACTGAGGATTTAGACTTTGGCATGCTTGCAAGCCTTTCATTTGACAACTGAGGTGTACTCTCTGTAAAAAGCTCTTTGATCAAATGCCCCACTTAATCCTCGTCAGGGTAAGTGAGTGTCAGTCAAAATTACTTTCTTTGCCTTCTAAAAGCAAAACAGGGAACGAATTAGATTTTAAAAGCTCCGTCTCTGCCTTCAGGTTGAAATAGCATTAATCTAGGAGGAGACATGGCAGGAGATTGGTTCTGGAAAAGCAATAATTGTTCACGCTAATGAAATCCAGCAATCGGTCATTTGGCAAAGGAGCTGCGAACGACACTTCTACAGCTTTCATTAATATTAGCGTTAACATGCTGATTTAGCCATGCAGAATAATGGCATAAAGGTTACCCTTCTGAATTTAGCATTCATGCTTCTTTGTTGTCACATGACTTTCATCGTTAACAAGGCTCAGGTCTCAACGTATTGTAACGTGTGTGTGTGTGTGTGTGACTCACTCTATGGTGCTGCTGTCCAGGGTCCCGGTGACATTGATGCCGTAGCGGCGCTGCATGGCAGCGATAGCCGACTGCATTACCCGAGCGGAACGTAGGACTGACATTCTGGGGTCTGCAGAAGGGAGGTATCCATACCGTTGGAGCCATGCCTGTGAACAAGAGCGTGCAAAGAGAAAGAAAGAGAGAGAGAGAGAGGGGGGGGGACAATATGTCATTCTCAGAGAGCGCAGACCTAAAGGTGAATCGGAGTTTCTGTGTATTTGTAACAGATTGAATCCGTAAACGGGGTTTTCAATGTTAAAATGTTATAGTTTTTTCCCTAAGGTCTGTCTGGATCAGATCCAGATGAAATTCGGTGGTAAGGTCGAGGACCCAGCCCTACATCACCGTGTCAAATTTCATAAACATCGGTCAATGATCAACCGAGATATTGAGGAACAGATTTTGAAGCGCAATTGACTGCAATGTTACCGAAAACATCCAAACTGATCCATAATCCAGGTTCTCTTCTGGATCGCCACCAAAATGTAATCATCTGTTCCCGTTAACATTCCAAACATATCCTAAAAATGTCATCCAGATCTGTTCAGAACCTTTTGAGTTATCTTGTTAGCCTTTTTTTTGACAAAGAGAGTCACTTTTACTATTCTCTAAGCCCAGAAAAGACACAAACAGATATTTCTACCAATCTGTTGACCTATACTTAGGTCAACAGACCTGCCTGTGAAGTGCCAAAAACAGTTTGTCCAATAGCACAGAGGCCATAAGAACAGGACGTCATCCACTATCGTGTCGTCTGGCGTGTCAGGGAAAGGCTTCGGAGTCACGGAGCTGTCGGCGTTCCTGAACCTGCCGGAGGGAAATCGCAGCTCGGACCTTTGGACCGCCGGCTGCAGGCGGGGAGGAGGGTTGGCTCGGCTTCCAGGGGGATTTTTGGAGGGCCCTAGCCCCGCTCTTCATTCTCAGTCCCATCATAGAAATGTTACAGTTGGCTGAGCAAAGTCAAGCAACCAAGAAAGCCAAAAGAGATTGACTGTATTGTTTGAAGTGTAGAGAAACACAGTGACCTCTCAGGCTGCACCTGTGCCTCAAGCCATTTTACATTCTGCACTTTTGCACTTTTTTTTTTTTTTGCAAAGTTGCTTTATTTATATAGCAGCCTGCTTCTGAGGATAAAGAAACAGACCAAGAATTAAACTCATTAAACAGCGAGGAGAGTTCTAACTGTTGCAGTTTCAGATATTTAAACGGTAATGATTTGACTTGGATGAGTGAGTACTTATTTTCGCACAATTATTCAGATAACACAGTTAAATTGGGGGAACCCATTAAAAAAAAAAACATAACTTCCATTAATTTCCTATGTTTTGTAACAGACAGGTTTTTTTTTTTCAAAGAGATTTACTTATTCTCACAATTCTATACTTTTTTGCATGAACTTTCTTCCTCATTTTTTGTTACTCCATCTTAAGTTGACACACTCCTTTTTTTCAATGTCCTATCCAACGAAGTCACCATAGAAATAATATCACAATTTCATTGTATTTGTATTTATTTTAGTTCTAATATATATATGCAAGAGCACTCTGGCCGGATAGATCTCTTTCCTGCTCTATTATTTCTACCTATCCTCTTTCTTACTCAGTGGGTCAGTGACAATATCTTGCTGTGCGTCAGGCTCACACTCACCTCTGGGGAGGGAGGTGCATGAGTGACATTTCCATTCAGCGTCTCAAATCTACAACTACAGCGCTGAAATCTGACACGCCGTCACGTAAACATACAGATTTATGAAAGGGATGCCCATAAGAAGCAATGCACGCAGACTTGCCCCATGATGATGATGACACTGACAGAGCGCTCAGCCATGAGCAGAAAAGTCAAGGTACTACAGCACAGCCACGCATGCAAACACAAACACACAATCAGGATTTCTCATCTTTAAATCACGCGGCTCTGAAACACGACAGATTCTGAAAGCATGACTGATTTGGTCCCCGGTTCTTTCATTTCCTCTCGATCTTAAGACGAGCCTTGCTGGAGAACTGTCTGAACCTCAAAGGAGAGGCAAAACTTCAATAAAATCTTTGTAACACAGCGCGCATTAAAATCCCGCAGCAGGCGAGAGAGACTTTCAAGTGCGAGTTTTAAGGAAGACTGCATAAAACGCATCTTTACAGCACCCACCATACAAAGAGCCCGCTCCCTTCTTCCCTTTCCCACATCTCCTCCGACATGTGACGGCTGTCCCTTTTCATCCTAATGTCTACTTTCCCTTTTCTTGTCCTGTAATCAACTCCCTCGCTTCTCCTCTCGGGGCCTGGCGCTGTCCTGCAGCCGCTGGCTGAATGAATACCCTGTTGATTTATGGGCATAAGAACGGGGAAGAAAACACACACACACACACACTGCACTAAAAAAGTATAGAGCTTAGCTGTGTACCACTTCATATTTAGACCAACAGTCTGAACACTGTGAGCTCTAGAATATTCCGAGTCAATTTTACTGGACATGATGGTAAGAGTACTGCAACTTTGTATTATGCTACATTAATAGGAGACTTTTTAAACCTGCCTGGTAGAATGTACGAAAACGTCCTACATTATACAACCAGACGCCTCACCTGTGTTCATCTTTTAACTCAAAGTTTCCAATGGAGTCTGTTTGTATTTGTATTGTCCAATCACAAGCTGAGATACTCATGAGGATATCGCTGAAACGGGATAATTCACAGTTTTACTTTTCATTTTGGCTGATTCCAGACACTTTTAGGAGTAAGTCTCTCCTGCACTAGAATTAATGTAATCGTCTCTTCTCTTTTTGTAACAGATTATATTCAGCGCTATTAACACTCGGCAAAATGAACAAAAACGACTTCATCAACCGTTCACATCATCTTATTAGCACTTTGAAGTCAGCTAATAAATCAGTTCAAAGCCTCTTTGAGATGCTGCTGCTGATGAGCCAACGTGAACATTGACGTACTTCGTTCCTGGACCGAGCTCGTAACACAAATCACTCGTATGTCGAGGCCTTACTTAAATGCTAGACGACTGGATGTAGTAATAAAACACAGGACTACCTATAACAGCATAGTATATATATATATATATTACTGCCTACGATACAACACACAGCTGGGTGCAGGAGCCCATCCTAGAGAGGAGAGAAGACCCTAAACATGTACTGCTGACTCGGCATCAAACCCTTTGACTTCTTTCTGTCCCTCCGCTATCTGTCCTCATCTGTTTTTACTTCCCCCTCCTCCTCTAATTGATTCAAGCCTTCTCTTTGTGATCTATGGCTCGCGGTGTTCGGCCAGTCCTTCGAGCGGGAGGCCCTGGCTCAACGGCCTCCTTTATTCCTCCCTGTAAAGGGATAACAAGCCGCTTGCGAGCAGACGTGGGGGTGTTGTTCAGTAGAGCTGCCATTCCGGACTCCGTTGTTGGAATGAATTGGACAATGAATGGTAAAGTGTGCTTTCATCTAACCAGAGCTCGTAAACAGCAGCGCTGCGAAGCCAGAGGTTGAATATCAGCGGCCATGAATGCAGGCAGCATCGATTTGATCTGGGCACCCTTTTTATTTTGACAAGAACGTCAGATTGTAACCTGATATTAACCCCGCCCCCATGAATTGTTAATGAGGAGAAATTTAGGTGAATGTGCAGTTCTCCAGATCAAAGCAGGAAATGATACATTAGAGCAATCACACTCATAAATATAGAGTTACACGGCGCCGGGACCAAGACACAAACACATTACACGTCAGATGACTGGGAACCTTTGTTCCGCCCATTAAAGCTACAGAATAAACGATTGGGTGGGAAACCAGAGGGAGAAACTGGTTATTACAGCGATTATAAGCAAGAAAAGGTTGACTCTGTAGTGTTAACTAAACATGAAGCCGTCGCCAGGACATTTAGCGTAGCGTCGGAAACAACCAGCAGGCGCAGACCTCCTTTAAAATTCAAATTGCTTATTGCAAAGCAATACGGATGCAGTGAGCACAAACAGTGTCAGCGTAGCTTCCAGACAGTTGGGAAAGAAAAAGCACACACATAGATACGTGAACACAAAGACCCACAACGTACAGAGACACGAGACAACGCTGCCGTAGCAGTCAGATTAGCATTCCTGAGCTATCCGCGCATTCATCTGAACATGGATCCAGATCGCTATGTAGATCAAAGCAAATGTGAACGCATTATGGGGGGGAAAGAAAGTTGTCTCATGTGCTTGTAGGAAAAGGATGAAAGAGTCGAGAGCTATGATGAGGGCAACAGGAATCCGGAGGCAGGTTGATTTAAAGTGTAACGATAAGAAGTCCACCTGATGAAACGCCTGGAATACATCATTGCAGATTTATTTTATTGCGCTCCGCTGTGAAGCAGATTTCGCTCATGTTTCTGATGCAACAATCCGGCCTCCCTGACTTAAAAAAAAAGATGTAGACCGAAGGTACAGCTCAGGCTACCAACGGCGACTGATCGAGATGTGTCAGGCGGCCCGTCGCCTTCCAGCTGCTTCACACAAGTACTGACCCAAGGTGAACCCGAGGTGAACCCGAAGCACCGACATCCCCAGACCAGCTCTCAGCGAGCCGGCTCGGCCCGCCACCTGCTGAAGTAGCGCCAATTAGCCGACGGGCGCCGTTTAAAAGGCCAACCTTTACTGTGACGGAATCGCTCCGCTATGGCTGCCTGGTCAGCTGCGGTGCCGACCAATCAGCCGACAGGAGTTTATTCCCATGCGTGTACAGCGGCAGACAACGTGCGCTCTCTGCTCATAGCAAGCTGTTAGCGTGGACGTTTAGCTTTAGTTAGATGCTGAAGGAGGTTGTTTTTTTTACATTGAAGGAAATGCTAATAATTTCATGACAGTAGGAGAACTTTGTTGGGGTCAAAGGTCAGTATTATAAAGTTATTGTTCTCATTAAAAAAAAATACTATTCATCCTTTGATTCACTTTGATTTGATTCACTGAAGTCTAATAAATCACATTTCCTGTGTCAAACAATAACTTTCTGCATCGTGTCCAGATATTTGTCCATCATTTAGAGGACCCATGTCAAAAAATGAGAAATATGCCACTTGGCACAATTTCTACAAATGACAAGCGACTTCTGAAAAATGTAAAATACTATGCTAGAGACGGCAACAAGTTCCCTCTGCTGCCGGCGCCTTCCTATTTGGCTCACAGCCCTCGTCGTTTTCAATCCACACATCTAATCAGAGACGGGTTCACACCCAAAGATCCTGAGGGAAATACAATTAGCTCCCTGCTAAGATAAAACAAATAAATAAATAGATCGGAAGGAAAGGCCGAAGGTTCGTCGCCTCAATAATCAGGCCAACCAAGTCGCACCGAGACCGTAGCTGAAGACGCAATCTCGCCATACCTAATATTTGTGCTTGAACATGATCCGGCCATCTTTGACCGCCCTGAATTATTCACAGTGAACCTTTGGCAATTTGTGCCGGGGTTGCCAAGGCAACTCCAGCCTTCCTGCCCACACTATAGTAACCGCAATTCCACACACACAAACAGAATTAAACTGCCCTGCTAGAATCTGAACAAGATAGAGAGAGCGTATCAATTCCCCCTCATGACCCCAAAGCCGTGCGATTATAGCACAGCATTGCTTCTCATCAAGCCGCTCGCCCCTCCACACACACACGCTCAAAACATGTGCCACGTTCTGCAAGACGGTGGCCCTTTTGGGACAAAAGGTCACATGAATACGTCTGGATTACGACGTGTCAGAGCTGAATCGTTGCAGAACGATCTGACTCATGATCATATGAAGAGTTCTACCGATGTTAATTTGAGGGCAAACGGGAACCACGGATTCCGACACTTTGATGCCGATTACGCCACGCACAAAAACCAACTGCGACAGTTTGTGGGATGAAACTAAACACACACAAACGTTTCTGTCAACAGCGTAAATGGCAGCCTTACATGTGATGCCCTGCTGACAACGTCCAAGTCACGTTAAAAAGATTGAACCGCTCAGTCAACTGTGACCAAAGTTTAGAGAAACAAAGACCTGGATCAAAAGCATAACGAGTGGCCGTGCGGGCACATCATGAGTGTGTGTGTGTGTGTGTGATTATGAATCATTTAGGTCAGCGGAGGCATTGTGTACTCCCTCCAGGATTGGGTGAACAGGCTGACACAGACACCCCAGTGGCCGATAGCTGCTGTCCCACTAAAAGCCAAATGACGTCAAGGAAGCTGCGTGTGACTACGTGACCGTGTACTTGCAATTGCATGAGATTGCTCAGTGGGAAATGAGGGCAACGTGCACAAATATAAATACACTCATACAGTGAATATGACCTGCAAGCACTCGGATACAGAGGGTGAGCTCATGCATGCATAAAACACTGTATATTGGAGCCGAGGGCATGAATAAAGAATAAAGTTTTTTACAATATTGAGCCTAAAAGAAATTATTTAAAAAACAAGGATACAACTCGTGGATGTTAAACACAGTAAAGTAGGAACTTGTCAAATTGAAATAGGGACAATTATGCAGTTAAGTAGATGATATGAGAAGTGAAAATAAGCTCATTGGCACAACAAAGTACAAAGTGCACTGCCAGGTGAATCTGAGAAAGGCAGAGTAGACCGCCGACGCCAGCAAATGCTTATCACATAAAAGAGCAACGTGACATTGCTTCTGGTTGTATTCAGGTCCACTTAAACCGAGAAGCCAAACGAAATCTGCTTTTCTTACTTCGTCGCCAGGACAGCACTGGGTAGTTTACTTCGGACAGGAAGGTTTCTGCAGCAGCACTGGGTAGTTTGCGTCGGACAGGACGGCCTCTGCAGCAGCACTGGGTAGTTTGCGTCGGACAGGACGGTCTCTGCAGCAGCACTGGGTAGTTTGCGTCGGACAGGCCGGTTTCTGCAGCAGCACTGGGTAGTTTACGTCAGACAGGACGGTCTCTGCAGCAGCACTGGGTAGTTTGCGTAGGACAGGACGGTCTCTGCAGCAGCACTGGGTAGTTTCCGTAGGACAGGACGGTCTCTGCAGCAGCACTGGGTAGTTTACGTCAGACAGGACGGTCTCTGCAGCAGCACTGGGTAGTTTGCGTAGGACAGGACGGTCTCTGCAGCAGCACTGGGTAGTTTCCGTAGGACAGGACGGTCTCTGCAGCAGCACTGGGTAGTTTGCGTAGGACAGGACGGTCTCTGCAGCAGCACTGGGTAGTTTCCGTAGGACAGGACGGTCTCTGCAGCAGCACTGGGTAGTTTCCGTAGGACAGGACGGTTTCTGCAGCAGCACTGGGTAGTTTACGTCGGACAGGACGGTCTCTGCAGCAGCACTGGGTAGTTTACGTTGGACAGGACGGTCTCTGCAGCAGCACTGGGTAGTTTGCAGCAACAAGGCCGGGGGAAACAACTGTAGCTTATTAGCCCGCTACGTCGCTACGCTGTGCATCATGGGCCAAGTGTTCTTTAGGCATAAGGCAACGTGTGATGTGTGTAAGTGGACAGAGTGTGGTTTGGTTAGATCACAGAGAGAGAGAGAGAGAGAGAGAAAGAGCAAGAGGAAGAATAAGCAGCATGGTAGTAAATATAGAGCGCAGGTCACAACTCGTCACTGATCACATGAATCATATAAATTGTTAATAAATCGGACTTAAGTTGGTGTCAATATATTTCTAAGCTTTCAATGGAGCAACAGGAACAACGGCTTCCTGGGTCGAAACCAATTCATTGTAGTTTCATATTTAGCATAATCAGCTATCAATAAAGGGAATAAATATGTTTCCTTCACATGATTGCTTCTTCTTCCTCTTCTGGCTTGTCCCGTGAGGGGTCGCCACAGCAAATGCTCTCCACTTCACCCTGTCCTTTGCATCGTCCTCCCCGACACCAGCCACTCTCATGTCCTCCCTCACTGCGTGAGTCCCGTTCCCTGGCAGCTCCATCCGTCAGAGACAAGATGCGCTCTGACGAGGAACACAGGGAGGGTCTAGCCCTCTGAGAACGTGCCGTTGGTTTGTCTCGGGTGAGGATGGCGACTAAAGCATTTAGCTCAGAGGGACGTGATACAGCTGATGTCTCCTTGTGAAATGCCGAGTCGCCAAAGTAACGGGACGCTCCAGAGGTTCCGGCCGTCCCGCGGTGGTTGTTATCGTGTTCCAGGAAAGAAAAAGCAGCTCAGAAATATCCCAAATCGCCACAGTATGAAAGAAGGGAGACAAAAAGCTGTGGATTTATGACAGCTGATAATTGTGGGACAGAGACGGTTCTAAAAAACATTGATTCTTCATGCATCACTGCAATATTTGCTATTTTTAAGGGGACATAAAATGTGCCTGGATTTTAGGAATGAGCCAATCCAATCAAAAGCAAACGGGCGAGTCAAAATGACTTCACTGGCTGCTTTTTTCATTTTAAAATCAAAATGGGTTGAAACAGAAAATGAAATTCGATTAGCTGGCGGCTGGGCCGTTGTTAATGCATCTTCTAATCTGCAGGGGAAATTGCTTCGTCAGGCAAGACAATTGGATAAACAAGAAGCCGAGGCGCTTTTTGGAAGAACAACCACACGCTGGACGCGAGACCCGAGAGACGTGAGAAAGTCGGGACTATTTGCTTCGTCACCTTCCTGCGAGAGTCGTCGGGACAAAGGAACTGCAACAAAGGAGGAAACTGGCAACACAGCAGCCGCGGCTGCGAAATCAAAGCCAGGAAAGATGCAATCCAACAGGAGGAAGTTTCCAGAAAACAATTCAGCTTGCCTCAAATCACACCTGTTACCGTAGAAGCAATGCCCTCTCCTCCTTCCTCATCATCATCACTGCCCTCTGTGGCCCGTTGGTACACACAGCCAGAACAAACCCAATAAGCGGCTCCGCTGGAACCAGTTTAACACATTCCTTCCAAAACATGAAGCGTTTATAACATGAAACACAAAGAGCGGCATCAGTCACCCTGCTGCCAGCTGTCTAATGGCGCCTAACTGGAATCAGCGTGTGAAGCGTGACACGGCACTTAAAGGGGGGGGGGGGGGGGGGGGGCATCTGATGATTATAAAGGTCTTGATGGTATCCATGAGTCGCAGAGATCACATCACATCTACAGCTGATCTAGCGACGTAGCACACACAAACAGCTTATATATATATATATATATATATACAGTAAACTGCACTAGATACCGTCTCAGTGCAAAGATCACACACAAAAACGCAACACGCTCACACTGCAAGGCGTGCAAATGAGATGTAAGGCTGATGAAATCGTTCCGTTTCACGGTTCTCATTCCTCACCGCTGATCTACAGGACAATGCGGCGTGGCGTTTAGATCCAGCATGCATTTTAACACTAGCTGCGTCTACATGGACACGTTTAATCGGATTAAAAGCCTGATCGGAATAAAAATGCTCCGTGTGCACACCCAAATCGGATTAGTCCGACCCAATCAAGCTCAATCCGATCAAGATTCTATCCCGATAGAGAGGGGTGGTTTACGCTGATTGATGATCCGATCAGGGCGCATGAAAACACTTATTCCGATGTTTCGGAACAAGCCGTCCTTACTGCGCATGTCTGTGACGTCAGGTAAACGCGCTGCTGCTATTCCCGGAAGCTAGTACTGGTCTATATCTGAGACAAACACGTTACCGGAGACGTTAAAGGAGGAAACTAACACCGCAAACGGGGAAAAGGTGCAAAATAACGGGAACATTTCAAGCAGAAAAGGGCGGAGCCATGTTTTGTTTACAAACGGAAGTCGCTGCGGCTTCTTCTTCGACTATTTCCGAAAGTGCGGAGCATGAACACGCAAGTCCTAATGGGATCAATATTTTTAGGGTCCATGAACACAGTGCATCCGATCACAATTACACTCCGAACTCTGATCGGATTAAAGACATTTTGTCCATGTAAACGCAGCCAGTGATAGAAATAGCCGATTCCATGTTCGCGAAGCGGATCAAACGCTTGTTCGGGAGGGAGGAACCAAAAGTGAAGAGGGTTCAATAACAATAACGAGCAGCATCTCAGCACCTTCCCCGGAGGAACAGCAAACACCAGTCGTTACGTTCGTTCTGCTCCCACTCCAAGACTGACTGAGAGCAAGACTTTAAGTACAAGAAGTGTATTCAGACGAGAGGATGGACGACAAGCGTGAGGATGAAAAGTCTTAATCTACATTCGCTGGTGTTTACAACCGCCGAACACGGTTTAGTGACACGCAAGAGATTTGACAGCGGAGGTGCAGTTTTTGTCTCGGACTCTACGGAGGGAACCGGTGTCACCCGAGCACAGGGAACAAACGTTTTTACAATCCTCGTCGCGTCACGTGAGCCGGGACGCGCTAACTGAATAACCTGCAACATCTGGACCGAATGTGCTCCCCGCCTCGCAGCCCTTCCAGGGAGAACCGTGCGACGGTGCCAAGCTCAGGCACCGTGTGGATGTAGGATATTAATATGATTGTTAGCGGATATGCCAGGGTGTGTGTGTGTGTGTGTGTGTGTGTGTGTGTGTGTTTGCAGTCAAGTGTGAGAGAAAGCAAGAGGTTTGCGATGTAACACTTTGCGCTTTCAACTTTGGCAGACGAGTGATTTGCTCTGGAAATAAAAGAGGATGTAAAAAAGACAGATGTGGCCTTCGTAAAATAAGATATGTCACTCCCATGGGAGGAAGACTCGTGTGAGTCGTACCGAATCTTCAAAGGAAACGAGAAAAGTATAAATATTTTTTAGAGGCTGATTGAGTGGTACGGTTTATTTCCACGGGGCTTGCAGCTTGAACGCTTTTGACAAACCATTAAGTCGAGATATCGGATTAGAATAAATGCTCCTTTGTCCCCCCCCCCCCCCAAAAAAGAAGAGGGATTCCTAAACTCAAGAGAAGCCACTGAATGAGCATTTCTGCTGACTTGGTATTTATTGCATGTTTATGTACAGCAGCATTACTCTGATCCAACTAGTCCCATTTACTCTTAAATCATAAAAGCATTCCCGTTTTAATTATTCCAGATCAGAATGCAGTCCAGAAATCGGATTAAGATGTCTAACACAGAATATAGAGGATGTAACTGTGACCCCAGCTGGACGCCTCACAAAGGCTCTGTTGTTCCTGACGCACCGACGCAGACGCACCACAGACGCGCCATAGACGCGCCATAGACGCGCCACAGACGCGCAGAGACCCTGGAAGGGAAGGGAAGGGAAGGCCCGGTTGCTGGTTCCACTTCTTACCTCGACGCTGAAAGGTTGATCCTCTCCGCTCACGGCGCATAAAATCCAGAGCAACAACTGCGCGCACAGCGTCCCCGCGAAGCAGCTGCTCAGACACGTCCTGCTGCGGGCGGCCAGTAGAACCATAGTGGAGCTCGCTGCGGGGCGTCTGGGGACACTTTGTGTTTACAGTCGGGACAACGCGGGGGGGGACTAGACGTGGAGCAGCAACATCGCTGCTGATGCGTCGGGGTCTCTGCGCGGACGAAGAGGAGCGGCGATGTCTCCGGAACGCCCGCGCCGCCGCTTTCACCGCGGCTCCGGGAGCAGGACCGTCGTTGTCCCCGGGGACAGACTCGCTGTCTGCACCTGTCAGCAGCGTCCCGGCGTCGCGGTCCCCGGTCGAGTCCTCCGGCGCGCCCGCGGTTGTTCCGAGAGGAGGTCCGGCTCGTTTTCAGCACCGCGCGGCATAGCTGCCCGTTTTCAATCGCGGTTCCCACCGAGTGCGCGTGCGCAGACTGGCACGGGCCGAGCGCGCCCCCCCCGTTCCCCCCGTTCCCCCCATCCTCCGTCCCCCACACCGGATTCAAATTATCGTCCCGACAGTTCTCATATGAGGCAATCTTAACCTCCTTTAATGCGTTAATAATAATAAAATAAAATAAAAATACCAGGTTTAGATTCAACTAAACTAATTCTGGTAAAAAATAATAATAATAATGAATGAATAAATAGTGCGTGTGTAGCTCATATACCATCAGATAAAGAACTACTTGTAGAGTAGAATGATTAAATCTTATTTTGGGGCAGATGTTAGAATTAACTTTGAATGAAATATGGATTCACTATAAAGGTTATTTGTATAAAATGAGTACAATGACAGTACATATACTGATATCTGATATTTACTATACCTATTACATTACAATTACATGGTGTACCATAGTTATATCTGTGTGTGGAGGTGTCACAGGATCTGCTCTATTCATTTCATAACATTTCCAAGGCCACTAGAGGGCGATGATAGGCTCACAGGGTAGTTCATATTCCCAGTGTAAGTCCAAGGCACAAAGATGTCTCCTGACGCTCAGCATTGTTTCCAGTCAGTGATGATGCCATCATCTGTCATTCCGGTTGCCATGGAGAGTCATTATTGTACTGAAGGTTTCAAAGTCACGCTTTCAAAAGCCTTTCATCAGCCAATCTTTCATGTGTAAAGCATATACTCTTGTGATTTTGTGCCTCATACATTACAAGTGAAGTATTTCACTCCCATAATAAAACTATACCCAATGCAGAACCCTTCCTCTAATCTCTCCAGATGATAGAGACTGTGATCTAATGAGGCGGAGTGATGATTTAGAATAACTCCAAGAGATGTGTGTGTGTGTGTGTGTGTGTGTGTATGTGTGTGTGTGTTTGAGCCACGCCATTAACTCATTGATGATGTTTCAATTTGCACACACACCTCATCGCCCTCCTCTATGGAATTCTCACAGATCACACTCAGGAAAAAAACTCAATTTAAAGTTTTTTACTGAGAAACATCAGCCTGATTACAGTCATGGACTACATTTTTTTATATATTTATTTTTTAGAATATAATCTAAATGCACAGACGGTCATGTGTTTCACTCTTGACACTATATTAAGAAAATGTGCGATGACTTTGGATAAAGACTTCCTCTTTGCTTACTGATTTTATAAGACAGGAGTCTTTCCACTTTCCACAGCAGCTAGTTAGCATCTCAGCTGCTAACAGCTGTTACTGCATGTGTGTATGCAACAATGTCATTAACATACAGGCTAAACTGCTATCATGTTGCAAGACCACAAAGCATTTACATTAAAATGTGCAACCTGTTGCATAAATAAATATGTGCTGGCATCCCGGTCAGTGATGTAGGAAAAAATAAAATATGCAGCATTTAAATAAGGGAACATTGTGAATAATTATCAGAAGCTTTTCGTAAATCTATAATAAATTCAGCACCAACTTACTCTTCCTGAAATCTTTCCTTCGTACAGATTGATCTGGCAGCGATTGATAGCCACCGCTGTGCAACTCCGTAGCTAAGAAAGTTAGCACTATCAATAGCTCAGACAAAATGCACAAAATGGCGGCGCGGTGGCGCAGTGGTAAGGACTGTTGCCTCACAGCAAGATGGTCGCGGGTTCGTTCCCGGCTTGTGGCCATTCTGTGAGGAGTTTGCATGTTCTCCCCGCGTCTGCGTGGGTTCTCTCCGGGTTCTCCGGCTTCCTCCCACCTCCAAAGACATGCAGCCTAGGCTGATTGGTGACACTAAATTGTCCATAGGTGTGAGTGTGAGTGTGTGTGTGGCTGGTTGTCTGTCTCTGTGTTGCCCTGCGATGAACTGGCGGCTTGTCCAGGGTGTCCCCTGCCTCTCGCCCATTGACTGCTGGGATTGGCTCCAGCTTGGCCCGTGACCCGATAGCGGAGTAAGCGGTTAGAAAATGAAATGAAATGAAAATAAGAAGGCGGCTCGGTGGCGCGGTGGTAAACACTGTTGCCTCACAGCAAGATGGTCGCAGGTTCGTCTCCGGCTTGTGGCCGTTCTGTGAGGAGTTTGCATGTTCTCCCCGTGTCTGCGTGGGTTCTCTCCGGGTTCTCCGGCTTCCTCCCACCACCAAAGACATGCAGCCTAGGCTGATTGGTGACACTAAATTGCCCGTAGGTGTGAGTGTGTGTGTGGCTGGTTGTCTGTCTCTGTGTTGCCCTGCGATGAACTGGCGGCTTGTCCAGGGTGTACCCTGCCTCTCGCCCATTGACTGCTGGGATTGGCTCCAGCTTGGCCCGCGACCCGATAGCGGAATAAGCGGTTAGAAAATGAAATGAAATGAAATGAAAATAAGACAAAGCAATTACTCGTCAGTCTCAATGGTCTGAAATCAACAGAATGGCTATTCCTTTAGCAATAAAATATTCAAATACTATACATATGTATTGCTTTGGTTTAAGTATTAGTGCATTAAGAATAATATGCATTACATTTAAAGCCACTCAAGATGAGGTAGAGAAAAGTCAGGCAGGAAAATTGAAGGACATTTAATACAACTTACTGGTGAAGTGTGCCCATGAGGTAATAACATAAAGTTCATATATCAGGGTCATTAAATCCAAAATTATATCAATGCAATGAATCGAAAAACAGCTTCAGTGCAAAACGATCCATCGTCTCATTAAAGCCAGGGCTGACAGGTCGCTACACGCTAACAGCTAATTATCTACGAAGCAAAAAAAAAAAAATGTTTCCTTCTTGGGATTTGGAATATTTATGCCCCAATGCAATTTCAGTTTGTGCAGTTTATCAGCACAAAAATTCAACATCTCGTGTTTATCTCAACATAAAATCTCAAATCGTTTATATTCTGACCCCTGTGGGCAAACACATTTCATTAAGCTGTCGTATAAGCCTGAATGGAAATGAGTCTGTGGAACTGCAGATGAAGAAATGACTATGACGATGCTGTGCATGACTTGTTTTATTTTTATTGTCATGTGTTGCCTTTCTGGAAACATCAGAGAGAATAATGTGCACTGCGTTTGGTTGGTGTTTGTTGGAGAACAAACTTTGCTTGAGCACAGCTAGAATAATTAATACCAGCCGAGCAGTGACACAGAATTCGTCATTTCTCTTTATACCTTTAATTTAATTAGTTTCACTTCACTAACCGTCCCTGTGATGAAGGTTTACACTCATTTTCCTTGTGCAAAAGTTCGTTTGTTTGTTTTTTCGCCTTGCGCTCATTTAAGTCTTTTGGCTAATTGGCCTACTTTTTCATCCAGCCTTCCTCTCTCCCTCTCCTCTTCTTAATGATTTCCCCTCTCACTCAATAATCCTGAATGCCCCCTTAGAAAAAAAAAATAAGAAAAAGGTTCTGGACCTTTCCAAGTGGTCCTCCCACCAGCACAGAGCTTCTCAAAGCCTCTCTGTCTCAACATGACTCTGTCTCACAACTGCTGCATCTGCTCCCAGTCGAACCTCCTGGATCGCCTGGCAGCATGAAGCCGATACTCCCGTCTGCCTCCTCTTTCCTCCGAGCTGAGACATAAAGATAATAGCAGGAGATATGAGGAGAGGGTAGCAATCTGCAGAAAAGCACATCTCAGAATGCCAGAGACAAGTGCAGTATTTTCAAGTCTAGAGTACATTTGTTCTGGGATGAATGATTCCTTCACGCTTTTGCGTACCTGCTAATGTGCTTTCCTGATGTTTGGGTGGGATATCACGTTCTGTCTCTGGGATTGTTTTGGAAGCACAGTGAGAAGCTAGTTCTTGGATTGATTAGAGTGTTACTGGCCAGCTGAAGCCAGCTACGAGAAAAAGTCGCTGCTCTATTCCAAAAAAGAGCTTGTTTTGTTTTGTTTTTGTGAAGCTGGACCTTTTTGCTTGGCTTGGAACCCAAACTCATGTCAAAGTACTTTGCACACTCACAGTGCTGCTTTCTTTCACATGGAAATTCTACCAAAGTAAATGTATTTATCTCACATTGTACCAAGATCTTTGACTTTTCATGACATGCAGGAATATTAAACAATCCCAATGCATGGGTTTCCTCCCAAGCATGCTGTTTGGATTTCGTCTTTAGCTCTCATATTGGGAGAGAAAGGTTCCGTTTTGCCTGGTTCACGGTTTGGCCAAGCATTCAGGACCAGATGAGACAGGAAATCAACACATCTGGGTCTCTGGTACTGATCATTGCCCACCAATGATTTGGTTGCACCTTTTTCTAGGAAGTCATGAGGCAGAGAGCTGATCTGTAATAAGTCAGCCATGACAAAAGTCCCTGTTCTGAGTTTATAGGCCCAAAGACAAACAGCAGAGTCTACTGGGTATAAAAATAACCCGATTAGGAGACACATGTTGCCAGTGCTGAGCACAGATTAGATATTTAAATAATGGGCCTGCTGAGTCAATCAGTTGTGTCGTCAGTTTCATATCGGCAAGAAGCCAGATTCCTTTAGCGTAGCCAATGGCGTTATCAGCATTGAGAAATAAGTTTAAAAAAGCATGAATGAATAAAAAGAAGCAGTTTGGATATGTGGCTGTTGAGTTGTTTTGGCAGTAAATTAGTTAAAGTTCTTTTTTTTTTTTTGCTTCACTGTCCTGGCACTCTGTTTGCTGATGAAAACAGAAATCTCAGCAAGATGAACCTGCTTGCAGATAGAGGAAGATGAAGAGGGAGAGAGAGAATGCAGAGCGAGGAGGTGGGGAGTACTGCGGAAAGCAACGTCTGCACCGTAGTTCAATGCACTGCGTGTGAAATTCATCATTGGAGGCTGACGGGAGTATATTTTTGGTATTTGTTTGCTTTCCCATGAGCTTAAGCTATGATCGTGTCGTGAAGCATTAGTAGCAGATGCTGCCTGCATACAGACAGATCAATTCTGGTACTCCAAGGAAAAAAAATAGACAGATAGATAGATAGATAGATAGATAGATAGAAGCAATGTAAATTCAATGTAAAATAATTGTGTATATTGGTCTACAACATAATAACTACTCTATCGAACTGATAACATTATAAACCAAACAATAGAAACTGGTTCATTGCGTGCACACACACACACACACACACAGAGAGAGACACACATGCACACACAAATTGGCTTTGGGAAGCTTTCCCCCCATTGATTGGTTGTGGTCACTCTCATACTCAGCGCTGCACTAAAATGCTCCCACCCTTCCTGCACAGGGTAAACATCGGTACCTCCAGCCACCCACTGGCCAAAAACCTGAAACTGATCTGCACCACGAAATCGGAAGTAGGTCATTTGGTGCTGTTGGCAAACTCTCTCTCTCACTCGCTCTCAATCTCTCTCCTTGTCTCTCACTCGACCTCAGTGTGGACCACTGTTTTTTTCTCCTTTTCTTTTCTCTCAAACAAGTACTTGTGGGAAGAATAAGGCAGACCGATGCCATGAGAGAACTGTTAACAACGTCAGTGGGAGAAACTTGGAGGGGAAGTACAAAACCACAAAAAGGCATTGACTAACTCCCACTGCTTGCACTTGATGCATGATAGCACACATAAAAATTGTTTATGTGGAGGCATGGAGTTAACAACAAGTGTTTCTGTCCCTCTGGTCAGGCAATGCTGGTTTAAGAGATGAAATATGTGTCTGTTGCTCTCATTCCTGACCAATGAACTGTCGGGATGAAGAGGTTTGCTGGCCTTCACTCTTCTTGTTGATCTAAACCCTCGTGAGCTTTGGAGAGTGACCACATGAATGCGATTACGGATAGGGTGGAAGGGTATGCCCCTGTGATGAGGACGCCCCTGACGTGACCAAGAGCCTACATTAGAATCAGAACATGATAAGGGCCCACCTGCCCCCAGAACAGGATTACACAGGGACAGCCTGAAAAGGGATTAATAAACATCATATTTTTGGGGCAGGGATTCGAGGTGTTTATGGGCTGGTTTTATAAAAACGTAGAATGGACAACCACATTTTCTACCCTGATTTGGTGAGAATTACCGTCAGACATGTTCTGATGAATGAGCACAAAATGCTGCAGCACAGTGAGAGCGACTGCTGTGTTTGCCAACTGATCAATAATTTACCAGCCAGGTCCATAGTAAGGTTCTATTGATTGATGCCATTTTTCTCAAATGTTTGTCTTTGTGTGTGTAGTGACGACATAAGGATTAAAAAATATATGTTTTTATCTGATTTGAAGGTAGAACCGTCCTGATGATGGATCCGCTGCCCCCCCGCTGCCTACCAGGATACCAGCTGAATGGTTTAAGGTCTGCAGTGAGGGGAATGCCACAGCAGACAGATGAGCCTTGCACTCACTGCCCTACATCGAGCAATTATGATTGATTATAAGCCTCCTGAGCATTTCTCACTCTGGTCTTCTGTTTTGTCAAATTGGTTTGTGGCTCGAAGCATAGCGTCATTTCACACAGGCAGATTTTAAAGCAGGCGTCACCCTGTGGAAATGGCTCATCCCAGTTCTGTGAGAGTTAGAATTTATACTATGCAACAATATTTCAGCTGTATTCTTATTCTGGGCGGGCCTGCTGTATCCCTTATGCCAGCACAGATTAGCCTCTAAAATGGACCAGGCTCCAGGACAGTTTGGGTCTGTACCATTTTTGAGATGTGTCTTGAATTGTTGGTCCAGAGTCCAGACAGAGCAAGTTCATGTAGTGTGAAGCAGTGCAAGTCTTAGCAGACATAACGTTTTTGTCAGTTTTAGCTGAAGGGCGTTAAAAATGAACTGTAGAGACGCTACAGCCAGTCCTGCCTTGCACGCCTCCGGTTGACTCAGAATGCTGCTGCTCTTCTTCTCACTGGATCGCGTAAGAGGGATCACATAACGCTGGCTGCCTTTCAGAATTCAATTCAAGATTCTCTCGTTTGTTCGCCGTCGGTTCGTCGGATCAGTCACTACTCGAGGTCCCAAGGTCGAAGCGGAAGTTCGGAGGGGTCAGAGCTTTCTCTGTCGCTGCCCCAAAATTATGGAACAACTTACCGCCGCACATCAGGCAATCGTCTTGCCACCTTTATAAAGGGACCGAAAACTCACTTATATTCACTGGCATTCGAGACGGCGTGAGACTGTAGCCATCGTTTTTTATTAATTCTATATTTATGTTTACTGTTTTTGTTTATTATTCTTATGTTCCAATTATTTGTGTTTTAATCTACGCAGCACTTTGTGTCAGCTACGGTTGTTTTAAAGTTACTATTATTATTATTATTATTATAGCAGTAGTAGTAGTAGTGGTGGTAGTTCTCCAAATTTATGTACCGGTAATGCGATTATTGCTGGTAATGGTGATGACCTTAAAATACCTTTTGATGCCTGCCTCAGTGTCCACGTTAAACCGCTCCAGATAAGTGTCAGCTAACCGTCTGACATGTAACTGTAATGGAATTAAGTAGCCCTGGGCCCAGAATAATTGTGAGTTTAAAATAAGCCATGAGAAAACCATTAACCTGCAGATGCTTCTCAGATGAACGATCACATTAAAACGAAGGTTTTATGACATTAGAGGCCTTTAAAAAAAAAAACTTTAATTGCAAGCAAAAGGCCGTGGGGCCTTCAAAGGCAAACTATGAGGGGGCAACGCTATAACGCGAAGATAAATACTTAAAGACTACAGTCCTGATGAGAAATGTGCTTGAGCATTGAGCAGGGTGCATTGGGAACAATAAGCGAGGAGTCGGACGAGAACGTTCTGACGAGAACCTAATCCTCACTGAAATGATGGCCAAGCTTGTGGTTGCACCAGTGGCTGTAAAAGCTGTGCTCGTTAACACTAAATAGTCCAGTCCTGAATATATTTCTATTAAAGGGCACATCTGCAACTCACTGACACGCCAGAGAATGCGATGTTAGACAATCTAGTATTTGTCCTATTGTTTATCCATAGCAGTGGACTGGAAACATATTTAGCACGGTTGGAAAACATTCCACTCCCCAGTCAAATATCTCAACATCTCCTAGAAAGATAAGCACAAAATCATTCATGGTTCCCAGATGCTGAGCTCTTATAGGAGTATTTTAATCCTCTGACTTGTTCCACAAAGCCATATTTAGACCAATCAGCAGGCCCATGACAAGGAAATGCTAATAACATTAGCATCCGTAAGAGATGCTTCAGAGCTGATCAGCAAAAGTTCACTCCTTAAAATGAAATTTCTGATTTCAGGTCCTTTCAGGCATGAGTTCCCATAAAAAGAAGAAGAAGCAGGATGGGCATGGACGTACTCACTTCAGTCAGGCCTTCCACTCTGCTCATGTAAACATCTAGAGACAGATGCCTGGAGAAGATGTTTCATCGTGTAACGCCAGACAGGTTTGTGGATTCGGCAAAGACTCCTGTCCTCGGGTGGGAGAGGAGAATCTCATCTTCTATCTCTGCTTCCTCTGCTTCACATTGCAGATCAGCTACACCATCCTGAGCAATGATGAGCGTGGCAGCAGAGCAGGTTCAAACGGATCCATCACAGCTGAACCCACGATAGGAAGATAGAGTCACTGGGAACGTCAGAATTGTCTTACAGACAGTTGAACTTAGATTGCAAGATGAGCAAACTCATATGTGCTCAATCTATCAACATCTGATATTTTGCATTACCGTTTTTTTTGCGATTGTTTGCGCAGAAGCGGATTTTATTTATCAGCATGCAGCCACTATGAATTATTTTGAATTTGCTTTCAGCATTGTTATCCATTTGACCCAGTATGGGCGTGCAGCTCTTGGGTGCTTAGAGCTTTATCTATTCCTATGACAAGCAATCTGTGAGTGCTGTAATCGATGGCTAATAACCATCCAGGCTGCTCATCCACTCGCATTGGAAAGCCAGGTGGATTTTGATTCTTTTATCGGGCCGTTTACCATATGTTTTGCATGAGCACCGAGTGTTGTGGCCAGCTGCAGGCTATTGTTCAGGTGGGGAGCTGCATAATCGCTTTGCTTCTACCGCATGGGTGCCAGTGTGGTGGGTGACTGGGTGGTAAAAGAAATAGAAGTCATGCAAAGGCAGCTTTCGAGCCACAAACCATTTCAGCAAGGCCGTGTATTGTGATCTTGGCTTGTTTGAACTAGTTTGCTCTCCAGAGGTCTTTCGGGGGCAGTTGATGTAGTTACCACAAAAAAAGGCCTTATTTGCAGGAAGTAAAAGACGCATGCAATTTTCTTGTCTGCCTGAGACAAGAATGTTACTCGTAAAATGTTTTTGCGTCTTATTGCAGGCTTTCAGTAGACGTTGCGTAGCTAAAAGTGTTTTTGCACCCATCAGACTTTTCAGGCTTTTGTTGTGGCGCTTCATCCGGCACCATCTGTCCCTGACCAAGATACAACATAAAACCTGGTCCCAACATGCAGCAAATTAGCACAATGTCTCCTTTTTTTACCTCCGTCTAGGAGGTTGCGCTTTCGCTGGCGTTGGGCTGTTTGTCGGTCTATTAGCAAGATAACTCAAAACGATCAGGACAGATTTTGATGAAATGTTCATGTAGGGTGGAGGCCTCTATCTGACCACCGAATTTCATCTGGATCTGACCAAGAATGAGGTCTGGAAAAATTACATTTTAACATAAACACCCAATTTAGGTATTCAAAAATCTGTGAAAAATACAGATCAACTTTGATTCTTGTGGTAGTATTCTTTGATACTTTTCATGGTTGGTGAAGAAAGATACCAAGTGTGAGGGTGATGTTGTTGCGTTTAGTTAATTCCCTTATCACTCACACCTGTTCTGTTAGTCACCCCAGACGCACCTGAGACAGATTCTCACAATCACCACCAGCCCTCATAACCTCTGCTCCGCCCGCCCCGTCGGACTATTGTGTGTTTTTTGTCCCGTTGTGCAGAATGTCCCTCTGCCACTCCCTGTCTCTGACTCTCTCAGTTTTTCTCTCGGTCGTGTGTTTTTGTTATGTATATATTACGTTGGGCTCCAGCCGCCCCTCATCCTGTGTGCAGCTCCAGGTTGTTTTTTTGTGTTGCGTTAGCACATTTGATCAGCAAAATATTGAGTGTTGTACAGAGAAAGATCGTTAAACAGGTGATACTTAATGTTACATGCATGGATGTCCCGAAGAACTTGCTTTGGCAGAACGAGATTACATTGAGCTTCACTGCAGAGGCGGAACGTGTGCCTATTGCGACAGCTGCAATGCTGCCCCTCCCTAAATCCCAGACATCCTTCGAGAAAATGGATGGATGGGTGTCAGTAAATAAAAACAAAATAGATGAAGACATCCCATAAAATCAACCACACATTACGATTAAATAACTATTACTGAAAAGAAATGCAACTTTTTGTGAAACTTAAAAAAAACATCTTTGTACAGGCAAGGTCCAAACCCAGCGCCCCTCAATAAACAGACAAGAAATGAGCTGTTAGAAATAGATTACTGGTCCGAGTAGCTCGGTTGGCTCCAAATCATCAATCAGCGGGAACAGAACAGAATAAAGGTCTGGGACCTACTTATTGAACAATGTTGGTCATTATTAACACATTTCATAATTGCCATAAATCCTACTTCACTTCCCGATGAAGTAAAAGCTCATGAAAGGCTTTAATGGCTCACTTTGCCAGGAGCTCCAAGCCTGCTGTGTCAGAGGAACTCAGTGCTCATCCAAATGCTGATTTAACCATGGGGCTTTGGAAAGCCATTAATTTAATGGTCTCTGGCAAAGCACAGAGGCTATTGGCTACAACTTAATGGTTTACACAGGTTCCCATTAAAGTTTATAAAATGTTGTAGCCTGAAATATCCCCTTCAAAAACCTGTGATTAACAGGAGTTTGTCCACGTCATTAATATTGTGGATTTAAAAACAGACAAAACAATATTTATTGTGATGAATGTGTGTCGAGTTTCCATGCTGTTCTGCTAGTTTTTATTTATATATATATATATTTATATGTGAAGTTCTCTTGAAAGTAGAGGATTGAGTGCAGATATCAGAAGGAGGAAATAAAATGAAGATAACTTGATAAGGCAGGCAAGGAAAATGTCCAGGTATCTAAAATCCACGAAGAACAGCAGGAACAAAGATGAACTGACTGAAAAAATTACAAATGTTTTAATAAAAACACAGAACCAATCACAGAGGCTTCCTTTAAATATTGGCTTTATACATAAGTGGGCTTTAAGGAGAACTTACTTCCTCTTTAGTCTAAACTGTGGACAAATATTCTGTCTTCCAGGAGATTACCAGGCAACTGAAGCTCTGCTTGGCACATAGGGGAGCATAAATATCATGCTTTACAATAAGGGTAAGGGCAGCGATATGCAGTATATTATTCACAAAGTTGTTGTGATGAGTTGGAATCTCCGGCAAATCTGCATTTAAATAGAAAAACCTATTCACCTTCCAGAACGCAACCCTTCTCTGGAGCTTATACAGTAAGTACTGCTCTCTGTCAGCATTGTGTGTACTGAAAGTGATGACATTTAAGAATGTGTGTTTAGTTGAAATTGTGTGTTCAATCATCACAATCTGGATTACCTCTATCACTCTGGGTTTGAGGTTATTGTAGAGCTTTCACACCGTAAATGCACAAGAATTGGAAATTCCAAAATCAATCAAGATACGTCAGAAAGAGATTTGATAGGAAAAACAATATCACTATTATGTCACAGTAACTAAACCCCAGCGAGGGCAGCAGTATGAAGATATATATATCACAATATGTACCTTCCAGGCAAAACGGTGGCTTGTGGGTAGCGCTGTTGTCTCACAGCAAGAAGGTTCCGGGTTCGATTCCTATATCGGTTTTCTCCGTGTCTGTGTGGGTTTCCTCCCACCTCTAAAAACTTGCAATTTAGGTGAATTGATCACTCCAAATTGTCGATGTGCATGATTGGTTGTCTATGTGTTGCCCCGCGATGTGGTGGCGACGCGTCCAGGGTGTACTCCGCCTCTTGCCCGTAGGAAACTGGACGAGGCTCCAGCAACACCTATGACCCGCAAAGAGGAAAAAGTCTCACCAAAAGAGGACAGATGGATGGATGAGTTTCAGAAACCCTTTGCTATTATGAGACTCAGACTGAAAGCTGGACATTCTGAAGTAACTTTGGAACAACTGGAATCTAAATAATATCTCATCTGGTTAAAAATACAGGAGTAGTACGGGTTCCCTATGCTCGCAAAATATTTTGGAAACTGTTTTGAAGAGGAGGTTAGACATTCACTCCAGTAACCTGGCAAAGTGCTTTAAAGTAGTCATCGATAGTTCGTGTTAAGAGGAAAATATCGCATTAGCAAAAAGTTGAAAGTCTTCCAAAGTCTGCTTTCCCGTTATTATTTTTTATCTCCCCCTTGAGGTAAACTGTTTGAGATCTGCTCAGGACGTGCCGAAACCTTGTATTGTAGACATCAATATTCACGTGTCTCATTGAATGTTTGAAATGAGATTGCACCAATGAGAGCAATAATAATAACCTACCCCAATCTTCATACGCAGAAAGAAGTTACAATGTCTGAAAAGGCATTAGCCCCCCCCCCCCCCCCCCCCCCCCCCTATTGCTTCAGTTTCGTGCCGCGGGCAGGAGTCATGAAAAAAAATTATAATAACCATCAATAAAAACCCGATACATTTCCGCTTGTGAAAGGAAATGATTTTTCAGAGTACGCTGAGGAATAAAAATCAAGCTGATGATATTGCATTGTGGGAGTATATTCATATCCAAACCCTGTGAAACACTGACAAATTGGACACACGGGGGGAGGGTTCCTGTTGTCATCAACCTCAGACATGCTGCTGGGGCTACTGACGACGGATGGCTTGCTATTTAGCGGAGATTATGCAGACGCCTGGGCACCAGCTGAATGTACAAATTCAAGAATTCCCGTCGTTCAGAGGTTCTGTTGGGCCTGGCTGTGATGACGCCACTTAGACTCAGCTCCTGTGTCTGATTGCGTCTGTCAAGGACAAGATAGCGGTAAAGCCAAGGAGAGAGGGGGGGGGGGGCGGCGGGAGACGGCACCGAGTCCGGTCGACAGCCTTTGATCATCACCATCTCATCTCCCTCCTCTTGGCTCTTAACTTTTCTGTTCCTCTCTATGCAGGTTTAAATGTCCCCACAATATGAATGCTATGCTCTTCTTTCAGTGTCTAAAGAAAGTATCTCACATCGCCATCATGTGATCAATGATGACCTCATCAGAAAATTGTGCCAGGCAGAGGCATCGCTGCCTGGAAACTGTTTACTTCAAACGAAGATTTCTCTCAAAGCCCAGCCTGAGCCAACATGGCGTACGTGACGTGTTTGATTTTGGTCAGCAAGAATCCACTTCTTTTTTTTTTCGTCATGTATGGATCGGCTGTCTGCATGCTTTACCGCAAAAAACAAGCATTTGAACTTTGGATCAGCCATCACATTCTGAATACGGAGCTTCCAGGGGCCCTTTGAATCAGTTTCTGCTTCTTTTTGAATATTTTTTTGAAATTTTCATGATTTGAAAATTGCATATTCATGATTGCTTCTCATTCTTTTCAAGGTAGACTAACTAAAACCAGACGTGCTCTGGGTGCATGTTAGCACAGTTTATTAGATCTTCTTTAGCAGCTGAGGTTGGATCTTGAGGCTTTTACTGTGCAGTAGTAATGACGGCCGGGAAGTGGCTCGGCATGCAGTCCAGGATTATGTAAGCATGTCGGATGCCCACTTTTACAGCTGCGTGAAGTTGTGTAAACCATTTGGACTTGTATTGAGAAAAAAAAAGAATAGATTGCTCTGGATTTTAATCGTTCCACATGTTCACCACCGGCAGATCCATGTCTCCTAGCTAAATGCTAATGATCGTAACAGGTTAAATTAGGCCATTACAAGCAAACTCTCTCCAGTCTAAATCTTTTGCTATGAAAGACAAACTTCATTAATTACCACAGAGAGTCTGATTTTATAGCCCGACAGCGCCTCTAGTCAGCAGGTGTTTCAGCTTAACCTCTGCAAACATGGACGACATCAATGGTGTCCAACACAGATGCAGACAATCTCTCCCAGAATGGCATTTCCTCTTCCTCCTTTAAAGCTGGAAGCAATTTATTTTAGCCAAGTGGGTTTGCAAACTCACCCGTTCTCCAACCACGCTCTGGTCCTCATATCCGAACATCACAGAATTACACACAAACACAACCACCCACATCCACAAAGGAGAAAATATACAGACACAGAAACCTCTTTTTTTTTTTTTGTTTTGCATGCAAAAGCAGATATAAACTTTTGTTGTTTACATGAAAGTACACGTGTAAGTCTGGGTAGATGCAAAAAATATGGTGCATAAACACATGAGTGCAGCAGCCATCCTGCAGCGCCTCTACATGAACACACGCGCTGAAGTTGAGCGCCTTGGAGTCTGGATGAACAATCGGATTATTACAAGGCCGACTGGGCTGCAGATTAATTAGTTCAGCAGATCAGAAACATTGATCACGTTTTCTATTCGTCATGTGACCAGATTTCTATCATTCTAACTGGAGTCTGCGACAATTAAGTTAGCAATACCCGTAACATCTACCACCACTTATATATATATATATACATCCATCCATACATATATATGTATGTGCAGCAAGAAGAAAAAAGTGTAGGCCTACAGTATGCATGGTTACTTCCTCCCCTCCGTGGCGTTCAGAGCCCCGATGGAGAGCGGGACAAAGGATAACTTGTGTTGGTTTTTAGTAGCTGGGGGGAGGGCCAGTCGGACACCAGAAGGAAGCAGCTTGTATTTGAGATTGACAGGATGAGTTTTGTCCCTATGAATGGGCTTGGCTTTATTAAGCAAGTGAATTTTAAAGATTTCATCCAGACTGCTGAATTTCACCCCAGCTACTTTTGATGCTGCACGGACAATTGTCCCGACGGAGTTCTTGGAAAAGTATGGACGGATTCAAGGAAAGCACAATAAAACATTTCCATCAGGCTCCTATCCACCTGTAGTTTGACGAGCTTCCTCAGACAGGAGAGGCGTTTGCTGGCTTTTCTTGCAGAGCATCTCACATCACCCATCAGATTTCCATTTGCTGTCGATTATGGCGCCCGTGCAGCTATTTATTGTCGACAATGCTGCAAGGAGCAACAGGGGATGGGCGCCTGAAGTTAACACGCGCCTCCTTTGTTTTAGAGGCACGCAGTCTCTCACATGCACACACGTTTGCTAATGTTCAGAAATATGTACACGCCCACATGGCTTCGCCCATACATAAGCAGAGCATACATGCATGCTGAACAGTCCCTGGTCAGTTTGAGAGATGACATGTGTCACTACCCCTCCTCTGAGGATGCAATAGGGATAAACCGGAGGGGCCCTGGGGGGGTGCCGTGTTTATTTAAGTTGAAAACGTCAGCCACTTTACATTCCTGCCCTCGGATGGGATTGAATGAACAAGCAGGGCTGATTTATTTTTAAAATCAGAGCTGTTGGAGCTTGACTGATATAGAGGGTAGATCTTCATATAGCCTGCTTTATTTAGTCTCTGCTAAAAAAAAAAGGAAAAAGGAAAGCACATGACTGTGGTTCATGTGTAAGTTGGTTAATTATGAGTTGTTTGCTTGGCCCCTGTAGTTACTGCAACCTAGAGAGTAAAGACTTGTTGATTTAGGTCTGGTTTATGGAAGCTGACCCGGCTGTGAGGTTTAAGGTGCAAAAGGAGGTTTCCATTTCACAGGGGAAGAAGTTCTGGGTACAGAGCTCGGCTTTATCTAGTAGAGACTTTTTATAGTCCAGTGTGGGTTTTTCCACAGAGCGCTCCCACTGTGCTGCTGATTGAATGGTTATATTGATAAAGAAAGTGAGTCTCTGTGCATCTGTGTGTGTGCGTGTGTGTGTGTGTGCGCGCGTGTGTTGGGGTCGATCACATCATGCGCTTTGGGAATTTGTGGCGTCTGGGCAGAAAATGGATTGCATTGAGAGCATGAAATGGGAGTCTGGGCCTTGTGGGACTTTCTGGCTGGCCGACTGTCCCCTGATCAGTCTTTAAATATTTATATGGCATTTTGACACAGAGCTTGAGTCAAGCAAGAGAGGGAGCCTGTGAGTGTGTGTGGGTAAAGACTGTTGCGCTCAACATATTATAGCGCACCTTAAGCAGAAAACACTGGGCGGCTCACAATGCCCTGCTTTGGCTCTGGAGGTGGTCGACAGGCCTGTAGATTACATTTCTGATAAGTCTGATCTCTGTGTGATCAATTCTGCATTCAAGACGCTTCCCATTGAATCCTTTGTTCCTCAGTGTGACTCAGTTCTGAATGAGGCCTAAGTCTCATAACTAACCAGATAAGTATGTTAGTTAGAAGCTGATTCCTGAAACAGTCTCTTACCTAATTTTAACTTTAGCTCCCTGGCATTGGCGAGAGATTTCTGGCTCAGGATGCTGATCGGAAGTGTACAATGTGCATTATCCTCTATCAGGCGTATTAAAGGCTTATTTCAGTACGACACTCCAGCTCTTTAAATCAGAATCCAGTCTGCTTGTAAGCTTTCTTCACCATCTTCAACCTAAAAACTGCTCGAGGAAGCCAAGTCATCATGGCGGTGGCTGCGAGGTTTTTTTGGTGCTCCATTTATCTAATTGCCTTTAACTTCTAATCAATATTTATGGCACAGACAACCTAAAGGGTTGGAGGACGAAGCATTTCTCCCTCCTCTCTTTCGCCTCTGATTTGATTAATTCAGACTGCAGCCAGACCGAACGTGCTCTTACTGGTTGTAGCTCAGGACAACAGAGCCATCGTCAATCTACACAATTATAAAGTGATAACTTTTGACCTTTCCTTGGGAGTCTGAAAAAAAATAATTCCAGCAATCTTGCTTGGAAAAACAAATGACCTTGGTCATATATTGTTTGCTAAATGATAGGCCTGCAAATGGCAAACAAACAGGTCAAAAAAAAAAAAAGGTGTGACTGTGTTGAGAAAAGGGATGAAGGAAGAGGATGAAGAACGAGAGCAGAAGAAAGAAGAGTCGGTGACAAATCAAGTCTCCAGAGTGTGAAAGGCCAGCAGCCCACGCTGTGATTCCATCTGGCGTATTCAGTGTGTGTGTGTGTGTGTGTGTGTGTGTGTGACATAAGGACTAAAAAGTGTCCCAGCCCTTCGGCGCCCCTGCTTGTCATTGGCTGCCCTGTATACAGGGAATGAAATAAGTTAATGGGGACGCATCTGTTGTGCTGGCTGTACCTGAGTGTTAAAGACACCCGGAGGTATTTTCCAAGTGGGTGAAAGATTTCAACGTGAGAATTCTCGCTGTGTTGCTTGCGAGGGTCAGTTAACACTTGTACTGTAGATTCACACCTTTGTTCTGGACGGTGATCTTTAGTCCCGTTCACTTTCCACCCGAGATATTTATGCAAAAAAGATGCCAATCGTTGGACAGCGTTTGAGATGCGTTTCGACTGGTTTTTGTTGTTAATTAGAAGAGCAGTTTTAAATACGAGTACATTTTTAATGTGTATTTTAGAACTAATAGGTTTTTGATGAGCCATATACATACAATAAAGGTCCAGCTACTTTGTACCGTTTATTGTAAAATGAACAACAAAAATTCTTCTTAACAATTTCTTGTTTAAAAACAAGTTAATAGAAATACTTTTATACAATTTCACATTCTTGTTTCAAAGTAGGAAATTGAACCAGACCGCAATGGACTTTTTTTGTTTATACTTTTCAAAGTTGATGACACAGAGTAACAAGACAAGCATCATGCACACAAACATCTTTAGAAATATTTATTTCTTACACAAAAGTCATATAAAGTCCGAGCCTGGAAATATTGAATCATCTCGAGAGATCACAATATAAAATAAATAGCTCACCTTAAATTGGCAAAATTAATGCAACCGGTTGCCTTTATTGAGCTTTGTCCTTTTTACCTTATTCAACCTCCAACAAAACATCAACGTGTTCCAGGAAAAAATAAAAAACCCCAGAAGTCTAGCATCTTAATCCCCTCAATTCCTCAATAACAAATGATGATGAAAAACATAGGCTTTCCAATCCCTCTGAATCCGCCTTCTTTAGCCTTGTCCTGAACCCCTCACCCCCCGACCCATTTCAAGCTTTCTTTTCAGACAGTTTGCAATGTCTTGCATAAAAGGCCATCTGGGGTATTCTCTGTAATTGCATCAAGAGTCTGAGGGCCTGATCTCCTCGAGCTTTGTTTATACTACTGTAAGCAAAGCTGTGAAGTAGCAAAGCAAATGAAGCTTCTCCCGACTGCACGGAGGCGATGCCGTCCCTTAAACCAGGACGAGGAGCCGTTTATGCAGGTTTAGCAGTGACAGGCAGCTTTCTGATCATACAATGGTGCAACCTGTGAATGGTAAAAGCTGAAAACCTGTATTTAAGTTTACTGGGCACAGCACCAGTAAATGTCAGCTTGTATTGAGAATCTAAGTCGGTGTATTTGTTTTTTTTTCTATAGGGGCCCAGAAATGAGTATCACAAGGAGCCATGCAATTCTGAATAACTGTTGTGCTAATTTTGAAATGTTAACTTTATTTATAGAACACATTTTAACAACATCATATATCAGGAAGTGCTGCAAGAAATAATATCTGACAGTAAATAGTGAGAATATGGACATTGGCACATGGACAACCATCAAATGGGAGTAGAACTCATGCTCAATAACACTTACTGGCCACTTTGGCAGGTGTCCTTGGCACAAGATATTATAACAGAGCTAAACTCATTTGTGGAGGTGAAAGAGCCAAAAAGGCCCTTTTGAAAAACCCGACAGGAATGTCTCTTTACGGAAATCCTGATTGCAATCGAGAGCAATTTTACATAAGATCTTTTGCCGAAATACTTCGTATCCCTGCACGACATCCGTTTGCTTATTGACGGCGGTTCTTGTGCTTGTCACTGGGTGAGATGTAAACATTGACGGCCTCCTCCTCGGCTGAGCTGGAACGTTAACGGGCCTCTCATCAAAGAGGCGATGCACACTTCCTTCTGTGCAATGACACAGAAAGAAAATGGTTCCGACTTGGAGCGGATCCAGAGAGGAGGTGATTAACCGAATGCGTGCCTTTTGAAATGACAAAATTTCTAGAAATAAAACTGAGAGCTTAATCAAACTTACTCTGGCTTTCTGGTGACTTCACACATATTTTACCTCTTTTAGTTCTTGAACTATTACATCTCCCATTTGTAAGGCAGTGACTTTCCATTGGGAGCTCATGGACATTCACAACAACAGGCAAGAATGGAGGAAATGAGAATTGTGACATTTTAACTATGTGGACGGAAGATTTCTTTCTTTTCCTTGTGCATCCATTCAGTCAGTGGCCTTTCACAGGGCTGCAGTAAAGAACGGCAGCCTCCTCCAGCTAGTCATTATTGTAAGCAGGGAGCATTCGGAGGCTCCACCGGAAAGACTGCTGAAGCAAGATTTTTAAATGGAATATCTCCCAGGCAACTCTAATTAATTAGAAGCTGCATTCGATCCATCTGATTTAGATGGCTGACCTGCCTAGCTTGTATTTTGTGGCTCTAAAAAATGCTGCCGATCTGAAACAGTCAGGTTTTATTCAGTCCTCATTTGAAAGAGGATTATTGTTTCACAAATGTAATCTCGGGAGTTCTTATCACTTATGTTTTTTTCCATTAGATTTGGTGGTTAGTACAGAAGCACAAGAGAATCGATTGGGAAATTCAAAATGAGTCAGTCTTAAGGAATTATTTCAAAATTAACGCAGGTGTGGTTTTGTCTTCAAATCAAAATAAACTAATATTTATGAAGTGTCTAATTTGGAATCAGCCAATCAGGCACAGTATCCTCCTCAGTGGGGTGGGGCTTTGAAGGTACAACTGGAGCCCTGTAACGAGGGAGGTACAAGTACCCAGAAGCAGTATTTTCAGTCTGCTAATCTAAAGGACTGAGTCGGCTCACAGACCTCTATCAAGTGCAGCTATGCTTTTGTCACTGTGTGTTATTATTCATAAACTCCTCTAACATTGTCATATTCATTGTTGATGTTTGAAACATCTGCTACTGGACATTCGGCTACGAGGGACACGTTGCCACAGGAAATCAACTTTCTCCACTTCATCCTTTGCATCGTCCTCCCCAAAACCAGCCACTCATGTCCTCCCTCACTACGTCCATGTATCTTCTCCCGGGTCGTCCTCTAGTCCTGTTTCCTGGCAGTTCCATCCTCAGCATCCTTCTACCGATATAGTCCCCGTCTCTCCTCTGGACATGTCCAAACCATCAAAGTCTGGTCTCTCTGACCTTGTCTCCAAAACGTCTAACCTTCACTGTCCCTCTTGTCTCATTTCTAATCCTATCCAACCTAGTCACTCCCAAGGAGAACCTCAGCATCTTCATCTCCTCCACTTCTAGCTCCGCCTCCTGTCTTTTCCTCAGAGCCGCTATCTCTAAGCCGTCCATCGATCACCTGTGACTCTTAATTAATAAAAAATAATAATACCAGTGTAAAGGCCATTAATGGATCATATTTTTCAGATGGAAATGGAGCATAAATGAGCCTGGAGTCTGTGCTCATCTTAACACAGCTTTACTGCCTTTGGCAAATTAAATTGGAATGACCCTCAGTAGGTCTCCTACATCTGCCAAGGCCGAGCAAACCTCCTCGTCTGTTTTGCGTTTGTAGCTTTGCGGGTCAGGTCAGCGTGTCTTATTTCATTAGAGAAAATGACAAATGCCTCAAATAGCAACGTTAAAGAATCAGTACATCGCTGCCTTTGTACTCTCGCTTGAGTTATTTCCTGTGCCGTGACGCAAGCCTTCGACAAAGTTCGTCTGATACGTTTTCTACACCAACTTGAACTCTTGCCTGAAAGCACTCGAGGGGTCTTCCTCTTCTTCTGACAGGTCAAGATAATAGACGGGGCTGCTGAAGACCTTTTCTGAGGCTAATCATCCTCATCTGTTTGTGCGCGCTCTTATGCACATCTCAGATTTGTGTGCCTTTGCTGTAATGAGCCAGGAAGAGCAAGCAGGAAGAGGCAGATTATCCTAATCTTGTAAATGACTTCCTTCATCTTGTAGTGATTAAAATGCTGTTAATGTTAAATAGCTGCTGTTGTTGTTGTCTAAGTGAGAGGAAGAAAAAATCTGCTCTGTGTGTATTTAGTAAAGCGTTCCTTAAGTAAAGTGATCAACTCAAAACATTATTAGGTAAAAGTAGCTCAAGTATGATCAGCAATTACCAAAACAGAAAAACATTATTATGCAGTAATGTATATTTTGCATTCCTGCTGAAAATGTTTGAGGTTCTGCCAATTTTAGCTCACAGCAGTATCATAATCTGGAAGATCAAGTAATTTCAGGATCCGTCATGTGATCCTAAAAAAATACATCTCCTAGAGATGCTCCTGAACACATCAGTAATGTTACTGCATGAGATTGTTGGGTGTTAGACACCCTCTCCCAGGCAGCCCAGCCACGACCGATCAGATGGCGACTTGTGTTCAGGTAGCGTTTGTTCTCCTCTCCGGATCCAGGGCCATCTCGAGGCGTTCTCGGCTGCCTCGGAGGTATTTGTGATGGCTCTGCATCTCGCTGTTCCTGCTATGCCTATGAATATTCCACGATATCCCAACCTCATTGGGTATCCAGTAACCAGTCAGTAATCAGCTGTTCATACTTGACCCTTTTCTCTCATGAGCTTCTCCCAAGGCACCATAATGACAATGTTTATTTGTGCTCTCTGAGACCAGAATAATATCTGGCCTCAGGGTGGTGCTGTGGGGGGGGGGGAGATCTCAGCTGCCTCTCCGGGTCAACATGTGCTCCAGTATACCCCTGGCTGGACACTGGCAAATGGACGGATTTGCCGGGCTGGGAAGATCGTCGTACACCGACCGAATTAGGAATGTGATGCAATGAGGCTCGATTCATCAGCTTTATCAGAACTCCGAGCAGGTTACCTTACGCTCCATTGCCTGTTCCCACCTGGTGCAGGCTCCTTACCGCCCCGTACCAGCTGCTCTATTAACCTAATTTCCACCCTCACCTTACGATCCTTCGTCCAACATGGAGCTGGAAGCCCGCCCTGCCATGAGCCTCCACTTCCTGCCCGTCTTCACCGCCTCTCCTGCTTCGGCCTTTTGATCCCTGGAGTCTCTGTACATCAACACCTCCTGTGTCCTTGTCACCCTGAATTCCTCCTCCAACGATTTCAAGGGCAATCGGAGCTTCGTGGTTTTTCCGGAGGGGGCGATATTATCGAGGCTTCTCGGCAACCCCGCCCATCTTCTGAGAAGACTAGCAGACCCTCCTTTCCCGTGTCTCCGCTGTTGAGACAGCAACCTCATAAACAAGCAGAGGCCAGAGTATTCAGCATATGAGAACCATATATCTAACAAATAAATCAAGTCACGAGCTCACAAACGCAGCCCTGACTTCAGCTTTGCGACGTGTCCTCCGGCTGATCCAAGGGGTTTGCATCATGGTTTTATGTAGCCGAAAGGAACGGTTCATCGAAGAGTCAGGCATGATTCACTTAACTCCATTGCTACGCAGAGCTGGGAGATGTTTCTCAGGCTGCGGAACATATCTGGAGCTTCAGGGCAAAACAGCGTTGATTTGAGAAGACGGCATTTAGACCCTAATAATAGTTTAAATATCTCCCGTGAAAGAGAGGCTGCATTTGGTGACGCTCGTCGTGGTTTTAACTGGACAACGGTAGGAACAGTCCGGAGAATAGATGAGTTTTAACAGACACCGAGTAAATGTTAGGGAGTCACATGATCACAATCTCAGCTGATACTGTAAGAGAAGCTGTAGCACGAGTCAGTTCGTCGCAGTTCACACAGGATCAAAACCAATTCATCATCATGGTAACCTTTCATCCAGCGGGAGAACCTGAAGATGCTGACACGAGAGAACATCTTTATTAAAGGCTGCAGATCGTCGTATCTGAACCAGCTCGTCGCTGAAGACGTCGGTGACCTGTCTCAAAGGGAACGCTACGAATGTCTTTCAGCCGCATGAAACTGTACGTCATCATCCCCGTATTCAAGTGATTACTGTGCCTCTCCCTTCTGTGAGACGGCTGCCCCCCCCCCCCCCCCCCCCCCCCCCACACACACACACACACATTTGCCATCTGACACGGCCCGATGACACATCATCGTACAAACTGTGTTTTTAAAAAATGGCCTTTCTTCAGTGGGGAAATTATCATTGGAGTAGAAATCAGTAGGTTAGAATCCAGAGCAGCAAAATGTGAGCGAGGGAGAGGTCTTCTTAGCTAAAGGAGCGGTTCACGGAGAAAAAACAACAAGACGTAAATGAGAGTAGTTTATTGTGATGTTGTCACCAATGGATGTTATGATTTATTGTCCATAAATCTGCTGAGAAATCATGGGGGGGGGGGGGGGGGGGGATCTCTATTAAAATCAAGCAGTTGCCTCAGGCGTAATTTTTCAAAGTAATTCTGCCATAATGATCTGAACATCCTCTGAAGTGCTCTACATACGAACTGCTCAATGAGCTGCCATCAAACCGTGCGCAAAAGAGAAGCTAATCAGTTTTGCCGTCTACGCAAAAAAAAATAATAGAGAAAGTCAGCGTTGCTTTTCAAATACCAAATTAGTGCCAAAGTGATTTGTTTCTATTTCAGCTGCTTCATTTATTTCAACAGGTTATTTCTTTTTTCCTTGCATGTAAAACTTCTTAGATAAATAGAAACTAAATGAATCGTTAATAATTATCATTTGAAAATGATAAAGCAGTTGAAATATACTTACACACGCCAGAGTTTTACATTTACAGACGGAAGGTGGATCATGTTGAGGATTATAAATATTCATATTCATATTTTAAACATCACTTAAATGATGGTGCAAGATCAAGAACAGCTCAGACTGACTTTATTTGCTTGTAGAATTATATAACAGATTAAATTAATTCAGTTGAGCTTCCAGCAAGTTAGTTATAATTAATGGTGAAAATTGTAATGATTTGATGCGGCCTCAATGCGTTGGAAGCCGCTCAAGTCGACTCGAACAGACCACACAATCTACCGAATCAGATAGAAAGCTGCTGCTTTCACACCCTGAAAGTAAAATGATGTTTTTTTTTTTTCATTTGTCGTAACGTTCAAATGGTTATGACAAATGAAATTAGAATCGGAAATGAAGAAAAGCCAATGTGCGCTCCAAGCGATAGCTCTCTTTATTGTTCTCCTCTTTAAAGAGTCGCTCACATTTTAAGCAGCACAAAGCTAAAAAGAGCTCCTTATCATTCTCTGTCCCACAATAATGGAAATCCAGTATATTTTATTCGGCTTGGAAATTCCAATTAATGTCAGGTTTATGAAACGAGGCCAATCAGTCAATATAATCTGCAGTCGGAGCTGGATGCAGTCTTCCCCGCGGAGCGGAGCGAGGACTCTGAGATGACAAGGATGTAATATCTCATTCCTGAGTCAGAAAAGCAGAACCGGGGCTGCACAAGTGCGGACTTCTGTTCTGAGAACAGCCTGACGCTGCATCGTCAGACTCTTTCTGCTTCACCTCACTCACTTTGCAGATGAGTTTGGCAGCGGCGGCTCGCTCTGTATCCCGGAATAATTTATGACCTCTGCAGAAGAGGGTACATTAGGGAGATCAGCCGCATCAGCCGCCACCATGCTGCCATGACTGGGCATGAGACGGCAGTGAACCCCCCCCACACACACACACACGGGCCATTGTGTGCGTGTGTGTGTTAAATTAAGCCTGGTGTTAAATCTGCACAGCTCCAATCTGAGGGCCTGCTGCTGTTGGTGTCGTTAGTGCTATTTATTTTTATTTGGAAGATGTCCAGCGCCACCGTCACAGAGCAGCTGGTCGGGTTTTTGCTTACAAAGACTATGCATGATATGAAATTATTCTCAAATACAGAAAATTCCAATGAAATATGAGCCAATTAGAGAGCCTTGGGGCCTTAAAGTGGATGGATGTGTTATTATCCAGCACATATAGCCAAGGACAAGTTGATCATTAGACTCGAGCGCTACCATATTTGATGCATTTTGTATGTATTTGTAAACTTTGTATGTGCATTAACATTAATTTTATTTCTGTAAGCGAATGATGCATAAAGATGCTTATAAAAGTAAATGGACATTTATCAGGTGAGGACAAACTAAATGCAACATGTCTCCACCATTCTCTCTCATTTCATTCATTGATGCTTCCGTTATTTTTGCAATTATTGTCACATTGATTTACTAGACCCTTAGAATTGTCACATTCAGATGTAGCAATATTTGGCAGTGGATTTACTTTACATCAATAATAAATAGTAATAATAATTTAACCTAAATATTTTATTCAAAGTCACCCAAAATACAAGCTGTGATTCAGAGACTTTGCAGCCCAGGCCTGAACATCCTGGATTCCTGATCATGCTCTGCAGCGTGGAAGCTGCAGCTGGCGGACTGCTGTCTGCAGTATAATGTAATGCACCAAAGTCGCCGGGTTCATTTCAGGAGTGTGTGTGTGTAGAACTTTATGTAACGCCCCTGCTATGGGTGTGCACCTTTTCAAAAACCAGTTTTTGTCACGTTTTGAATCAGTTACTGAATCATTTGTGTCAAACTTTCAGTCTGCTCTTTATTATCCCCATGGCAAAAAAATCCATTCCGTATGCTGTGTGGAAGGATTTTGTTTTTTTTATGATGTAAAAGTCTAATTTATTGTCTCAAGACACGACATGAAATGATGACACTGTCCAGAGTTGCACTTAAACAAAAACGGGCTAAGATCAATGTTAAGGTTTGAACAATTGGGAAACCGATACTGTAATTTGCTTTATTGTGATATATACTGCAAAATGAAAAAAATATATGGGATATATAGTAGGTAATATAACTTCCCTTCTTAGTCTAACCTCAGTTCATCGTTCTGTCAACCATCCAATTGTGTCAGTGATTGACAAGTGGGGGGGGGGGGGGGGCAAAAGTGGAGAAGGTTTTTTTTTTAATACAGTTTAAAATACATTCTTTAAAAATAAAGAAAATGAGTCCTACAAGTTACTTTTTGGCTGAAGCTGTAAAAATGTTGTAATATGAGTATGGGATTAACCCTCCACTGTAGAATCATAATTTAATTTACAATTCATTATATATTTACAATACAAAAAATATGTTTGATGGATGGCGTGCCCGCTAGAGAATACTTTTTTATATCTGGATTTACGGGTATTTATTTATCGACATTCAGCAGTTAGTCTTCCATGCGGCTCATGTGTCTCCAATCCACTGATGGTAGGGCAGCTGTATAATGGAGAGGACACAGCTCTTTGTGCTAGCGGCGAAGACATCCTCCGATGACAACCATATGCTCCTAGATTAAATATGCATGTGGAAAGAATGCGACATGCTAAATTCAATATGGCCCAACATCCTAAAGGAGTCTGCATATGTCCATATGTTTCAATGTAAAGTTATTCAACATGTTGAAACAGTGTGTCAGTAATTTTAATTAAAAACAAATAAACGTGTGATTTAACAGCAATTTAATTGTAACATTTCATCCATTAGTTACTGAGTCTCATCCCCTCAGATGGATTCTGTTTGTTATCTTGTTCCTTTCTTAAAGATACAATGAGATTCCTTCAAGGTTGAAGTGAGGCAGCTATCTGAGTGGCTGAAACAATTTGCTCATGTCCAAAATGCATGCGTTTGTGTAATAGTAGTATCGGCACGGTTCTAAAGAATTCTGTTAATTTGTGTCTCCATCATGTCTACCGAATTATTACCTCCGTAAAGGAGGTTATGTTTTTGATGTCTTCTGTTTGTTTTTTAGCCGGATTAAAAACTACTGGATGAATCCTGATGAAAAAAAAATCTTAAAATGGATCTTGGTGTAACTTTGATCTTATTAAATTTTGAGAGTGATCCGGATACCCGTCTGGATACAAAAATTAAAATATAAAAATATCCAGATTTTCCCATTTACTGAATTTTACTTTTTTTTAAATTATTATTATTATATCTTGTATTCTTGCATTCAATTCACTCACCTGAAATCAGTCATAAAGACTGGCTGTAGTGTTTATGGCTGCAGTTAAATGATGAATACAGTAAACGGGGGGGGGGGGGTCTGGATGAAGGATGTTTCCACCTTGACAGTTTTCATCCTTGTGATTCTACAGTATGCCAGAAAGAATATTGATCTACAGTACGAGTTACTGATCTGATGTTTGGATATTTAAAAAGTACCTTGTCTCTACTGGTCGCTTGTTCTAGTACTTCCTCAACCCTGGCGGTTCTGTAGATATTCGACGACACGAATTCTCCCAGTGACGACAGACTCTGATGTCATGCCGCTGTGATGTCATGCTGCTGAGATTCATGCGTCGTGGCTCCTCGGGTTGAAACAATGTTGAGCTGGATGGAGTATCGGGTTATTAACGGCAGGGCCACACGGGCAGATCAGAGGCGTAATCGTCCGAGGGACAGTCAGAGATGAGCTCACTGTACCGATGCACCTCTCTGAGGAGAGCGTGAATCCATACGGGGCTACTCACAGTAACTCGATATCACAGCCAGGAGAGCTGTTACAGTTAAATACACGTGTTGCTCTGGCTGATGAGAAGCGTTAAATGTCAAGTGAGTCACACTCTCTGCACGCCTTCCTATTGCCCTATTTTTTTATTTCTTCCCTTGGAGCAAATGGGAGCAATAATTTATGACTAGCGAGATTGTTATTGTGATGAATTATGCATTAGATGTACTGCAGGTCACCAGATTGTCAGTGGCTGCATTCAATTCCTCAGTTATGCTGTTTCATTTCATTTTTGATTAACATTTCCCGTACATGTCTGGCGGTTTCTGCCTTATCGCCGCTCTTTGTGTTAACGCTGGAGAATCAAATGCGGCTCAACAAAAGTGGCAATTAACGCTCGTCGCGTTAGATAAAAGCCATGTAAGCATCGAAGAGGCGAACAAAGGGAAACAGCAAAAGAGGAAACTGACAAAGAAAAAGCAAATTAAAGGAGGAAATGAATGAGTCAGAGAAGTGGGACATCCGGGGAGCGGGGGGGGTAAATGTCAGTCAGACTGCCTGGATTTATTCTGAGAAGAAAAATGCATGACGTCAATCCAGGCTGTATGAAAAAGGTGAGAATTCATTGGCAAGCAAAGAATAACCAACTGCAGTGTCAATGTTCTGGGAATTATTTTTGAAGAATCTGTTAGATATATTAAGCTCAAGTCAATAAATTGTTTTTTTAAACAGTTACAAGAAACAGAAACTCAAGTCTTTCTTCGGGACACGGAATCCTTGTTGGGATGCTGAAGAACACGCCTTCCTCTCATTCGGGCCACGGGTCTGTTTGTGAGTCAGTGGGACAGGGAGGCGGCTGGAGAGAAAAAAGATCATATTAAAGTCCAATGAGTTTGACCTTTCAGCGCATCAAACGCACCCAAATACCAAAACACTTATGTCAACCATGGACGCACCGGCACCCAGCTGCCTTACATTTTGCTTCATAAGGAACATTAGAGCTGCTGCACGTGCAATCAGTGATGTCAGACATCAGTGTAAACACACCGTACAGACAGGACGAGCACGCATAAACCTAACTGAGACTACACTATCAGAACACTGGAAACGTGATTGATTTTTGCCATGTGATAGTTTATGCTGACTGTGCAATGCTGCAGCTGTACAGCATGTGCACCGGTTTAAAGGCGATTCTGCATGCAGCTGCATAGAAACTGTTCTAAGTAGGTTTACAGAAGACTCTCAAATCCACGTTCATCTTTGTTTCAGTAAAGATAAAGCCTTGCAAGATTGCTGGTACATGGAGAAAAGGTGCTTTCACATATATTGCAAGTAAAGTTGAAGGTTTTCTCAGTGCTTCTTTCAGCTCATTGTTTTGGTTTTAAACCTTGTTGCTTTTCAAGGGAACAGGTGGCCCTGAAGATTTTCCGATTGCTGATTGCAACTTAGTGTCTCCTGTGAGACACATTCTGGTTACAAAACGTGTCCTCTTGTTTGCAGCAAAAGCATCAGTCTAGGTGCTGGGCTCCATGGACCCTCAAACTCTCTTCACAATGTGAACTTGACGAAAATGACACTGCTTGAATTTTAAGCAGCGGTACGTTTTTATTTATGCCAGACTGCAGGCCAGACAGCATGAGTGCCCCTGTCTGCTGGGGCACTCATGACATTATTTTGTGCTTTATATAATATTTGTTTGGCCGTCATGCCAAAGTTTGTTTCCCACTTGTCTATGGTCTTTGCAACGTCTGTTTGATTATAACTTATAATTGCAACTGTCGTATGAATTTAGAGATTGACCCTAGATTTCTGTAACATCTACAGTGCTGCACAAATGATGAGTCTGATGAAATGAGTCATGTTTTATGTGGCAGGATGTTGTGGGCACAATTCTCTGCCATGTGTATTTTTAGTCTACCCCATTGCATAATTGCAACAAATAAAAATATCTGAAGATGGGTCTTGGTCTAACTTGGATCCCATCAAATTTTGAGTGCAATCCGGATACGTCTGGATACAAAAACAAATCTTTACTTATAATGGAGGCTTTAAAAAAATAAATAATAATGTCTTGTAAAATATGCATTCAATTCACTCACCAAATAAAGGGGTCCGATATTAACCATCATGCAAAATGTCTTCTGGACCCGATCCAGAATGTGATCAGGAAAAAATATTATATTTTAACACTGAAAACAGCATTTATAGAATCAAAAATCCCTTAAAAATACACATAAACTCCGATTCACTTTGAGTCTGGTTCATATATTTTCTGTTTATTTCTAGTCTAATAATAAAAAAAACGTTTGTTTCTCATAATACTGGTTATTAGTTTATTCTTCTATTTGTTTTTCATCCTCAGGAATTCTTTAGATAACACATTTTGCTTTTTGCATGCATTTTGTATTCCCTTTGTTATCCATGGCATATCTTTGTACTTGGTTTGGCTTTTAACCATATCATATAACAAGAGTTGTAGCTGGCGATGCTTGCTGAGCAAGGGAAAGGCACTAGTGATGACGTCTATAAGATATTTCACGTCTGGCTTTAATTCAGAGAGAAACACTGAGAAATATATTATTGAATTTAGATGGTGGATCGTGACTTTGTTGAAATACAGTGTGATCATTTTGATCAGTTCACGCATATCTAATTTACACCTCACCACAAGCTGTCTGTGAGCTCGCAGGTGAGAAAAACAACTTTCTCCACCCGAATCCAAGTGACGCTCCTAGTTCTCAGCTGCCAGGATTTGATATTTGCAGGGATTATTCTGATTGTCTTCTGACTCACTCCAGCAGGAGCTCAGATGAGGCCCGTGAGTCATCGGCAGGAAAAGGTCAGTTCAACTGGACAATTAGATGCAACATGGCATTCGAGATGGGAGATGCAGAGGCGAGGAGGCGTTTATCGTGCATTGCAAAATCTAAAATGTTCAAATTGATCGGACCCTTTCTAGAAATGTCTTACAGCGCGATGATTCTCTCTGGTGATCAAATGACTGTAATCCTCAAACGAAGCTTCACGCTGGGAATGTATGAAGATAAGCAGCATCTTGAATGCTTAATTTTGCTATAATTAATATTGATTAGATTAGCCGGCAGCACTCCAGCCTTATCTGCAGAGGATAATTTGGGTTGGTGTACATAAATAACTCGCAGGCCAAATTAGAATAAAGCTTTAATGATGAACAGGCTCATTCGTAGTGCAGAATTTAAAACACGACTGTGTGCTATTTTGATATACCCTGCAGCGACTAGGTTAGTTATCCGCTTTGGTCATTTGTTTACTTTATGGATACGTTTATTTTACGATGCTGTCTACTTCTCTTAATTGGGCGTCCAAAAAGCTCCCAACAAACATCACTTCAGTCCGTATGGGAAAATCTTTCTGAATAAATCCCCAGGGCATTTAAAGCTGCTTTCCTTCACTCGGCCTCTCTCATGCTTTATCTGCAGCAGCACATCTTTGGTTTTAATACGATCTGCTTATGCTTGACTGGGCAGCGCGCTTTTAAAAATGATGAAGGCGAGCGCAAAGTGTTTGGGAAAAATATATTTTATTTGTGTGATGTGTTTATGGTTATTGTTTCCGTGTTTTATCAGCTCACAGCAGCCAGACAGGAAAGAAAATGCGAGTAAAACTTCAAAAACAAGTGAAGTTTTCCTCACACAGCAACATCTTCCTGTTCTGAGGAGCGTTAGAGTGCAATAACATGAAAGAAGAAAAGGAAAATACAGTCTGAGTTTCAGAAGAAAGAAAAAGAACATTTGTAGTACTGAGAAAGTACAGTTTGAAAAGCATATTTATTCAGTATGACTGTTTCACTGTGGCTAGAAGGTACTGAGTTTGAACCCCATCTGTGTGGAGTTTGTATGTTCTCCCAGTGTCCAAATTGTCCGTAGTGTCAGTGTGTCCGTGATGAGCTGGCGACACATCCAAGGTGTACCCAGCCTCACCCCCGTTTCAAGCTGGGATGGGCTCCAGCAACACCCGTTAACCCCAAAGCAAAGAGGGTGGAAATCATATTTAGATGTTAGCAGCAGCTGCTAACTGCCCTACTGATATCAGCAGTACCTTAACTCAAAAACTCAGTGGAAAACTGAGCTAACAGAAGTTAGCTAAAAATGCTAACTTGCATCACAATTTTGCATAGTGGAGGGAATTTCCGTACTGGAATTCCACAACGTGATTACATGCCGACATGACACTAGGAAAACATGACATTTATTTTGGTATTGTTGTGACTGATTTCCATTGAACGTCTCACTAGTGACGTCACACAACACAGATGAACAGGGGCTTAGATTGGCTGGGGCGAGGCTTCAGGGGATGGACTGACGTGATGAAGAAGCAGGAAGAATCTTCATTCCAGCACGGATCGGCCGCCAGAGACATGCTAGAATCTCAGCGCTGATATCTGAACTAACTGATCTGCTAGTTGTATAAATACCTTGATCTTAATCCACATTCTCCTCATTGACTACGCACCCACGAAGGAGAATGAAAGAACCGGAATAAGCCTTAGAAGTCCCTAACAATAGCTAGTTATCTGGCAAACCTGAGTGCGTATCGGACCTTCTTACACTTACAGCAGTGCTTTAACCTCACTCTTCTTAAAATGAACAGCCAGATAAATGTGCTCATGAGAGGCAGGACAATGTGAGGTTATGCGACAGGAGGCGACATGAACACGCACAAAGTGCCTTCATGGAGCGAACACAGACCATGCGTCTGTTGCAGACGGGTGTGTGTGACCAGGGCACATTCTAAAGCATAAATCAGCAGCAACACAGTATGATTACTTCTGAAACATGGAGAACATTTCCCCATAATATAAAACCTCAAACGTATCAGCATGCTGTTTTACGACATATGACCGTGGTTTAATTCAAGCATTTATAAATTCTTAATGCAGCTGCACATTAACAGAGAACTTTATGTATATGATTTGCTCACAGTGCAGCTGAACTTCAGGGTTTTACAGCACACAGAAGCAGCTGACAGACTGGATAATGAAAAGAATGACAACTAGAAAAGCATTCGTAGAGTAAAGACCTCCGCCAAGCAACTCAGTCTCTCTATATTTTCCACACATAACGGGAGAGCCTGAAAGTACTGACGAAACAGAGACGATGTTCTGTCAGAACTGTCCGGAGAGGCAGCATCTGATTGGGTGAGATGTGTAACAGGTGCGTCTCGTTCAGTTCAACGAAGCCTCCGCAGCTGCGCAGAGCCAGAAGTCGCCATAGCAACCCTCACGAATGGAGTTTTCATGTTGAAATTTCAGCTTTGTTCCTGGCCTCATTCTGGATCGGATCCAGATGAAATTCGGTAGTGAAATTCGAGGTCCCCAGCCTCCATGACTGTCAAATCCCATAAACATTGGTCAATGATCGACAGAGATTGTGAGGGTTGCTCTGCTGTTGAGTTGAACGAGACGCATCCTGTTGCACATCTCACCCAATCAGCTGCTGCCTTCTCAGGAACATTTCATCAAGATCTGTCTGATACTGTTTGAGTTACGTTGCTAACAGACAGACACCGAAACGGCAGAGGTTGGAAGTCTTCATCAACCTAGATCTCTTTCACACTCGGACTTGGGATCGATGCCAAAATACGAGTTCAGAGTAAATCAAGGCAGGAAGATATGAAAACGTGCATTTACAGGTTTTGGAATGGCTTTAGCCAGCCAGGGCTCACATAAGTCCCTCCTGTCCTCCCCCCACCAAAGCTACGTCTGGCAGAGCGAGATAAATTTAATCAGACGATTACCTGTAAATGAAGCCTCTCATTAGACCCACTCAGTCAGAGAAACATGGCGTATTGATATGCGTAGCGCTTTGTTGCTGGATGGAAGTGCTGTTATAATTAAATTCACCTTTTATTCCTTTTACCGTCAGTTGCTGTTTCACATCCGTGACACACGCGCACTCTAATGGTCGCATCTCGGCAGATGTGTGGAGCATTACTGGAAGCGCATGCCTGATGAGGTTCGTTATTGATTGGCTGTAAGGTGAGCCAACAGATCCCCTGACGTTCGAGGGCATGTTTTACCTGAAAATAATTAAAGCAACTCCTTCGTGTTGTCCATTAGTTCGTGAATTAAATTAAAGCTAGAGAGGTGATAGTTGTGTGTCTTTAATGTTACGTGATCTGGTGATCTAATTTCCTTGTTTCATTCTTCCTCTTGTGGAGACAGCCAGTTCACTTCCTGTCGCAGACCGACACTTTTTTTTATTTAAAGAAATTACCATAATTCATCTTCAGACCTCACAATAGTCAAATCAAGACCAACCAGGTCCGGGGATATATAGATATGTATACATACACCTACGGCTTCATTTATTTACTTGTATTGTCGATCGATCGGTGCGCCTTTGAGCAATCCACACATTGATGCTCGTGTTGCAGGATGCATTGGGGCATGTTTGAGATAGTCATCACGACGCTCTCCGGATCAATCCCCCACCCTCTTTTTTTGTCCACCTACGTTGTACATTATTATAATAATAATGTTATTGTTATTTTGCATCTGTAGAGTAATTTATTGCTATTTTATTTGTATTGTTAAATGTCGATGATTTATGTACGAAGGGCTTTTTGGAAATGCTCCTCTTCGACAGGATGTTTGACTGTACTTGTACTCTAACATTCTATCTAATAAATATATTCATCATCGACCAGACGTCATCGCCGCACATCTCGTTATCGCTGAGTGATGAAACGGTGATAAACAGAAAGGAGCATACAACGGGGGGGGAGAGACGATCAGTCACTAAGAGCGGAGGGACAATCAACAAGGAAACCCAAGAGGACGAGTGCCGGAGGGTTCCTCTGGTATTGAAACGTCTCGTTAGGATTGCTTCTCGCCCACAAGCCCTCTCGAGTTGAAGGAACCCCGTAACTCCTCATCTTTGACCGTTTTCAGCAACACGCAGAAATCATTTCAAACACGTTGATGAAAGAAAAGCTGCTAAAAGTAAGACGGAACGCATGACAGCTGATTTCATCCCAGTGTCCCGAAAAAGCCGCCGCCGCTGCGGTAAAGTAGAGCTTTAGTTTGTAGAGATTAACTTTTAATTCCAGTCTGATTTAAAATCTATTTACCGGTACATTGAGACTGCCCCCCCGGCGTCAACGACTCGTGGGAGGACTTCAATCTCATCAAGACTTCTGGGGGAGATTAAGAGCAACACTTGGGTGTTTGACAGCTGATCCCTACTGCATCTGCAGTCTTTGTCAATAGGACACACACTTTTAAGCATCTGCGCTTATTTCAGCTCGGCATCTGATTAAAGATGAAAAACACAACTCATCGACTGACCTCAGGAAGTGTCTTTCTTATGTCCCTACACACATTGTGGGGCAAGTGGCTAAATCTTTAAATTTCTGTCACCTGGATGATTGTGCACCTGTATGGTCCTCTGCATCCAAAGGTCAACTCTCGGTAAACGGTTGAGAAGAGGCTGGCTTTCGATACGTCTAAATTTTTCTGGAACAGTTTTCTCTTCTCAACCTCTTCTCCTATATGAACAAATTGTCAAATGCAGTCAGGTTTATTCTCATTTTACTCGGTCAGCTAATGATGGACAGATTATTTTACCACGTCCAAAGACAAATGCTTTGAAGAGGACGGTTGTTTATCCTGCTATCACGCTTTGGAATAATTGCCTACTGAACATACGTGATTTGAATAGTAAAGTCTCTTTTAAATAACACCTAAGGATGCGAGTATATGTGAGTAAATATGTGAGTATTGAATTAAAAAATGTTTATAATTGTATAATGTTTTATTACTTTTAGATTATTATTGTTAAGTGAATTGTGATTATATGTTTCGTGTGTATTGTGTTTTGTGTTTTGTGTTGTCTTTCTGTGTGGACCCCAGGAAGACTAGTTCGTCACTTTTGTGGCAGCTAATGGGGATCCTTTTTAAACAATAAACAATAAACCTCAACACTGATCCATCCTCATTGCTTGGTTTCTTGGTCGTTTCATCAGTAACCCCGCCATCATGGCACGATGTGTGAAGGCTTCGCTTGATGCAGGGTTAACATCCAGCCTGGTTTGACGAACATTGAATATCAATGTAACGTGGTTAAGCTGCACTTCAAATAAATGAGGTCATAATTAAGTCAAATAAACATTTAACATATTATTCATATCAATATGTTAACAAGTCATACACAAAATTTATTTGTGAAATTACAAATAAGAATTTCAATCGATCCATTTGCGCTGCTGTTGTGTTGCTATGGTGACGTTATAAGGGCCGCCAGCATGCTGGCTGCTATTGTAGTGTATAATATCAACTATATGTTCTGACCGGCTCGCCTTCATGCCATAATCAGCTTTATTTGTACGTGAGAGTATTTACTGGCAGCTTATTTTCATCTTCACATATTTTACATAAATCTTCAATTGATTGATTTGTTTTTCCGATATGCTGCCGAAATACGTCTTCTACGAGAAGACGTATTTCTGTCTGTATTCTAACCTGCAGCTCTTTCTTCAGACGACTTCCAATTTAAGAGCGACTTTGGCAAAGGGAAAATCACAAGCACATTTAATAGAAAGCCAGCAGCCCATATCAGGGCTTTGCGTCTGCATTTTAGAATGTCTTTGTGCCTCATGAAAGAAAGGCTGACGTCCGTTTGCAACATGGAGACAAGGGATGTGTCTCGCTATTGAATTCCTGTCAGTTTTGCTCAATGTGTTCGCTGTCAGCTTGTCAAGACATTGTCATCTGCACATTCTTTCAAAACTCTCATCACACATGTTGCACCCACACACACAGAATTAGTCCCTCCTCTGCTGTGGTGGTCTTTGAAGTTTGCTAGTTGTCATCCAACTTCCCACCTTCCCACTGAATCACCCCACATCAGATGGAAGCAGCCATTTACTTGATCCCTCCACAATTTAGGCACAAGAAGGCTCTTCAGAGGGGTCGGATTGGGGGGGGGGGGGGGACACAACAGGTTTTGTTTTGTTGGCTGCCATTCTGCAGTATCAGCGGTGCCAAGGCAAGAATGGACTGAGTGCACTTTGCATCTGCAGCCACTTTGGACGACCAAGCAGGAAACTGAGGCAGTTTATTAAAGTTTATGAAACGAGGGATATTTCTGTCATGTGCACTGTGATTTTGATAAATAGCCCTGTCATGCAGTGAAGCTGTGTTTTGTCTCTCTTCCAGAAGCCTGCTTTCACCTTTGTCAGGGCTATGGGCACATGACTTGATAGCATGCAATAAAAACAAAACCCATCAACAATGCTGTATCAACTTTCAGGTGTCGGGAGAAAAATGTGGAACTTTATGAGCGCTCCTTTGTCAAGACATACAATAACGCCATGCATGTTCACGCGCTCACTTTGTTAGCAATGGATAGAAGGCAAAGAGGACAAAGAAGAGCCCTGATGATGCAGCAATGCTGTCTCTGTCCATAGACTGATGGGTGAAGGAACTCATTGCATTAGCAAGAGAAGGCTGGTGGATTAGAGCACTTCAGTCCACAGTCACCACACACACACACACATCGACACACTGGTACAAATCCATCCCACAAACACAAATTACCTGCCAGCAGCAATTCCAGCTCCTGTAGATCATGTTTACGTGAAGGTTTAAGCAGAAACAAATGGCTGATTTAGTTCAGCTCTCCTTTTTGGCATGAGACGGTCTCTATTTGGCTGTTGGATCCCAGGACAGAGGCCACCACAGCCCAGACCCAATAATGTCTTATTTCTGACAACTATTTTTAATTGACTTAATGAGGCTTATTAACATTAACTTCCATTAACTAATTTTAAACTCAATAAAATTACTTGCTCATAACCTACAAAATATAGAACAGTTAGGGTTACACAAATACAAATGAAACTCTATTGTTACAATTAAATTTATTTAATATAAAACATAAAATATATTTTGTTTTAAAGACTTTCTTGAAATTAAAGACAGAAAATAAGACATTTTAAATATAAACACAAAGACTGCCAAACGTCAGATGAGGTAGAAAAGGTAACAAAGGTACACTGATCAATTGGCCATAATTTAAAATATATAACCTTTTAAACAAGCATACACAAAAATATATAGATATATAAGTATTATGGCATGCCGTTCAGGAACTTATTATATATATATATCAAAAGTGCTGGAATATATGGACCGAACTAATGAAAAGTCTGAGAATATGGACCGAACTCTGGAATATATATATGAAAAGTCTGAGAATATGGACCGAAGTCTGAGAATATGGACCGAAGTCTGAGAATATGGACCGAAGTCTGAGAATATGGACCGAAGTCTGGAATATATATATGAAAAGTCTGAGAATATGGACCGAACTCTGGAATATATATTTTGATATATATATATTCGGATATTTTCATATATATATTCAGACATTTTCATATATATATTCAGACTTTTTCATATATATATTCAGACATTTTCATATATATATTCAGACATTTTCATATATATATTCAGACTTTTTTCGGTGCACGGGAATATATATTTGAAAGCCGCGGTGTAGTGGTTAGGGCTCCGCACTCACACCCCTGTTGCGCCTGTTCGGTTCCCGGTCGCGGAGCCAGATCGATCTTGTGTCATAAATGGAGTCAGCTCGAAATCTAGTGCCGGCAATCCTCAGTGAGGAGATAATGAACGCCCTGAAACAAATCCGCAGGTTTTTTTTTGAAACGCTTCTCTTAGACAGGATGTTTGACTGTATTTGTAATGTAATGCATGCTGTGGGTGTCCGTCTGACGCGCGACAAGTAACGTGATGGCTGGCGTGCCGACAGCTGATCGTCACGCCCCCTCGCTGGCCAAACTGTTCTGGCTTCATACGGCACTTGACAGGTCACGTGACGGGGTCGAGGCTGCCTGCCCCGGAACATGCATAGCGCCGTTCTGGCTTTATACGGCGCTATGCATGTTCCGGGGCAGGCAGCCTCGACCGAACATGCATGCAGGCAGCCTCGACCGGAACTATGCATGTTCCGGGGCAGGCAGCTTCGACCCCATCACGCGACTTGTCAAGTGCCGTATAAAGCCAGAACGGCGCTATGCATGTTCCGGGGCAGGCAGCCTCGACCCCGTCACGTGACCTGTCAAGTGCCGTATGAAGCCAGAACAGTTTGGCCAGCGAGGGGGCGTGACGATCAGCTGTCGGCACGCCAGCCATCACGTTACTTGTCGCGCGTCAGACGGACACCCACAGCATGCATTACATTACAAATACAGTCAAACATCCTGTCTAAGAGAAGCGTTTCAAAAAAAAACCTGCGGATTTGTTTCAGGGCGTTCATTATCTCCTCACTGAGGATTGCCGGCACTAGATTTCGAGCTGACTCCATTTATGACACAAGATCGATCTGGCTCCGCGACCGGGAACCGAACAGGCGCAACAGGGGTGTGAGTGCGGAGCCCTAACCACTACACCGCGGCTTTCAAATATATATTCCCGTGCACCGAAAAAAGTCTGAATATATATATGAAAATGTCTGAATATATATATGAAAATGTCTGAATATATATATGAAAAAGTCTGAATATATATATGAAAAAGTCTGAATATATATATGAAAATGTCTGAATATATATATGAAAATATCCGAATATATATATATCAAAATATATATTCCAGAGTTCGGTCCATATTCTCTGACTTTTCATATATATATTCCAGACTTCGGTCCATATTCTCAGACTTCGGTCCATATTCTCAGACTTCGGTCCATATTCTCAGACTTCGGTCCATATTCTCAGACTTTTCATATATATATTCCAGAGTTCGGTCCATATTCTCAGACTTTTCATAGTTCGGTCCATATATTCCAGCACTTTTGATATATATATATAATAAGTTCCTGAACGGCATGCCATAAAGTATCTACATGTCACTATATATATATTTACTATAGTGAACATACTCTTCATACAATCAAAAATACATGAACTATGAACTGTCACTGTCGAAGTGCTTTAACAAGTCTAACACTGGAACATAAAACTCAAATGTGGCTTCAGATGGTTACAGAGTTTGATTGAAACGCACGCTGCGACCAGCAGCAGACTACAGTTAGAAAGTGTAACTGCTGTAAACCAAATTGCCCTCTGAGGGACAAATCAATACATTAGTATTAGTATCTCGTTTTTTAGAGTCAGTAGGCATGGCTTGTTGTCTTCAAGACACAACAGTATTTTCTGAATGAAGGTAGATGTCTAAATGTCTTTTAGGATGGTCTAAATGCCAAAAAGCAGTAGCAGTGCATCACTCAATGTAGGGATGTCACACAACAATTTCATCTTCGATGTCAATCGAAATGCTCTTGGGGCAGAAACAGGAGCACAATAAGGAGTCGCACAAGAGTGTCAGAAATGTCTGGCTCATCTTCTTGCTGCAAAACACAAACAATCCAATTATGAGGATAATTCCAGGACAGCTGAAGACATATTTGGCTAAATTGGCATTAAAAGTATGTTTCCATATTATAATTCATGTCACATGTTATTAATATTGATATTTCTATGAGGTATATCGGGAGGGCACGGAGAGCCAGACTGCGTCTCATATTTACATCGTGTTGTTCCTAGATTGACAACCAAAACATAATAATCAATAACCAATCTTCGACCATTTATCTGGGCTGGGTCACGTAGGCATTATGATAAAAGCAAAGTTAATCATAAACTCACTTGGTGGTCTCTTACAACCTAACAAGAGGTTGGGACATGGAAAAAATCAGATTCAGATTGTGAATTATGCGTACTGCTATTGAATGGTAGTTATTGGATGTAGCAATGTTTTATAGTTGCTCTGTCATTACGGTTTTTACTTGAGATGCAGAGCTTCGCGGTCTGTCCTGTAATGAACAGCAGCGGCTAATGACGCAATTATAACGTCAATGCCGTAGCCGCTAACACGTGCTAACTTGAATTAACCGGAACCATTCTGTTAACTTTACTGCCTAAGACGACTTCTAACCGGCATTTTTAAACTTGTTTACTTAAATGGGGAAAGTGCACGAAATAGCGCTGACGTTTCAAGCAGAAGAGGGCGGAGCCATGGTTTGTTTACAACGGAAGTCGCTACGGCTGCTTCTACTACTAATTCCGTTCCGAAGGAGACGCATGAACACGCAAGTTCATAATTTTAGTCCGAACTCTAATCGGATGAAAGAAATTTTGTCCATGTAAACTACTCTACATATTCTGATCATTCTGAGACTGATCCACTTTGAAAATTCTCCATTTGTAAAGAAATGGAGCTGCCACTGTCGCTCCCAGCTAAGCCCCGCTCACCACAACACCAGATTAAAGTTCAAAGCTTCAGACATCAAAGGCTTTCTTCTCCCTAAAAGGCTTCAAATGTAACTGCCGACAATTAGAAACTTCATTCAATTGTCAAAATGATGTTCAATAACACCAACAAGCAAATCGATCAGCTGCCCAAAGCAAATACTAATGCGATTTTGGTGATGAAAGAGAACTCAGAGTTAAGAAAATCCCTCCACCTAACTGAGAAGTTACTGCTGAAAGAGCAGCTACATGTAAAGCTTTCCAAGTTCTATTTACTGGTTGTTCGCCTGAAAGATGACTGCAACAAAGCCAAATCAGACCTTAAGCAAGAAAAGATCTTGCGACAGAATGAGAGGTCAGTGTCAGAGCGGAAGCTCCTGCCTTCAGCGAGGGCTGTCTCTGATTTCAAAAGCAAAAACAAAAGGGAACAGAATCAGATGCAGAGAGAAGACATGGAGAAAAGGCTTAAGGAACTTTCCTCAAGCCTCCGAGCGCTGAGCTCAGAGAAACTTGAGGCAATGCAGCTAAAATCAGATCAGCGTTCTACCTCCATGCACATAGAAAGCCTTGAGGTAAAGTTAAAAAATCTGGAGACCCGGCTAAAAAGCCAAAATGAGGAATTATCAGAAGCAAAATTGGATTTGAGAAATTCATCACAACAGGAACAAATGTTAAAGAAATATAGTCTTGAGATTAAGTCTCTGACTAAGAAAAATAATCAATTGAATTCGAACATTAATCTCAAGAAATCGGAACTGGAGGAGGAGAAGCAGAAGCATAATCAGACAAAGAAGCATCTGGAGGAAACGAAAAAGACGCTGCAAAAAACGAAGGTCAAATATGAGCTGCAAAAAAGTGAGTTGACTGAGGCAAAGAACATGAAAGTAACTGAGTTGTTGGAAGAGCAGGAACATCTGAAGAAAGAACTTAACAGAAACATTAAACTTTACATTAAGCACAAACAAATCATAAAAACTTGCGAGCATGAGAAGCTAATCATGGAACAAAAGCTTGAAGATTTAAAAGCTAAAACAGTGTCTCTGGAGCAGAGCAACAAAGAAATTAAGGCTGCACATGAAAAAACAAAAGCTAAAATGCGGTGGGTGATCGGTAGAGAGTGCCAGAGTTTAAGTGGGGAGCGATTTGTGGAGTTACTGCAGGACAAAGGTTCTGACGCATCGACACACATGACCGTGGCAGAACAACAACAATCTCTGAGGGAAACGGACATTGAGATCACAGAACTGAAAGCCATGTTGGCTCGGCGCCCCGACGACACCGTAGAGAAGCTCCAACGGATACGGCGGACTGTAAGCCATCTAAAAAAACTCTTCACTGAAATACAAGGACACAACACAATGGTAATGGAGGAGAACAAACGGTTAACAGATGAGCTGAAAAAGCTCAAGCTGGAGACTCACTATTCACTCTGACTCCGAAAACACAGTCACAGTTCTGTGGTCAGAGGGGCTGCTTTCAGAGACAACTTGCTCTAAGCAGCGATCCGGTGGTCCACTGCCTGGACTTCCAGCAGGAGATTGTTCTAAAAAACTGACGCCTCCGATATACACAAGTGTTGTGTGTAGCGCAAGCTAAAACTTCATGTATCGAGTACACGTTTGGACCCAACAGATCTAATGGCTGACTGTCTCTGTTCTCTGTCTCCTTCCGACCTTGTAGGGGGTGATTGTGGTCGTCTGCTCCGCAGGAATGGACCCCTTCCATTGGACCTGGCCCGTCTCTCACTTGTATGGTTTGAGGTCCCTGTGGATTGTCCACAGGGACCTCAAACCATACAAGTGAGTTCACAGCCCGTCCTAAATGTGAGATTAGATTTAAGGTTTATTGTTTCTGTTTTGGGATTTATTTTTTATGTTTTTATTTCTAACGCCAGAGAAACATTTAGATTGAGCTTCCCTGATGTGTCTGGAGAATTTAGCGGTAGCCTTTTCTCCAACATCTCCAAAACCAGTAGGGTTAAGTCCTCCTTGGACCCGGAAGTTGGTCCAGTAATGACGTAGCAACGCTCTGACTATCGTAGAAGGGTGATTAGCCAGAGATGCTAACGAATATAGCCCAGCATAGAACAGACAAACAGTCTGTAGGGAATTCCCGTATTAGATGGGATTCCACGACGTGATTCCACGCCGACATCACAACAGTATTATTATCACTGATAACACTTGAACGTCTCATTGGTGACGACACATAATGACGCTGAATAACAGGGGGTAAGATTGGCTGGGGCGGGCCCCACCCGCTCAGGGGATGGGCCCATGGATATGTACACACGGAAACAGAGGGCAGCCCATCCCCTGAGCGGGTGGGGCCCGCCCCAGCCAATCTTACCCCCTGTTATTCAGCGTCATTATGTGTCGTCACCAATGAGACGTTCAAGTGTTATCAGTGATAATAATACTGTTGTGATGTCGGCGTGGAATCACGTCGTGGAATCCCATCTAATACGGGAATTCCCTACACAGTCTTAAGGTTGTCATAGAATCTAACAACAGTCGTGTTTCTGCTGTTTCCATTGCAGCATGTTGATCAGTTCCACCAGCCATGTCAAGGTCTCAGATTTTGGCCTGGCCCTGATGGGGCAGATCAACATGACCTCCAGACTGGTTGGAAAGGCGGGTCGCCAGGATGCCATCACAGAGTTTGGCGGTTCTCAGGTTAGTCCAGGTATGGGCAAACCCAGCAGATATGGGAAGTCAGTCGACTGGTGGACAAGTGTGGCGGGCCGGCTTAAAAAGACCAAGACCGTTGGTCTTTTTAATCCGGCCCGCCACACTTGTCCAAATTATATCATTAAATTAAATTTTATTATAATTAAAGCTCATTCATTTGACCTTTTTGCTGTAATGCTACCTTTAAAAGGCCAAATCCTTTAATGCAATAGCTTTCATGTGTCATTTATATTACCTCACACAAATACTCCATCCATCTGATCTTGGTCCGGCCCATCTTTCAAATTTTAGAACCTATTGTGGCCCGCGAGTCAAAAGGTTTGCCCACCCCTGGGTTAGTCTCTTCTCTTCTTCTCTACATCAATCAAATGTGCATTGCTGGGATTATTGCTCTCATTTATTTCTTCCTGCAGATGGTTGGAACTCCACCTTATATGGCTCCTGAAACAATCCTGAGGAGCAGATATGGGAAGTCAGTCGACTGGTGGGCCCTTTTATTCAAAGCGAATAAGTATTTAATGTGTACACTCGTATCCTTTTCAGAGTCAGGGTTAGGGTTTTTTTGATGGTTTTTGTTTCTCCTTTGTGATGTTTCATGGGAGACGGGAGAGCGTCTACTCTACACCCTCCTGAGGGTCAAGGGGAGCGCAGAGTTCAGATTGCGGCATTAAATCAAATATAAACATTGGTACTTTTAAATGTAACCATGTGTATTTATTATTGTAACCATATCAACTGTCATGTAACATTCTTATTAATCCTTGCCATGACCTTTTCCTAACATTAACTAACTTGTTATTTTGCCTAAACCTTAACTATGGCCTTATCACAGCCCAAATGCAGTTTCTTCTTCAAGGTTCAACATACCAGCTGATCAGCTGGCTGACATGCGGGATTTGGCTGGATGGCCATATCTCAAACGCTGTCTGTAAACATTAAAACACTGTACAACCACAGGACACAACTTGGTTTGGCTGACTTTTCATTAACATTAACTAAATAAAATAATGCTATCAATTAAAAAAACAACAACCTCAACATAACTCAAGCTCTACAAGCCCTCCATAATATTGTCACCTATGCTCTTCCAAATCCTGGTGAAATGCATATCCCAAAATCCATGTCAGATTTGAAAGCAGTGTATACTGCATGAACTGGTATGCGAAGGATATTTTCGCAAGTATTGGCAATTGGAAATCGGGAATGGGTGATGAACTCGAGGCTTGGCTTTGGAAAGAACCCCAGTGCTGGAATGCTGTCACATCCAGTGAAGAAAATGAATATCCTGCAGAGAGACATCATTTTCAACTGTAAAATATAAAAAGAGAGTAACAATTAAATGATATGCAAAAGTGATGTAAGAGAGGTGAGTAGTCAAATCACCATTCGGCATTATTTTGTATTGATTGATAAGAGTATTAAATACTTAAATCTAAAATTAAATCTCCCTTTTACGGTAAATTTTAAACAGATGTGTGATTAATTTCCAATTAATTGCGATTAAATATTTCAATCAATTGACAGCCCTAATTTAAATGTAATTTAAATATATTTACGGTAAATATAAATCACTGGTTAGCAATCTGGGGGTCCTACCCACCACTAAGTGTTGCCAAAGTTTCACATGGGTCACAAGGCCTCCTTGATTGCAAGGGTTATCAAATAACATTAGAAAATATATTTTTTATATCTGAGAAGATGGGAAAAATAACTTTGTGTCGCAAGACCATGCACGAGCTGGTCTCTAAACAGCCTACTGAGCCCAGTGAGCCTACTGTCGTGTTCCCGAGTACAGAGTTTGCTGACAAACTCGGCATACTTGCTGCCGACTTCAGGCGGAGATTTTCCGACTTTGAAACCCAAAAAAGCAGGTTTCAACTACTCAGCAATCCATTTGCAGTTGACGTGGAAAGTGCACCAGCAAATCTCCAAATGGAGCTGTTAAGTGCAATATAGGCTCCTACAAACCAAACACCACCAACACTTCTATCTAAAAAGAACAGAAACATTAAGCCATTAGAAACATCGTTAACTCTGTTCATAACTCAAACAGGTCGATTCAAACTCTACATCAGTTCATTCATTCATTCGTTCATTCATTCATCTTCTTAATCGCTTTGTCTGTGATCGGGGTCACGGGTCGTGCTGGAGCCCATACCAGCAGTTAATGGGCGTTTACCCCCCCGTTCCAATGTTGTGGAAAAAGGTGTCAATCATACAGAAAGGACAGAGTTTGCCCGTCCATTTGTGGCGCGACTGTCCCGCGCTTGTGTCAAGCGATGTCTCTATGCTTTTGCGGTAAGATTAAAATCATTATCAATTGAAAATAGAAATGTCATGTACGAAGTAGGACATTTTACACACTGTATCAAGATTGTTATGGTTTTTCTTAACCCTCTTCCGGTTCTTTGATCTCCTTCGTAGGTGCGTTGTCAATGAAGATAATGTAGGTAAAGTTGAAACATTTATACAAACAATGAATCAGTTACAGTTTGATAAGAAAATCAGCGCTGAGGTTCGGCCATGTTCCTCGTGAATGTTCCAGGGTCCGAACTGAAGACCGTTCTCTTCTTTCGTCTCTTTGTTCTTCGTTGAGTCCATCCCCTGAAGGTGGGGCTTCGCCCCAGTCAATCTTAAATCCCTGTTAATCAGTGTCATATGTGTCATCACTGATGAGACATTCAGGAAAAAATCAGTATAGTAATATGAAACTAAATGTTTGTGCCATCCTAGTGTTGTGTCGGCATGTAATCATGTTGTGGAATTCCATCTAATATGGAAATTCCCTACAACTATCTAGAAAAAAAAACTCTAAACCCCACAATATAAGTTATTAAATTGTACCTAAGCACCAAACGGAGCAGCACTCATAATCTTGTTATATATCCACTATGCAATGACAATAAAGGTTTCTATTCTTTCTATTCAGAAAGTCAGACATTTTGGAATTTTTCAATCATCTGTTACATGCCGCCACACATTGCACATATCTTCAAAAAGGAAAGAGAAACACCCCAAAACGTATTTTTAAAGTAGAATTTTTGTAACTTTTTAAAAGAAATCACCAAAAACAAAGTGTCGTGACCGGCTCAAAGCCATGACAAACAAAAATGAAGACAGCTATTGAAAAGCTGCTTTCTTATCAATGCATGAGTTTTGATGGAATATCAGCCAGTAGAGCGGATAATATTACATCACTGAAACCCAATGGTAAGCCATTGCAAGTACAAAAAAAACCTAAAAAGAAAGTGAAAACAAGATGGCCGACAGCTGCTCATGGTTTTATGTTCATACCATCTATAAAAGAGACCCTTGCTGATTAGAAAAACATGGTAACATCTATTAGCAGCATCTAAGGAGTCGTACAATTGCTACATTTTCCGAGTACTGATTATATATTTGGAGGAAATGGTGATTACTTATGTCCACTGAATTGTACATCATGCATCATTGGTGACTACAATTCATAGGTTGCAATCATTGTTTATGTTGCAGCTCGTGACAATTCTTCATTTGTAGGGACTTTTTGGGTTGGAAATCAACTTGTTTATGTTTTTAGAATGCAAATCAATGTTTCTGTTCATTTCTATATTCAAAAACGATCTTTATCAAATATGAATCAATATTATAAGGATATGGATGGATTTTGTTTATTCAAACCTTGTTCTTAATGTTAAAAGAGCAGTAAACACACAGTTTTTCAAAATCATGCATGAAAGGGCTAATGACAAACTATATACGGTACTATATACGAAACTATATACTGTTCTGTTAGGGTTTTTATAAATCCTCTTCCGGTTCTTTAATCTCCTTCGCAGGTGCGTAGTCAACGAGGAGAATGTAGGTAAAGTTTAAACATTTATATAAACAACAGATCAATACAATTGGTTCGGAAAATCAGGCTCCATGTGTTGAACAGAAGAACTTCCTGTTACGTCATCTTATCCCCTGAAGGCGGGGCTTTGCCCCATCCAATGTTTTTTTTTTCTCTTTCCTATACGTTGTCTGCATTCGTGCTCAACAGTGACAGCGTACATAACGTCAGTCACTGTTAGAGTTCTATGCAATTTTATGAAGTTCTGCCACTGCAGACAAACACGCATGACCAAGAAGAATCACAGGTGATTGTTACATCTGACAAAATCTAGTCATTTTTCAAAAAAACAACAAAAACTGTCAGACTCTAATAATCAATACAACAGAAATTACATAATTGTATTTATTATTTCTGTACGACCCAGTAGCAAATGCCTCATCGACCTGTACCGGGCCGCGGTGTGAGTGTGCCTGTGAATGATTGGCCATCTGTAGCACCTGTAAAACCACTCTGTGAAGGACGTACCTGAGAATGGTATACAGTACATGCATATAGGGTGAAGGAGGGCTTCACATGTTGCTAAATTACCCCATGATGTCAGCATCCTAAAGCTGGTTTAGGTTTGTTTTTTTGTGGGAAGGGATCTAAAAAGCTTTTGGATTTATTTTTCTTGTTCATGCTTGTAGGGAGAGCTGTAAAAACAATTTCAGAAATTCTGCAGAGTACTATAGAGTGAAACATGTCATTGACTAAGTGTGAGAGCCCGCAGGGAGGATGTGGGAGTGTATACTCAGACTGTGAGAAAAGTTTTTCCTTGCAACAAAAGACTTTATGAGATATAATGTTTATACCAGCTCTAAAGACAGTGTGGAAGCCCAGGTATACAAACCCTGCTGCCATCAGAAATTCAGTAAAGTTTATTCTACTTCCCCAGATATCACAAGTTTTCTCACTATTTGCAACTCAGAATCTGTAAAAAAATAAATAAATGTAAACATCACTGCCATATAATTGTCAGTATATCCATCGTGTAATGTTAATGGCATTTGCCAGGTTGGATCAGTGATGATGAGGAATGATCAGAAACAGAATAATCTTAATTTGACACTATGGAATGGATACAACTCCATCCTGCAAAAGATAAGGATTAAACCACGACTGAAAGCAGCAGCATGTAATAAATCACGATCTATGTGGTATAATGGATAGTTATTTATATTTACTTGTGATTTTTTGGCAAATACTAGCAAACTTGGTTTGCTATTAAACTTCCAACTTTATCTTCCTTCCACAATAAAGATTTTAAAATGGAACTAATCTGCAAGAATTCCCCAGTGAACCTTTAACCCCCCCAAACATTAACACCCTCCACCCTCCCACCACTGCACAATATATCATGGTCTGCTTTATTTTCTTTGTATGTTTTCCATCCTCTATTTACATTTATTGGGGTTCATTGTGATTTGCACAGCAATATGTGCTTGAGGAACAGTGTCAAAGTGAAAAGTTTCCCCAAACAAGTGCTGCGTCTCAGAGGGATACTTGTAGCATCCTGGAGAGGCCTTATGGAGGGTGAATTTAAGACTTCTCCTCCTCTTCCCACCATGCCTCTGTGACTGCGTGGGGGGGGGGGGCTTCTCTCCATGCTCTGATTGGTTTTATTGCCAGTAGTTCCGCTGTGGAGGATGCCGACGTGGCTCTTGTTGTCGTGCTTGATAAAGATGGATTGGCACATAACTTTAGGCAAAGCAGTTCCTTCTTCCGTCTCATTAAAAAGACAATACTCGCTGAGAACGGGAGCATCCTCCAATGTCATGCATATTATTCACGTAGAGTTATTCGTCTTCTGTTTTTCATCTGAAGGCCTGCAGTCAGGAGGCATGCTTTAGCAGCAAAGTGCCCTGTTTATTCTAATGTTTATTAAAATAACACTATATACATATGGGTCACACCTTCATGTCAACATGTGAAAAAACTCTGCAAGTGCCCACGAACATTATCTGGGGAGATAAATAAGCTTAGCACACAAAACGCTTCTGCGTTTGGGTAGTGGTCCGCTTTGTGACGGCGTTTGAGCTGCCTCTGTGCATGTTGGACGTGCGTTTCATCTGAGTTCATGTAAAAATCCAGCTCTGTGCTACCTTCCTGCAGGGTTGGGTGGAGGTCATCGAGCTGAGCAACGGCACTGCCATGAGACAATCAGCAACTTTGTATTTCTCAGATCAGCTAAGTGAAATCATTTATGTATCTGGCTCCTCATTTATATTAAAGCTGAAATGAAATGGCTCTAAAATGTTACAGTCTTTTCATGAAATTCATCTGACTGGTCTTCCTTAATTTGGCTAACAAACAGACAAACAAACTAGACCGAAAGCATGACCTCATTGGGGGAGGTAATTAACCGTGCTTATACATGCTAAGAGGGGAAACTTTAATTTGGCTGTTGCACAAGGACAAATAAATAATCTTGTTAAGAGAAAGCTGGAGAGCAGAAGAAAGGAGGAGAGGAGAACATTAGAAAGGAAGGAAGCAGAACACTCACCTTAGTTTACATGCAAGTATGTCCATGATACAACAATTTGCTAAAGCTGGGCCATTTCTGTTCAAATAATTATGGCTGTAGCTGTCTTTTAATTCCTCACCCTAATATTCAATAAAACACCAAAGCATAAAAACCGAGTGATTGTCGAAGCTTTCTTGCAGGGGGTTCAATGATTTTTGGTGCATTTTATCCAAACAAATAGGATGCAATCCCAGTAATGCCTCAAAGCTGCAGATGCGTCACTGCCTTTTCATGATCAAGCAGCAACGCAGAGAAGGCAGACATTACTGTCGGGTCCGTCTTATGAACCAAAGATAGCCTGACTCGGCGATGGCCTGTCCACTATTAGAATACGGTGCCCATTTACATTGACATCAATGTAATAAATAGCAGAGAGTCGACTCTCAGCTTGTTCTGCTGTCTGCACTTTAAACCTGCTCTGGAAAAGTTCTGATTTGAGGTAAAAAAAAGAAGTGGAAAAAGATTCTACACGATTTAGCCTCCCGGTAAATGTTTTCCAGGGCAGATTGAAGCGATGTGGAGGCAAAAGAATGTGGTGCATTTGCTGTTATATTGGTGGTAATTGTGTTCTTTCATGATGTCATCTCACCCATTGGGACAGTGATGAAGAGAGCGGAGGAGTAAGAGTTACCCGTCCACATCACTTTGATGTTAGTCTCATGAAAAAGAGACAGGAAGTTGTCTCCTATGGCCGCCTGCATCATATATACCCCAACGAAACATTCTCGTCGCCAAGCATTTTTACTATGATTTACATTTTTATTGCTCCGTGACGCTTTAAGAGTTTCAGAATAGTGAAACCCTTTCCAAAGCTTTTACATCATCGAATTGCCTCCAGTTCTCCTTGTCAGTGGATGTGATGACGCGCAGATTGTCAATAAAGAAGCTGACAGAGCCAGCCAATGAGAGTGGAATCCACCACCCACGAAGGCGCCCCCAGAACACGGCTGTTTGAACAAAACAACTCCAATCAGAGTCTATTTTAGGCTGATCCAAGACAAATCTCTGGATGCGACTAGGCGGCTCGAAAAGCAAGCACTTGCTTGTTGTGACTTCATGGGAATGCTATCGTAAATAGGTAGCTGAACTCTGACGAAGGTGTGAGAATGCGTCCTGCTGTTAACAGTAATTAAGAGTGATCTCATTCCAAGCAAAGTAAAATGCATCTTGTGGCCATGGCAACCCACCTCGAATTGGCAGGCGGCACAGAGACCTGCTGTCTCCCTGCTTCCTCCAGCAGCCACTGTGATTTGTGGAGCAATTACAGCTTAGCTGGAGGAGAAGGGGCACTTCAGCGAGGCACGTTGTTGTCCGCCTAACGAGTGACATCCTCATGGTGTCTTGCGAGAACAGCCGCTCTGGAGTGGCGGCGAGAAAGGAGGCCTGGTTGGATATTAAGCCACGTGCTGAGTGTCAGATGAAGGCAGAAAGAGGTAGAATGACTTACCTAGCGTCAGAGAATGTGATGGTTTTCTGACTGGGAATTAAACCTAAATCTGAACAGTGTTTGCACGTCTGCATGCACATCAACACATTGTCTTCTGCTTTGAAAATCACATTTTTCAGACCAGAGAGAGATTCTGAATGAGAGGAAGAGGCTCCTCCCCCAAAGGTTGATGGTGTCAAAACAAGCAGAGATCAAGTTAATTTTCCTGCAGGTTATTAACAAACCCTGACACACACACACACACGCACTATCGGCGCTGAGGTTTCAGTCTCATTTAGCGTTATTTCTATTACACAGGCTGTGTTCAGTTCACGCTGCTGGGGATTCATCTGCAGGATTCACAGCTCGCCCGATTCTCATAAAGCTGTTGCACGTTTAGCGGAGGCTGACGAAGAGAACGTCACATTTAAACTGGATAAGAACGTTGTTGTTGTTGTTGATTGAATGCTTCTCCCCAACCCAGGTGAGACTGAACAGAGACATTGACAACAAATCAGACAGACAGCGCTGCGGGACGGGGCGGCCTTACTTACGATGGACCTAATCAATAATAATAATGACAGAACGCCGCTCTGTGGAGGATACACCTCTGCCAAGGCTGAACAATCTCATGCATGTTTCATTTGCGTGACTCATGCCCCCACCCGCCCATAGAGGCTCACAGGTTTTGGTAGTTTATATGTAACCAACCAACATCCCTCCAGACATGCTGCTGAAGTGCAGCGTCTTATAGAAGCAGTGTCAAGCTCAATTCGACTCGTGCACATCTGCAGTTTCCCTACAGTAAATAATTACAGGACATTTTTGGGCGCACTCCAAATCCTGGGGCTAAGTGAGTTATTTGTGCACTCTGCTGACTACACTAGTATACTAGAGTACAATACAAGGGTACTTTAAACTCCCCTGGAAGGTAAAGGAGCGCTTTTGTTTATGACTCCGGAGGTTGATGAATTCCTCCTTCAAAAAGCAGTTGAACAGATGAGCTGGAAGACGGGATCAGGCCAGGGGGGGGGGGGGGGTTACGTCCGTTCCTGTCAAATGAATGTCACCATCTCAGCAAAAAAAAAAGTGTGATGCTTTTCTCCTCCATGTTAATGTTACAGGTAATATTCATCATTTACGTGATATAAATGTGTCATAATGTAAATGTCATCTTAATGTGAAAAACCTTTATTCATAATTGTTTTTTAGTATTATTAGCAGAATATGAAGTGTTGGAATGTAGTTGTTTCATCCTGATTTCACATCATTATCAGAATGTACCTCATTGCTATGCATTTATTTTAGTGAATTGGACATGTGGCTGCAAACAGTTTTGGTATATTGCATTATTTACTACAGCAAATGGCCCCCAGGGTCCAGTGCACTGACAGGATCTCAACATCCTGCAGAGTCAGTCATCCTGTGAGACTGAAGATCTTTGATTTTAAACTTTATAACATGTAACATCAAGTTCTGCCCCCGGCGTGCTTGATTAGTATTTTCTGCCAAAGTATCCAGTCAGCATAAGCTCGACTTTTTTCAGTTGACAGTGACTGACGTTGTGTTTCCACTCTATACTAAAATAAGACGATGTCTACGGAAATTAGATGTCAAATTTGATGTTGCAGCTGAAATTCTGACTTCCAACTTTTTTTAACTTCTGCTCGTCCAGGTTGCATGTGTTAACATAGGCCTCATTGTCGTGATTGGATGTCACCAGGATTTTTTTTTATTATATTTTTTTTAAGATACTTTATCAATCCGCAGTGGGGAAATTATTTTTGCGCTCCATATATAACACAATGCAAGAGTACGCACACAAAATTATGGAGAGATGGTGGAGTGAAGGCCAATGGCGGGGCCCTGGAATTGAGTTTTGGAGTTCGGTGCCTTGCTCGAGAGCACCACGGCCAAGGCAGGCAGATATAAATTAATTATTTATTGAAAAAATGCTTAATGTGTGTTGCATTGTGACAAAACTCAAACGCAGTGCTTACTGGAACTTCACGTCGAGGAAAGCTATTGACTGATGTTGTCGTTGATTGACAGACCAATAGCGCCATCTGCTGGTGGCAGCAGAGACCGTTCTCTAAGGGCTTCACAACGTGGCTTTCACGCATCCCGAAAGAAGCACAACACTGCAGAACTATACTCTATTATTTTGTTATTTCTAACATTGTATCTTTATATCTTTATATTTTTATATTTTGTTGACTGTGCATTCCCTTGAAATAAAGATTTACCACAATCCTAGTAAACTGAAAACAAATGAACCCTGAAGCAACGATGTGCATTTTATGAGGAATCACTTTCCAGTGAACTCAAAGTTCAAATCAAATACCTCGACTGCTTTTATGCTGTGCGTTTGTTACAGACCAGGTGAGCTTCTTTACAGTTTTATAGTACAGTTTTCACTAGAAAGGGAACTTGCTTGAAACGTTATCAGGTAAAAATGGCATCAAACAAAATGGAAAGTACAATGACTACGTCATGCTTTTGTTAATTTTCGTTTTTATTCCATTCATAAAGTTGCATTAATTGGAGGAAAGTTGTACACCTAGTAACATGTTAACAAGCTGATGACAGTAAAACAAACTTGTTATGTGCTCTAACATACAGAATGTAAAAGGCTACAAATACTAATATCTGGGGGGTTTCATGAGGAATCTTGAATCTTTAATTGTGACATTCTGTAGTTGTTGTGGCCGAGTGGTTAAGGCGATGGACTAGAAATCCATTGGGGTCTCCCCGCGCAGGTTCGAATCCTGCCAACAACGTCTCCTTATGTTGCAGTCGCCCACATCAAACAGTTTGTGTTGCAAATTACTACTGAGTCAACCGAGGGAATGTTCGCTTAGAGTTTTGTCTGAAGGTCCTTCGGGAGACCTTTGGACGACACTTAAAACCGTGATCTTCTGTAGTTGTTGCAGCAGATTGGTTATTGCGATGGACTACAAACCCATTGGGGGTTTAGTCACCAGTTACCTGTCTGTCCGTCCATTAGCAAGATAACTCAAAATATTCTGGAAGGATCTTGATGAAATTTTCAGAAAATAGAGAGAATGTTACCAGGAAGAGATTATTACATTTTGGGGATGATCTAGAAGAGATCCGGATCCGATCTGATGCAGAATGGAGTCAGGACAAAACATTAAATCTTAACATTGAAAACCCCATAGAGGGATTCAAAAACCAGTTAAAAACACACATCAACTCCGATTCACCTTTACTTTTCATGGTTGTGTGTAAAGATACCAAGAACAATCTAGAATCTTTTGGTGATGATCCAGATCACCATGTGGACGGTGTAAATCCAATGAGGGGAATGAGCTGCTTGGTGGAGGTCTGTGCTCTCTGTGCTTTTCTACTTCTCCATTTTATTGTGCGTCCCTGCTGCAACATGTACTCGACACACAGAGGATTGAAATTCATTTTCTCTCGGACCTTAGGGGCAACATTTATTATAAAGTCCAGTGGAACCTCGGTTTTCGACCCAAAAATTTGAGTTTAAAATGAACAGATTTTCGGAGTTCGAACGGCATTGCTAGAAGGTTGATTCGCTGCGGTGACCCCTGACGGGACAAGCCGAAAGAGGAAGAAGAAGAAGTACGGTATGGTGAAATACAAGACTTAGACTTTTCATAAGAAAACTGAGCTAAAGAGAAAGAGAAGGCGAAAAAAAACCAGGAGGACAGTTACTTTCAAAGGAATAACCCCCCCCGACCCGCAGCATAAACCGTATGCAAATGATAGAGAATTGTGTTCAATGCACTTTTATTATGCTTTTGTTTTTTGTACTATTTACACTTTTATGTGTTCTGTTGTTTAGATACGCAGCGTAGTTACATATTAATATAACTGGAGGAAGGAACGGATTAATCTCGTTTTCATTATTCCTTATGGGAAATATAGTTTCGGTTTTCGAACAGTATTACGGCACGAATTACGTTCGAGAACCGAGTTTCCACTGTAGTTGGAGCTGCAGCATCGCCGGTTGGCACGGCAGGTTCAGATTTCATTGACAATCCAGAGCCCCTTAACATAATACATTTTGCAATGTCAGATTTTCACCGTAACTGTTGTCCATATCATCTGGGGGTAGAAATCCCGTGCATGAGGAGCATGTAAAACGGCGTCGAGATAGTCTTGGCAAGATACAGAAAATTATCTGGCACAGTACGAAGCTAGTGACTCGTATCATATCAGAATTTAACTTCCTTTTAACTGTCCAGCTTTTGGAGAAGCTGGGAAATTCCTTCAGACTCTTTCCAAAGCGATGGCATTTTGGCTAGCAGGACAAACACAAAAAGGCATTTCATTGTTAAACAAACAAGTAGTCCAAACAAACATTGCCTACTGGCTCTGGTACTGAACGTTCTCTTCCGCAGCCAGTTGCATCGATCGGGGATGATTCGCTCAGTAAATAAATTGTCGGTTGAAATATCACAGGCAGGAGGGGGATTTTCACGTTATTGCATTTATTGCATATTTATTGGTTTCCACATTTCCATGCTCGATACTTTGAAAAAGAGAACCCAATGAATTTATTGATTGATTGATCAAAAACCGAAGTCGACCTCATCTCACAGGATGTACGACACACAACTCAAAGTTATCAAACGCATTCCACACAAGTGTCATCCGCACACCATCGTGATGTCATTAATATTCCACAGGAATGAATAAGGGAAGGTCCATAAAGGACTACACGTGCTCCGGTCCGCTGCGTTCTGTAACTCTGACATCTCTTTCAGCCACTGTCCTGCAGTGTTGAATCATATCGGCTCTATTTCACCACCAAGGCTGACTGAACGGCCTTCGCTTGAAACCGCTCCGCGAGCACTTTTGCCTGCAGCCCGTCGACCCACGCATGAATCAGCCCTTCGCCAGCGAAAAGCAATCTGAAGCCTGAAGAACAATCACATTAAAGCGTGCCGTACATGAATGGCAAGCGGTGGACGGTGCTAGCCGTATTCTGACGTAGGAGGGCCTGCCACCAGTTTGCAGTAGCCCGACAGGGAGCCGAGGTCGACGTACAGCGAACTTCTCCTCCTCATGTGGCCAGACTCTTCCGAATACAGACAGGATTCTGCAGAAAAGACGGGAAAGGTCTACATGAGGAAGGCAACTTGGGAATGACTTGAACCAAATCTACCTCGACGGCGAGGTCCATACCCTGCGTGGTGTCGTGGTGCTGGCTCTGCTGCCGCAGCAAGGTGTGGGTGACCTCCCCCATGGCCGAGTCCAGGCTCCAGCAGCGCGGCTGATCCTCCTTCGGCGGGTTGACGGCGTCGTCCTTCAGCAGCTCGGACGCTGAGCCCCGCAGGGCAGGGTTCCTCTCCAGCGCCCGCTCCAGGAAGGAGCGCATGGCCAGGCTGCAATCCTCCGCTATGTCCTCCAGAGGCGGGGCCTGCTTGTGGATCTGTGGGGGGGGGGCATCACAAACAGCAGGAGCTTGTAATACAAGTCTGGCTGTGACTGAAAAAGGAACAAGAACAACTCACTCCTGCAGAAGCGACATAACCGAACAGCACGACTTTCAGGTATTTGACCTGCATACGTCAGAAGAGCCTGATGAATGAGAAACGGGACTTCCTGTCATGGAAAGTTAAACAAGCAATCAGGGGAGACCGACTGAACTGACCACGGTGCACTCTCTGTTATCAGTCACCTCATATTTCACGTCGTGCTACTTTCAACTGCGGCCCGAGACAGTGCGTCACATGATTATACGATAAACCGTCCATCTCCATCTAGTGCAGGGGTCGGGAACCTATGGCTCGCGAGCCATGTATGGCTCTTTTGATGATCGCATATGGCTCGCACTCAAAAAAAAAAAAAAAAAATTGCACGGTGGCAAGAGTGGACTTTGTTTGGCTCCACCTTAATTCCAGATTACTGGCTATTTTAATGTATTTTTACCTGGGACCTTCTTTTGGAATAAACGTGTGAAAAAGACGGGGCCCTGCGTTTGCTTCAAGAGGGCATCACTTGCCTTTTGGTTTTCTCTTGGCTGTGTATTATTACGTTGGGCTCCAGCCGCCCCTCGTCCTGTGTGCAGCTCCAGGTGTAAATGATAAATTCAACCATCGCACCGTCTCTGTTCTCTGCTTTCTGGGGTCCGCTCACGTTAGTCCGTAACGTTCAGAGGCTTATTATACTAGTTTCATTACCTGCTTACCGCTTATACTGACATTTAGTTGAATTCACGTTTAAAATATATTATATGGCTCTCACTGAAACAAATTTCCAAATATTTTGCTTTCATGGCTCTCTTAGTCAAAAAGGTTCCCGACCCCTGATCTAGTGCGACACTCGCGGCTCCCTCGAGGAGATCGGACTCTCGGATGGATCTGACTCAACTTGGATTTAGCTACTGCTAAAGAAGTAAATGCAATAACAAAAGCCCAAAGACTGGTAGAAACGGTTCAGATCCCGAACATCAACTCTTGAAGTCTTCAGAGTTCACCTTCCTTTATAGACATTAGTTGTAACGGCGTCTCCTTGTTGTTATCTGTTCAAAAGAACCAACGTTCTCATCTCTGCCGCTCTCCCCAACATTCAGTCACGTTCAGGTTTTTAAGTTTTATTTTACTCACGGGAAGTGAAACTCACAACACCTGACGGCGAAACCTTTTCAGAACAATTTCCTCTTTGTGACAAAGGCAAAGAGCAGTGCTCATTTAGAGGCAAACACAATGTTCACTTGTTCCGTTAGCTCTGCTCAGGGCTCCACCGACGTCGATATCGGGCTCTGCGTTTGCTTAAATGTTCGACCGATCCAACAAAGTACGAAAGATTCATCCGTAGAAAACGTCAAATAACTGCAGGAAAAGTGGTAAAATGCAGATTACTCACAATATAGAGGTAAGATGGGTAGGCCGTACGGGGGTATCTCCGGACCCATGGAGGGCTGCCGGTCTGCATGTGGATGATGGTGGTGCCCAGGCTGTAGATGTCTGTCTTGGTGCTATGTCCCCGACACAGAACCAGCTCCGGGCTCATGTACATCTAAATGAAGAAGTAGCGTTCAGGATGATGTTTGAGCCGATGGGGCGTAGAGTATAACGGCGATCAGGAAGCAGGTTTCTTCGTTTCTTTCCTGAAGCTATCCTTTAAAACCCACGGCGTACGTGTCGATACAACGGCCAGTGCAGACGTGGGAAGTCCTTTGGAGTGTTGGAAAGTCAACACTACCAGAGGTCGGTTTTTTTTGTTTTTTGTTTATTTCTGGAAAATTCCAGGCCATTCTCCCGCATTCATGTAAGGCTGAGCAGCCTGATGCATTCTACTCTTATTACTGCTGGCCGTCTGCTCTGGGACTTTCCACAAGCCAAGCCTTGAGAACCTCAGCGTGCACGTACTCAAACCTAAATAGACTCGAACACATACACTTAAAAAAAAAAAAAACCTCAATCAAAACATGATGTGACAAAAAGCTCTACGAAAAATAAACCGTCTTTATCCTAAAATCTGCAAAAGCTTTTTTTAGGCTTGCGGCAGCTGCCAGCGTGACTCGCCGGGGGGGGGGGCTCTAACTCGTTTTCTTACCTCTGTTCCTCTCAGGTCTCTGGGAATGTACATGTCCTCTGTCATCTGCACCGTCAGACCAAAGTCCACCAGGACGGCCTTGTCTGACATCAAAACGATGTTGCTCGCTGCAGAACGCAGTGAGAGTTAGGAATCACAATATGATCAGCTCTGATGCGTCACTGTGCAGATTGATAATTGAAGTGACTGAAATATTGAGTCACTTCAGTGAATTTAAACCATAAAATGAAATACAGAAGTGACTTCACAATAGATTCCACCGGAAATTGCCAAATCTCCAATAAGGCAAGCTTTGATTTTTAGCAAAGTCATTTGACACGGAATTTTAGAGACGAGTCTCACCCTTGGGTTTAAAAACCACAAAGAGGTTTAATTACATATTTTGTTGCAAGCAGGAGACACTAAGAACCACAGCAGCGTGTCAGAGGGCGAGACGGATCATTGCCACCCCCCCCCCCCTCCCCCCCAGCCTTCAGACCATCAGGGTAATGTTCTTCAGCAAACATGAAGCTGCCTCAAGCCAAACCTCAGATTAAAGAGCTATTTTTGTAATCCAAATCATTAACCAGAAAAGCACTCAGAGAGCGCAGACCTCGCCCAAGCGGCTCAGTCCCCTCCTAATTGGATTCACACTGTCCACATGGTGATCTGGATCATCAAAAGGTTCTACATTGTTCTTGGTGTCTTTATTCACCAACCATGAAAAGTAAAAGTGAATCAGCGTTGATGGGAATTTTTAACTGATTCTTGAATCCGTAAATTGAGTTTTCAATGTTAAAATTATTCCTTATTTATTTTTCCTGACTTTATTCTGGATCTGATCCAGAAGACATTTTTTCATGATAGTGCAGATCTGGCCCCTTTATGAATGCATATTTTACAAGATTCTTAATGAAAAATTGTCCAAGTGATCCAGAATCCAGGATCTTTTCCGGATCATCTGTTCCTGGTGACATTCCCAACATTTCCTGTAAACGTCATCAAGAGCCGAGTGGAACTTTTATGTTGCTAACAGACAAACAAACCTCCGCCTCCGAATTGTGACCTCACTACCTTCGAACGCTTCCGACAAATAGGTTTTTGTCAAACGTAGTGTTCACAATTTTCAGATTCATGTGGTGGGTTTGTGGTTCGTCTGAACTGAGTCGCTTCTTTCCGACTCCGTAACAAGTCTCTGTAGAAACCCAACCGTGTCTGTCTGTGGCTCGACTCTGACGTACACGAGGTCACTTTCTCGTAATTTCCTGACCCATTTCTTCTCCGTTACCACAACGCATCCTTCAACAACAACAACAACAACCCGGGCCGTGCAAAAGGCCCCCGTTCCTTCATGCGCTTACGTTTGATGTCATGGTGGATGACGCCGTGCGAGTGCAGGTACTCCAGGGCCCGCAGGACTTGCTTGGTCACCCAGATGACCTCGAACTCTCTCATGGGGCCGCAAGTGTCCAGCTTTTCTAGGACAGAGCCGCCCTCTCCGGCCTCCATGAACAGATGGAGGCTCTGGTCGTAGAGCAGGGCGCCATAGAGCTCAGCAATGTTTTCATGCCGGAACCTGGCCTGGAATTCGACGTCCGCTGCTTTGAAATTCTCCAAAGGGATCTGCGAGGATGAGGAGATGCGACTTAACTTCATTATCACGAGTCAGTGCTCTTAAGAGAACAGAGAAACGTTCTTTTTCACTTTACAGGGTGTTAGATAAATCTGCGAATGTGTTTAAGAGAGAGGATTTTACTGCTTTAATCTATATGGCAAAAGTGAAGCTAAAGCTAGCCGGGAGGATACGGCTAGCCAAAGCTATGTCTGAGGCGAATTAACCAACATGCAGGTGCTACACAAATCTACATTTGAAGAAACCTTGAACAATTATCTTTAAGCTGGATGGCTTTTCTTTTTCTTCGATTTCCAGGATTAAAGCTAAATTAAGCTAAACAGAGAGAGAGAGAGATAGAGAGACTATTTCTCGTATGTTAGATGATGGACCAATTTAGAATTTGAGCTCTCAGTCACAATTAATTTAATGGTCTCACAGAGCACCACAAAGGTCACTGATTACACGTGCATTTTATTTCACATCCTCTAGTAATCATGTTTCATTTTCAAACATTTTAATGTTTACTGCCGTCTTGTGAATTGATTGACGCCATCATAAATGGGAAGTGAATTTGCATTGTTGCATTCCTGAAGGTGACGCACCCAGTTACAGAAGCACCCAGTTACATAACACAAATAGCCTATAAATAGATTTCATCATGAGTATATCTTTGTCACAGAAATCTTCGGTTAGTCTCTGCTAGATTTCCATTCGTGCATAAATCTTGGACCGTTCCTGGAAGCCTCCTTTTTAAAGAACTGTTCCCGTTCCCTCCTCGCTTCAGGAGAAAACAAATCAAATGTCACGTTGAAATTCTCTGTAGCTCCTCCAGGGTGAACAAATAGTTCTTGGCATATAAAGTATTTGCTGCTGCAGTTTTCGAGAAGTCAGCGCTGGCCCGATTCCAGGCGCTGCTCAGCAGGACTCACCAGCTTGCAGGCCATTCTCTTCCTGGTTGTGCCGTCCTGCGCTAAGTGGACTTTCCCAAATGAGCCCTTGGGCACGAGGCCAGAGCCGGGATTCTTGTAGACCAGTCTCCACGGGAAGAGAACCACATCCGTGTTGATCTGGTAGCGGCCTTTTTTGATCGTCATGTACTTCTGCAAACAAAAGGCAGCTATAAAAAAAATCTAAAAGAAGAAAGCACTTCTCATTGAAATAACCTTTCCCCAGACAAATCGTATATACGAATAAAACACGCATTGAGCAGGTGTTTCTCACCTTGTTCAGGAGGACTCCAGTCTCCTCAGGCAGATGTTGACAGGCCGCTGTCTGCGCGTTAGAGAGCCGGTTAACGAAGGACAGGAGGTCTGGCACCGTCCCGTAGCGGACGCCCCCAACGCCGTCCACGTAATCCTCCTGCTGGCTGTCCAACCTCTCAGAACGCCTCGCCTGCTCGTTCTCGTCCATCTCCTCCTGGGAAAGACCTTCCTCTTCATACGGCAAGCCTCCGGCCTCTTCAAGCTGATACAAGGTCTCTGAAGCGTTGATGATGTCTTCTATATTCATGTGAGCCAACAGCAGCTCTACTCCATTATCATATCTGTAGTCCATCTTGATAACGGGCATGTGCTGCTGCCGCTAATGTGAAACATCAGGGAAGAAGTCAATTTACGGACATCTTGCGAGAGATCCAGACGAGTCACTGAGACAGCTTGATTCCTCTGGCTGGACACCACCGCTGGGAGGAGACTAAGCAAATGAAAAAAAGAGTTTCTTAATAAATCCGGGAACCCCCCCCCCCCACCCAAAGCCAGAACTGCTGATCATCTCTTTAAAAAAAATAATTTAAGACTGCGCAACAAAACAGGAAACAAATCAAAGATGATCGAATTCATTGCAATTCAAATATTAATATTATAAATAAAAGTAAAAAAATAATAAATTAGCAGGATGTCAATTCAGTAAGTTGTAAAGAAGCTGCACGAAATCTGATTTCATGACAGTCTTCGCGGTTATTATTGTTGATTCGATCAAATGAGATGCAATCATAAAATCATGTCGAAGGCTACCTGCTCGAGTCCCGACAGGAACAGCCGTCTCTCCGCTCCGCTCCGTCTCGCGCTTCTGACGTCAACAGAGAGGCGTCAGGTTATTATGAGAGGGGAAGTAAACAGCGGAAGTGGGAGGAGTTGCTGTGACGTCAAAGGCCAGCAAAAGTACATTTCAGGGGCTTTGCTTTGCTATCGTATCCCACACAATCGTTTGGTATTTCACGTAATAGCGATATAAATACAATTTAGTTTAACTCCACTTGGAATAATATGATAAACTCAATATAAACATTGTGTATAACTTTAATTTATTAGCGACCAGTGACACGATAGAAAAGTTACGTTTTGCACATTTGGTACCTGCTTGTTGCCGTAGACTAGAGAATGTTGTGCGCATGCGCATTGCGTCTTCTTTCCAAAGAGCAATGGCGTCCTCCATTGCAGGTTGTAAGCTACACATGAGAGGAAAGGGCAGCCTGGCGACGTGCCTCCAGAAGATCGAGTCTTATCTTCACAGACGTGTTGGAACAGGCGTTGTCTTTGCTCAAGCCCGAGCACTTCAGAATGACGAAACGGGTTCGTGTATCAAACCAAGTTAGTTTCGCGTGCTAATGGGAGCGCTATTTATTACACTCTTGGATTTAACGCAAACTGTAATATAAAATGAGAAACGTATTATAATTCGGGATTGTAATCTGTCTACAAATTCATATATATATAAGATTGATCCTGACATTTAAGATAGTACTGTATTATAAATTTTTTATGCTTTTGTGATATTTAAGATGAACTGAAGAGTTGTGTCTGAGTTAATGAGCCTTGCTGTATTGTGGGTGTGATTTGTGGGCATTTCTGTATTATCTTTAAAGTAAGCTACACTTATAAAGTTGTTACGAGTTTGAATGAAATCTGGCGGTGGCTTGTTAGGATCCAATAAGACCACGCTTATTACAAATCGTGTTGAAGCCTTCTACAGCTAATTATGACACATTTGTGTGACTATTACTTCTGAATGTGGAAGAGCAGTCAGGAAGTGAACGTCTCCCCCGGAGGCCGAGCTGCATTACTGACTGCTGCTCTGCTTCTTCTTGCCCTCAGATAAAGCGACTTTACGCAAATCTCTGTTTGCTGTCCAAGTGGAGAGACAAGAACAGGCAAAGAGATCCGTTCTCTTCAACTTAAAGTCCAGAATCAATGAGAAAACGTTCCTCAAACATTTATTACAACATGGAAATGTCAACAAATACTTCTTTTATGAAAGCTACGTATGTATATTGCACACGTTCATCTGAAATCTAAGCAGTTTTCCCGGCATGAAAGATTTATACAAATGTCTTATGCTAGGATTCAGTTTGATCATTAAATAGTTTTTACGATTGTTCTTCACCAGGGGATCTATGCTGTTGTGGAATTTGCCGACAGGAAAAGTGTTGCATCGTTATTGGAAGAGGCAGCTGTCCCCGACATGAGCACTAAACCAATAATGCCTTTTAAATCTCGACTGCTGTTGCTGAAGAATCTCAGTGCGGCAAACGTATCGATGCGACTGTCAAATCAACAGCTGCAGCCACAAACCAGTGTTCACATCAAAGAGCTCGTACAAAGACTATCAGGACTGGAAAATGTAAGCGTAGCACCGAAGTGGCTCGGATTCCAGATAAATCCGCATGAATTCTATCTGAGAGACACTCAAAGAAAGAGTGAGCCGTGACCCGTCCGTTCTTTCCCCTTAGATAGACCAGCAGATGACCTCTCTGACAGAAGCCTATGAGCTGACAGAGGCGAGTATTCGCTTGCGTTTCCTCACCTGCTCGCTGGTCCAGGACGTTGCTGCTGCTTTTTTCCCAGAATGCACCATCCAACCGTTTGGCTCAACGGTCAATGGCTTTGGAAAGCTGGGCTGTGACCTTGATATGATACTGGACCTGGATAACATCAGTGGACGAGAAAAAAACATGGTAACTCGGGCAGTTTGGGTTTTTCCTTTAGTAAGACATTTGATCACTGTTATTTATTTATGTATATATAATCTGCAGTTAAATTATTATTTAGATGGTGAGTTGGATCCCCAGTCCTATGCATGTGATGGTTTGATTTGATCAATACTTCGGATTACTTATGTCCAGTACTTTCATATCGTTTCTGATTCCTGAATGAGGCACTGAGTTTCCAGTCGTTTGTTGTTTCTGCTTCCTTATAAGATAAATAGTTTAAAGTACAGTAAGCAGAATTTACATTCCAAACATCAATCAATGATAGTTGTCCAATCTAACAAAGTATTTATTTATTTTTGTTCCATTATGAGCTGTTGGGAGTCCACAGTATTCTGATTGAATAATGCTTTGGGGAATTTGGAAGCCGAAATGAAACGCTGTAAAGAAACGAGTTGACTCAGTAACAAATGACCGGGTGATTTAATCATTTCTGAACTTTGCATTTGCAGTTAAAACCGGGTCTGTTCCTGGAGTACAACATGAAGAGCGCCACCTCAGAGCGGACCGTCACCCAGCAGATCCTCTCTGTCATCACGGAGTGCGTCGATCAGTTTATGCCTGGATGTATTGGGGTGCAAAAGATCCTTAACGCTCGATGTCCGCTGCTCCGGTTCTCCCACCAGCCCTCTGGTTTTCAGTGTGACCTCACAGTCAGTAACAGGTACCGGTACTCACCTTGTGCTCATGCCTCACGTAAGAGATGGCCTACTTCTGATATAGAAACAGCGTGAGCTGCTGTGAGTCATTTCTCTGGTTGGCAGTGGTCAGTTTCAGAATGATGGCCCTGAAACGTCGGCTAGATTTTGTCATGCTTGCGTTGCAAAAGCCCCAAACGGAGCGCGGCTCCTGCAGGAAGTGCTACGGCGGTTCAGTTCCACGCTGCCACTGTGAAACTGCACACAAGGGTGGGGGCGTGGGTAGTTTGTTTCACTTCTCCCCCCTCCAGCCTGTGTTCGCTGCTGATGGTGTAACACACCTGCTAACGGACACACACACACCAACCGCACTGCAGTTTCTAAGAAAGTGGATTTCAGCTGCCCGCTGTGGGCGGATGTAAGTGGGACTTTTCTTGTGCTCTGAGGCTTTTGAAGCACTTTTCCTTTCTCGTGTTTGCGTATTACAGATAAAGAAAACACGCAATGGAGTGTTTCACGGGCTGGAAGCTGCTCTTTAGTGACGGTTTTGGTCCGATTTTAGTTTCACTGATTCTTTCACATCACTGTTTTGCTTTCCGAAGTCTGGAGTGACGTGTGGGGGGGATCAAATATGTTTTTCAATCTCAAATTTGCTTTTGTTTTTCTTTTTTAAAGCAATTCCATTGAAACACGGTTTAAGACACGCTGCAGACATTCTATTACAGGCCTGTAATTTAGAGTAGAGCAAATGTTGTATCAGTATATTTTTTTAAATGGGCAGCATGGTGGCACAGTGGTGAGCACTGTCGTCTCACAGCTAGAAGGTCACAGGTTCGAATCCACCTTGCGGCGTTTCTGTGAGGAGTTTGCACGTTCTCTCCGGCTCTGCGTCGGTTCTCCGGCTTCCTCCCAACAACTTGGGTGAATTGGTTACACTAAATTGTCCGTGTGTGTGTGTGTGTGTGTGTGTGTGTGTGTGTGCATGCATGTGTGTGACAATAGATGGATGGATGTTACCACTAATGCTGAAATCAAACATCTTCAACGTGGCGCGTTGTGCGACAGCAGTAGTAACGATGCATGTTCTCCACAGGGTGGCGATCAAGAGCACGGAGCTGCTCTACCTGTACTCTGGGCTGGACCCTCGGGTGCGTCTCCTCGTGTTCACGGTGCGCTGCTGGGCTCGAACCCACGGCATCACCAGCAGCATCCCCGGAGCCTGGATCACCAATTTCGCCCTCACCCTCATGGTGCTGTTCTTCCTGCAGAGGAGGAAACCTGCCATCATCCCCACTCTGGACCACCTGAAGGACCTGGCAGGTACCACCGCGTCTCCTCTCCAGAGAAGCTTTACTCCTTACAGAAGCCGAGCGGCACATGTCACATATCAGCTTTCCTCACAGCACAGTGTCACTCTGCATGATAAAGTACCTCCGTTTATCGGGATGAGATAAAAGTACACAGGCTCTGCTCTGTATCTGAGCCATGCTATTAGGCCTGAACTGTGGCGGTGAGGATTTTTGAAATGGTTTATTCCAGTCATGAAACCGTTTTAACTTGGGTGTGAAAGGTGTCGTCTCTCTGGTGAGCTTCACTCTGAGGATCAGTATGGTTTTAATTCTTAGGTACTCAAGCAGGAAAGGAATTAAAAGGTGTTCATTATCTTATGGGTGAGGATATGTCTACGTGAGATAAGTGTAAAGCAGCCTGATGGTGAGCTTACCCTGATCCAATGAAGGCCCTGCTGGCTCATTTACATAGGTATGATTTTCTTTATTTATTGATACAATAGCTGTGTATTGGAGGGTTTTAAATTCATTTAACTTCTTCAAAAGACAAGAAATAAGTCTGCACGTGGCTGGAAGTCTTTTCTCTCGCTCCATGAAATGGGATTTAATACTGTGAAAGACGATTGTCTCTCTTTACCTGGAAAGATGGGGGGAAGAAAATCTTACCCAGTTCACACACAAATATTTTTCCATCATTGATTCTGAATAAGAATTTACGGTTTATCATGAACATTCTGATTTCTTTTTTTTTTATGGGTAAAATTGTCCAATAATTCAATATAAAGAACAAAGTCTGAAGAATAATGATCCAAAGTCTGTTTTTTCTGTTTCTCTTCCTGTTTTGTTCATGACACCTTCATTATGAGCCCGTCTCGGCACATTTGACCATCTGCTGCCTGGCGTCTACCTTTCTTTCGTTATCAGCTCCGTCATAGTTCCAAAAAAAACTAAACATGTTTTACAAGGTGGCGTGAAAACACCACCGCAGAGCACCAAAGCTGAGTCGGTCAAACTGTAACAAACGGCATCGTTTGAGTGCCAGGTATGACCCAGGTGTGTCGACACCAGTCCCACAAACCTGGCGGCTTCCCTTCGGCTCTGTCGATGACATCAGGGCGCGTCTCTCCCTTTTAGCTCCTAGAAATCTATAATGAAATCACGACTGCAGCTCCTCCATCTCTGCCTATTCTCTGTCACCTTGGCTACCTGATAATTGCCTTCCAAAAGCAATCCACAACCCCCCCAACCCCACTCCAGCCCAGTCTGGCACAGACTCTAACACACAGAGTGCTTACAGGGCAATAAAGAAGGGAAGGTCAATGACCCCCCCCCTCCTCCAGACGCACACACACACACACACACACACACACACCACCATCCTCATCGTGGTGAAGTAACAAGGGCATCGCTGCAGAAGTACGCCAGCCGAACAAGGACATGATCCGTGCTGCTTTCTGTGACCGCCTTCCTGCACACCTGTACATGTGCCTGCTGGCCTCTGTCTCCTCCCCATAAACACACACACACACACAATTCATCTGTCTGTGTTTTGTTTATTGCCATCATAGGCCTGTTAAGGCAGTCATCTGTATCCCCATCCTCTTCCCACAAGGTCCCTCTGACCACAGCGTGATTGATGGGAATGACTGCACGTTCGTCACTGACTTCAGCAAGATCCAACTCCAGAGCAACACGGAAACGATCGGTGAGCTCAGGGTCGGGGTCGGAGGTCAGTTACTCGGTGTGATCGACGCCGGTCTGTCTGTTAACTTCCCTTTCCTGGCTTTTTTTATCAGAGCATCTGCTACGTGACTTCTTCGACTTCTATTCCAGCTTCGCGTTCTGTAAGATGTCCGTAAATATCAGGAAGGTATGTATAAATATTCGTATGTGAAGTAGCCTCATAATTATCCTGCATTTGTCCTCTAGTCCGGTCTCACTGCTCTTATAGCAGGTAAAAGTAAAGACCGGCTGAATATTTGGTGCCTAGAAGCGGGAACGGTCAGGATCAGAGAGAGTTCTAAAGGAGTGACTCGTCTGCTTTTGTTCAGGTAGAATGAAACACATTTCCCAATAAATAACTGCTGCAAGCAAAACAAATCCATTATTGCAGATTCAAGCATAGAACAAGGAAACACTGAGCTCATTCAAATGACTTGATGGCAGACTTTTTTGGTAACTGAGCTTCCCCTGCAGAGCAGCTTGGAGTGCACGCTGTACTTCCTCTACCGGACTTTTTTGATCCTCTCCAGAGTCCGGATGCGCTTTCACACCAGCCCAAACAGAGCAGATTATCTGAGGAAAGGAACTCTGGTCAGTTTTAAAAGGGAGCAAACAGCGGCAGTGTGAAAGCACCCTAAATGTCCAAAAAGGAAACGCAACAAAATCCTGATTTCACCCTGTCATCTGAATCCCAACATTTAATGAGTTCTTCTTAGCTACGCTCAACACTTCTATGTTCCATCTAAATCCATCAATTTGTTATAGTGCATTTCTGGTAATTTAAAAAAAAAAACCACACGATTATTTTAACTGAGATAATAAATTGGACATCTGCATATTGGGTGACATTTTTGGATAAATAATGTCAGTGCAGAAATGTCAACGACTTGATTGCAAGCTTTCTAAGATGTGACCAATCTTTGGGGTCCTGATCACTAATCAGCTCAACAATGCGCGAGGCCATCCTGTTACTTGGATGATTTCCAATCTTTATGAAACCAGATCACGCACACACACAAAAAGCTTCAAGTACTCTTTACAACTTCCTTTTGACCAAAACCACAGCAGAGAAATCTGCTCCTAATTAAGACGCTGTTTGTTGGATGGCACCGTCCCACACACAGACATGACATCTGTCCTCGTCTTATGTGATCGATGCCAGGCCCACCGGGACCGCCGTCCATGAGCTGGGTCCCAAATAGGAAGCTGGAGGTGTAAACGACCGCTTTTGTTCGACTTCTGCTTTTTGTTTTGTTTTTCCATCTGTGGGACTGAACATTAGGTGTAACTTAAAGTTTTTATTCATGAAATTGAGCCTGGAGGATTGTAAATTTATTTCACATATTATCACATTGTATCTGAAAGGCAATATCGGGGACGGTATTCACAGCTGATTGTCCTTTTCTGTGAAACAATTCATATCCTCTTCATCGTCTGCTCCCTTCGGGTCTTAGACGTATTGTCGATAAACAGATTGGTGCCTCTGGGAATAGGAGACACTCACTGCAGCTGAATATGTGAGACTAATATCAAGTTTGACAAAGCAGCGGAAGCCTTCGTGGAGCTGTGGCCGTGACCCGTGACTGCAGACTTTCACCAGCGGGGGCAGCTGCCATAAATCTACTTTAACTGTGCTGCGGTTCTCCGCTTCGTTCCGCCTCCTTTGACCGATGCCTTTGCGTCGCCGTCTTTTGTCCCGCCCTCATCTTTAATGTCCAGCTTCAGGCCGGATAGTTCACGCAAAGTGCTGTAGACGGTTCTTGACTTCTGTGTGACCCTACAAATTGGTGATTCATGTGCGACCCATGACTGCCAGACAGATGTTCACATCACACACGTGTGCTTTTCCCTGCTGACATTTTGGCATTCCATCGCGGTGTTTTCTTATCAGCTCAACCTTTTCTCATCATTTTTCATTACCTTTTAAAGACTTATTTGTCAGTTTTCTCGACTAAATCCAAATGTCTTCCAGAGCCATGTCCGTGTCCCGTGGAGAGGGGTTCCAGTCAGTTTTAAGTGCCCCACATACAGCACCGGTGCTAGAACCGTGACCAATGAGCTAGCCGGACCGTGACATGTACTGTACATGCAGGGCTGCGCTCGTGGCAGCTGCTGTTTTAAGGTTGTGTTTTCACCTGCCGGCATTGTTGCCCTCCATTTCTCACAGGGCGCAGAGCAGAATAAGCACGACTCATCGCCGCTGTACATCCAGAACCCGTTTGAAACCAAACTGAATGTCAGCAAGAACGTCAACGTGGCGCAGATGGACCGCTTTGTGGCTTTGTGTCAGGAGAGCTCCCAGATGATCCAGCAGAATGGCTTCAACACGCCCAAAGGTGGTCGTCATGGAGGCCAGGAACCCCAACCTTGGGGGGTCGCTGCCCTCCTCCTGCCTTCCAAGGTCGTAGGGGTCACAAGTCGCAAGAAACGGAGAAGGGAAGTGACCAATGAGAGGATTAAGAGCCTGCTGGAATCTCTGAAGCCAAAGGAAGACGAGCCTCAGAGTACAACAAACTCGGACGCGTCTCCTTCACCGTCGGACACGATTAAATGAGGAGCCGCTGCTGCGCTGTAGTTCCAAGCACAGACACATGAGGGCGTCCCTGAGGCCTTCATGGGACTGATGGCTTTTTCTCTTGTTGCCAGTACTGAGGATTCCTCTGTAAATCTCGCTCATGTAGGAATTAAGATTATGGATTCAAAGGTTCGTGTGAATTAAGTCTGTATGTGGAGATTTTCACCAATAACATCACAGTGGATCCATTCTTTTTTTATTGAATACATAATGTGGAAAACGGTTTGTGTTTTTTTTTTTGACATCTCAAGCCTGGCAGGTTTTAGAATGGTATCAGACATAAGAGAAATGACTGAACGTAGCAAATAAAGAAAAATAATGCTGTGGTTAAAGGGAGTGGAGAGAAAAATATAAGAGAGAAGTTTGTTTTCATAAACTTCAGTAAATTTATCGAACACATCTATTATAATTAGCCCATCTTTTTCTCTAATTCACTGACTTACAATAAATATTACTGAAACTGAAAATGAGTTTAAATAAACAATTACAATGTGCTCATTCATCGATGTTATTAAATATTTTACATGCTCTTAATATGCATAGGATCACCCTTGAATGCCTGTACTTGCATTCATAACCAATATAACAGTATTTTCTCAAATGCCACATACAGTTAAACGTTTTTTCTTGGCAGCAAATGATCTAAAGCAGCGACGTAATGGTGCGAGCATGTGTTCAGCAAGCAGCCCACATCAGTTTGGTCGTCCGTCGGCCAGTTCTGTGGCGTCTGCAGAATGAATCGACCTCCTGAAACGCCCACTGGTTGACCGGCCTTCTGGACTCATCTTAATTCAGTTCCCAGGCTGAGGTGACTTTGTTAGAAACCGTGCTCCAGACTGGAGATGATAATAAGAAAAAATGCCCCACCACGCAGGTTGGTGTGTGTGTGTGTGCGTGTAAGATAGAGGAAAGACAAAAGCCATTAGGGTGCGCGTGTTAAGAGTTCGTGTGCAGGTTCACTTCCTATGAGTGTTCCTGATTGTGTGTGTGTGTGTGTGTGTGTTTGGAGTCCGTGGGACAGTGAGGAGTGTGCAGCCTGCAGCTGTTATTCCACTCATTGCTTTGGGAGGTCAGGAGGGCGAGAGAATAGACTTTAAACTGCCTCCTCCACACGTTACCATGGGGGGGGGGGGGGGGGGGGGGCACGGCATGGATGGGAAGGAAGAGGTGAGGCACGCCACCTGTGGTTTTCAACTTGACAGCCTCAATTCTCCGAGCATACAGTTCTTTCAAATTCGCTGCGCTCCCCTTTCTGCCGCTTCCCTTTTCCCGCTTCGCCCAGGGAGGCCGTGTTTCTTTTATGTGTGTGTTTCCCTGAAGCGCTTCTGTCTTTGCGGAGGAGCCCGTTATGAAAGCGTGGTGGGTGGAGAAATCAATCAGGAGAATGTGATGAAATGGGGATTGCAGAGTTCATTTCTAGGCGTGAGATGTCAGTGCTGTGGATCGTCTGATTCGCACTCGCTCCATTTATTGAACACTTTAGTGGGTAATTACTGGCATAGCTAGAAACGGTAGCCACTTTCCAAAAGGTCGCCCCGAGTCAACGTCGAGGTTCATATTTGCCAACGTTAGCAGCATTAAGGTTTTATGTGACCATCTCCGAGGGAAGTCTGCAAAGAGGCCGAGGTTGTGTTTGGATAACCTGTGTGGCGGTGACCCTCCTCCGGGGTATTTACAGGCAGCAACACCTCAGGCTCTGATTTATTAAAGAAAACGGACGGAAAGTCCTCGATGGATTGATCGTCTCTCGGGAAGTCCTGAGGGTGATAGCCGAAGTTTATGTTGTTGTCTTTTCCTCGGCTCCTAATGTGCCTTCAGAGCCTGAAAGAATGCGAAAAGGTGGTTTGAGGGTTTGAAAAACAGGGAGGGAGTAGAGGAAACATGTTGGGGGGGGGGGGGGGGGGGGTGGAAAAACAACCAGAAAGGGAAAAAGATCATGGCTTGCAGCTGCAGTTCAGTGCCCCCTGTTAGAGTCTTGAGCCACTTTCATAGATTAACGTTCGCGGAGAAGCTCCAGATGTTTGATGTGGAACTCGTGTCGGTTGGAGCTTGTTTCATCAAGCCATCCGATCGCCCCCGCCTCTCCTCCGTCTCTCCACTGACTCCACAAATACCTGATAGCAGTGTGGAAAACATCATCGCAGAAGCAGTTCCACGTATTGTTCCTGCAACATTGTTTGAAGTCATAATAATAATAATAATAAAATGCGTTGGTTTTATATAGCACCTCAAAGACGCTTTACATTGTGCATTATTCATTCACTCCGTACTTGGTGCTGGTGAAGCTACGACTGTAGCCACAGCTGCCCCGGGGCAGACTGACAGCAGCGAGGCTGCTGATTTAAACAGAACTTCAGACTTATAATTAAAAAAGGAACTTTAAAAAAGGCCCTGCTTTGGATTTATATTGCAATGTCCAATATTTCCAGGAATCTTCATCAGGAAAATTTCTCAGAATGTTTTAGATTTGTGAAATATTATTGGGGGGGGGTTGATCACTAACACTCCCTGTCCTCATACTCATGAGCCACATTTCTCCTTCCTGTTCTATAAGACCGTAATTTGCTCCACAGCCAGAGACGACCTGATCAGCAGAGGAAGCGCCTCCCCCCATGTTAGTGCCAGCCTGCGCTCCCCCCCCTCGCTGAACAGACCTGGGGTGGCCAGATGCACAATCTGATGGACATGAACATGCACTAGTTTGTGTTCACCGTCCCTCTGTTGCATTGGTCAGAGATTATCCACAGCTTTGGGTGGAACTGATTCTATATGAAATATGTTTTTGTATGACTCAGCATTAAAGTGACACGTTTAATTTTCCATCACCATCCATCAATTTTCAAGAGCTGCCCTAAATTTTATATCCCAGTGGCAATTATTAAGTGGTTCGCTCCACTTTGGAGATGTGATAAATTGTGTCGCTGACTCACTGAACCGTGTGGCAGCACTCAAACGGCGGTTGTGCATGTGTTATATGTGCGGCGTGCGCCTCCACGTCGCTCCAGGTCAGACTCTCCTCTCTGGGCTCCTTTGCTTTCCATCCATTTAGACATAATGGCATTCATTCCAGGAAATCATTTGAAGATACAATTCAGAGACTCTGTATTTGCAATCAGAAACTCGGGGCTCCTTTTTCTATTATTTTTCCAATCAAAGCCGCAGAATTTCATTCCTCCTTGGCGTAAAAGATTGTTTTCCTTCAGCGTCATTGCTCGTGCGGTGCAGACTGTGACCTCCATGCATTTCACTTCTATATGGAAACATTTTCCTCCCTCAAACTCCCCCATGCACGATTAATTTCAGATGTCACTTGTAGGTAGGTGGTTGGCGAATTCCTGAGATGCTGGAGCGTTTTTCTTTCTCCGCCTCGCTGTTTTCCAGTAAATACAAACTGGAGATCAGAGCGTCAGAAGGAGTGACGGACATGAAATGAGACAGACGGAAAATAAATGTAGTGTAGCAGAGAAACTCAAAGTGCCACGCTCCTCTTGAAGCTACGTTTGACATCATTTTTTTAGTTGCTGCTCCATCCAGGGCCACAGCGACAGGGTGGTCGGGGTCCACGGAGGGAAGGCTTCCAGGCTGAACGAACTGTGACCAATAGATAGGATGGAATGGCGCCTTTTTCATGGCTTCCCAGACATTAGTTCACAACGCAAAATCATAAAACTGTCAAAAGAACTTCTGGGGATTTAAAGGAAAGTAAAAAAAACAATGCCACGGATAATTTCTTTTCATCGTTCTTTCGTGAATTAGTGCCGACAAAAATTAAGTTATGTTTGATAAGATTCGGAAGCGTAAATTAAATTAAGCGTAATGAAATTCTCCAGCAGCCCTCGGGTTCCGAAATGGTTTGAGATGTCTCACTATTGAATTGGCATCACTTTCAATGAGGTTTAAAAAATGTGACAGTATAGCAGACCTCTGATTGGTCAGAGAGGAACGTTGTTGGCTCATCGCTGCACAAACCCATGACTTCCATTGGCTCATGATGGTGAGCAGATAACGGCGGAGCTTTTCATTTTGAGTGACATGTTCTTTGAAGTTTAACCTTTAGCGAATATTTTCATGTAAAATTAATTTGAAAATAATGTAACTATCAGCATTAACGCGAATATTTTTACAGTGAAATCATCGAATGTCATTTTCAGGATTTTTGTCACATAATTTCCTGTTGAAACTGCAAAATAAATGTTTATGTTTGCAGAGTATAAATGTTTAAATCCTGGTCTTTGTCTTCTGCATTTAAACGTTTGACTATTGACTTTCTTTTAGCTGCTTTCTTGCTTTAATTCATCATTATTATATTATAAGTGCGACGCTGAAGCTGCAGGAGAAGGATGGATGCGTGCACGCGGAACTTAGTGGGCTCAGTCCAGGACGTGGATGTGAGGGTGGAGGCCACAAAGGCAACTCTGTTTTTCAGCGTGCGCTTGGGACGGCTCTGCTGGCAGACACACAGATCAGTGTTGTGTGTAATCCACGGAACTCGGTGTTGTGTAACACCCCCCACAACGACACACAAACTCATCCAGAGTGTGCATCAAAAGCGAGGGCGATCAAAAAAGTGTTTTAACCCAAAGAAAACAGCAACTTCTGGTGTCTCTGATATCAAACACGTACTATGACTGTAACCGTCCCAGTGAACTATAGCTCAACATCTAATATCTGTGCAGCTAAAAGATCTTTTATCACCATTTGCACTCTAACATGAAAAATCCACAGTGAGAGGCTGGATAAATATCAGTCATCCAAACTTAGAATCAACCCAAATTCTTAAAAAAAACATCTTAAAATATCTCCCAAGCATGCTTCTGCCCCCCCCCCCGTCTCAAACCTCTCCTGATGCCTGCCATCGGCACAACGGGATTGAGGTTAGTTGTGCAGGAATGAGACAGAGGGAACAAACATAAAGTCATCCTCAGGAGTATTATCCTATTTTTGCAGGATTTTTTCAATACGTCTCTCTCGCTTCACCGCCACCTCGGATTTCCTCAACATCAGGGAGAATAGTAGAACAGGCAGAGATGAAACGCAGTTTACCCCCCCCCCCCCCCCCCCCCCTCTTCCACACCACCTTCCTTGTTGGCTCCAATTAAACCGGCTCTGGTTCCTCTTGCATAATAAACCCCCGCCTATCGACTTCCTGTGCAAGTTCACAGTGTGGTTAATGAGGCTCAGGCTCGCAGGGCAGCGACATGGTCTTATTGCAGCCAGTGGAATGTGGCGAGGCTCATTAAGGAGCGTCTGTAACGGCCCACTTACTGTACGAGGGAGACTGATGACATGATTGGCTAATAATCTGATCGGCCTGTGTTTCCCTCCCGATAAATCCGCTTTCTTTCTGATGATTTGTAGCTCGAGATGGCCCAAAAAATAATCGCCTCGCTGGTTTCACAGTCATGATCCACACAGAGAGCAAGATTCTAAACTTAATAAAGCCCTCTGGTGTCGAGGTCGAACTTTATGTTTATAATGCTTTCATCAAGGTACGGTAATGAAAATCTCACAGACTCATTACATTATGTTTAATAACTTTAAGTTACTGTGCTAATAGAGCGCTAATAGTGCAGCGACTGAATGCTACTGTTGGAGGAGACATTGATGTCGCCCTTTTTAACGGATTATCAGCTGTTGAATGCTGAAACAGTTTTTCTTTTTTGGAAGATGAATTGCGCGTTTTAATTCCTTGGTGAGGCTTAAGTTGCCTTGAAATAACAAACAGTTCAGAAAGCCCAGTGCAGGAGCGTTGCTCTTTAAAGATTATGCCTCAGCAATGAATCGCTCAGTGTTTAATGCGCTCAGTATTATTACTGTAAGCCCATAAATATGGTTGTAATATCGCTGTGCTGAAACATTTCGCTCCACGTGCTGCTGCCTTCATAATAGCACCAGCCACTCACATGCATTTCTCAACCTCATATGCTCCCATCAAGCAGAGATGTTGGGTCAAATCAAAAAGGTCATGAGGGACCCCCCCACCCCCCCACCCCCCCACCCCCCCACCCCCCCAGGGCTTTCATGCCCAGCAGTGCTACTAAACACCCCATTACTGATCACTTCAGCCTGTGGCTTTAAGATATGTTGAGGCTTTGCATGTCTAAACACGTTTTGGCCAGGAAGACTTCTGCTTGGACTTCACCCTGTCGTCTATCCAGAGGGGGGGGGGGGGGGGGCTGGCTGAGATGTTGCGTATCGGAGTCTTTGAGCAGAAATGAACCAAAAAAAAAGGGCTGGAAATAATTAGCAAGTAGAAAAGAAGACGGGCAGAGATTAGAGCAGAAGTATAAGAGAGCGTACCGGAGGCTGACTGGGGGCCCAGGAGAGACAGGGCTTTCCTCTAAAGGGATTCATTTTGGTAACAGGATAGCCCTGTCTGGGATAATAGAGCAGAGAGGAGAGGAAGAGGCCAAGCGCACGATGCTGCCTTCCTGGACAGAGGCCGCTCTCCGCAAAAATCTGCCCTCAAATACTAATACTGTAACAAAAGCTGCGTTGTGTTTCAGAGGAAGCCCCAAAAGGATTTTAACGGGGACGGCTGGTCGGCATTCAGCTCAGGCGGATCCAGATAGGAGGTTCGTCTCTGGATGTTGGAGTCTGCTGAGACCTCGTTTTCAGCAGCAGAAAAAAATATATTTTGCTTATTTAAAAAAAAAAAAATGGAACATCCCAAATAGATTACTCTTCCTATCGTATTTCATTATCCTTCATCTTGCAAGGATGGGTGTGTGTGTGGGGGGGCTGCTTCTGAGGCTGTTTATTAAAACGTTCTTTGATAAGACTGAGAGTCAGGAGCCATAAATTGGTTGTGGGCTCTATTTCTGAGACAGACTGTTGGAGCTGAGGGCAGGGCGTGCCTTCCTCCGCTGTGTTTAGGTAGCAGGCATGGGTGGAGGGGGCGGGGGGGGGGGGCACATGGGCCAGAAGCCACACACTTCAACAGCAGGTTTCAATTCTCCATCAGCAAGGTAGGTTAACTTGTGGAGAAGCCAATATTTATTTTCTTTTTATTAAATAGGCATTCAGGGCAGCCCGGCTTGAGCCTCTATAATACCTTTATTCTTCTCTGCCCTCACTGGGGGGTGGGGGGGGGGGGGGGGGGAGACGTGATGGTCGACTCCTCTCCTGTATCCTCCATCGTCTTCTCACAGGTCTGGCATGACATTCCACACATGCCTTTCATTTGGAATGAGGCAGCACAGCGAGTGAAGTTAGCTTACGGCTGTGGGGTTTTCCACTCTCGCCTCCGTCCTGAGCGCTGAGGCAAATGAGCAAAAAGTGTGGGGTGTAATATTAGCTTGGAGATTGGAAGCGGCTGCTGCCTGCCAGTGAAAGCGAACGCAGCACTCGCTGAGGCCAGTGACGGGAAAATGATGGAAAGATAACGATGAAATGGCGAGAGGTGATGGAGGGATAAGTGCTGCATTCCTCCTTGTGCCAAAGAGGCCAAGAGGACCACAGGTGCTTATTTTGTTTTTTGTGTTTTTATTACATTACACTGATTGATTGGACCATAATCAACTAAAGAAATGGGCATATAACTAAAATGTATTTATTTTTAAACATGCTGTAAGTTTGGTGCTTTCATTCATAATCAAGCTGTAATAAGGGTTTGGCATTAATAATTGTTTCACTTCAGCCAATACCTTTTATTGTTATTTTGCATCAATTGAGTAATTTAATATTGGTTTTATTTTTATTTTTTATTGTGAAATTTGTATTGTTAAATGTCGATGATTTATGTACTAAGGACTTTCAACGGAAACAAGACCGCAAGGGCTTTTTTGAAATGCTCCTCTTAGACAGGATGTTTGACTGTATTTGTACTGTAACACATGCTACTGTGTGACTGTACTTGTACCCTAACATTCTATCTAATAAATATATTCATCATCAGTCATTGTTTCATTTCATTTCATTTCTTTATTTCTTTATTTTGACTGAAATAAAATTATTACTACTACTACTACTACTAAGAATATTTATCCTAACCCATATGACCCCTGCTCATTATCTCACTCATTTAGAAAATGTTTGTCCATCACGTCTCGCATGATGCGCTGAATCTCAACTGAGTCATTCGTTTTAATTGGCTCCCCATTCCCGAGACAATAATGAATGCCGTTACGTAAAAATGTATGTAGACGTAATTCTCTCCATCCCACAAAAGGACTCAGCGTCCACGTTACCCGTCCCCCTCCGTCAGACAGTTGACTCGCCAAATCATCATCTGCGTGATCTGTGGGATCGGCGTCTGACTTCCTGGCCTGCTGTCCCTGGTTTGGCTTCTGATCTCTTTGTCGCACTGCTGGAGAAAAGGCTGGGTTATAAAAAAAAAAGAGCAGAGACTGGAGGCCTTTGAAGTTTTGTCGAGGAGTGGAGAAACATTTAGGTCCCTTCAACTTGAAATAGAAATTATGCTAATACTTTGATATGTTGGATACTGAGAGCAGACGGTCATGGTTCCTGTTCACAAAGCTAGAGAAAAGATATCCTTCTATCTGTCTATCTATCTATCTATCTATCTATCGATCGATCTCCTCTCTCTGATTGTATTGTAACGCCACCTAAAAGCAGAAATCAGCATTGTGCGCTGCTCTAGTTCCTGTTTGTCCTTGTCATAAGCTGCCAAATGAAACCGCACATGTCTTGTAGGTGGATTGATATACAGTAGAAATAGAGGATCCTCATGTTACAACAACATGGCGACAGTCTGTCATCGTCTCCGTCCTCTGTAGTCAGGAAAACGTGCGGCTGCTGCTTTGTAATGAGCTATTAGCAGAGAACGATGGAGTATGACTTCAAGCACCAGGTTTTGGTTACATGGAACCCCCCCACCCCCTTGCTGTCTGGCCAGCTCCAGCCCTTGCGCTCCAAATGAAAACAAGGGTGTGTGCCGGAGGAAGAAGGAAGGAAGAAATATGGGAATTGTTCAAGAGCGTTCCCTGTTTTCGTCTGGCAAAATGAGGAAATCCAGAGATTTAACACAACCTCCCGGAGTAGAAGGTTGACGAGCAAATTCTCTGACCACATACAACCGGAGAAAGAGAGGAGGGGATAGAGAATGAGACGACAGTCAGAAAAGAATCAAGTGGGCAGTGAAGGACGAGCTCAAGGACTGGAAGAGAGCACGCAGATCAAGGAATAGCTGAGAGTAAGACTAAAGATAGTCCTGTCAGGAAGAGGGGGGGGGGGGGTGCAGTAGGTTCTCTGGGCGGTCAGCTTGTATCCTCTCCTTGAACTCAAGACACAAGGAGGTGAGACCGCTGTCTGCCTCTCAGCGGTCAAAATCAACAGCTCGCACAAGACGTCGGGGGGGGTTGCTTTGGTGAAAAGCAATATCCCAAAAAAACAAGAGCCGTTTAGTAAACAGGAAACACCCATGACTGCACGCTTATACTGACCGCTGGCTACAATGAATCAGAGGGGGAAAAACTGCATCTGCTTTTAAATAAAATAAGATAAAATAAAAACACTATTATAATGAATGCATTCATATTATTTATGTTGTCCTCACCAAAACGTTTTATGCTACAAATGCTTTGTGGCTGAAATGTTTTGCATTCTGACCAAAGATGCTAAAGGATAGCCACGGAGTTTTGATGAAACAGAAACGTTGGGATGAGAATGGCTTTCCTTTAAGGATGTTAGAACGATAACGACTTCGCTTTTCCTTTTTTTATTTTACTCTGGAGCTTTATCGGGGCAGCCTATCTTCTACACTTTGCTGCTCCCCCTTCAATTGCTAGAGAGTCGTGGCTAAAGTTTTTATAACGTAAATTATCTCCGATGATATGTGAGAGCAGTTTGGACTTTAAAATGCATGATGGCGTCTGTCCTGATCAGCAGCAAGATAGACTGTACAATCCCACCCATTGATGGTGGTGGCGGCGGCTGATGAGCCTGTTTACACTGATAAATAAAGTAGTTGTGATAATAGAAAAGCGGACTTAAAAAAGAGTCTGTATTTTACTTACTTACTTCTTCTCAAAGGCAAATCATCAGCTCTAACTAATAAAGGTTCATTTAAACCGTTTCAAAGGTGCAAAGTTAAATACATGAGGAGTCAGATTTCCGGACAAATGGCAAAACGCGAGTAACTTAAATCCTCTAAAACTCTCTGGGCACATCTTGGACTAACGCTCCAAATCAGAAATGAAGGCTGTGAAGGCACACGGGCGCATTGACGCGCACCGTTCACTTGGCCATGTGGCATCCATTCAGAATCTGGCCCGTGACCCGTTTCATGGACCCGCAGTGCAGTTGAAGAACTATTCCGCTGTGAGGGATATGGAGACGGCCACCGTTGTTGTTTTTGGACGCCGAAGTTACCCAGTGTGAACTTTGCCTGCTCCGACCATGCAGACTGGCTGTCTCAGCAGACCCTCAGCCACTCAGCCTGCCTGCTGGGCTTTCTGTGCTGGGGAAGGGGCGTCAGAGGAGGAGGCGGGTGGCGGGCAGCCAGGAGCCAGTAGCATGTGTGAGCAATCTGTGGAGCCAGGCCGGTTGAGCAGCGTGTGTGCTTGTTACGTACTTGCAAGGGAGGGGTTGCCGTACCCGCTGTGTGTAATCACATCTTACGTGTGTCGCTCTCTGCACTTCGCTGAATACGTGCAAATCTACCGAGAGAACTTTGGTGACGCGAGGCTTCAGTCGCCGCCAGACTTTACAGGCTGTTTTACTCTTATAGTCTCCTTGAAATCTCATTCGATTTCCATGTAACATACAAAATGTGCTAAAGTAGATTTCTCTCTGGGGGGACCTGTTTGATTTATTTGCTGCTTACATCAGTGCACAAGCACGCAATCCACTAACTCTCAGGGTTTGTCTCCGCCACCATGGCCGACCCCGAGGCCTGGAGACTCTGTGAGCTCTGACCCGTGAAAGTGACCGCCCTGCCCTCTGAGATTAACCTCTGACCTCCATCTTTGCTAATATTTGACCCTCGTCCAACCCCCCACAGAGTCGCAAACAGAGCCCCATTCAGATGATGTGCCCCTGAGAGACACTATGTGGGATCATGTTCAGGCTGGACCAAACATTGCACTTCAGACTGCCGCCCTGGAAAGGACTGTGTACAGGTTGCTCCGCCCTCTTTGTCCCAGAGCAATTTATTACTATAATTTCCTCTCCACCTCTGGGACAACAAACTCCCCTGATTTCATAACTTATCTGTACTGCAGATCAGTTTCCCTTCAACAAGGAGTACCAGCAGGCGGTTATGTTGAGGGCAGCTCACCGAGAGACAGACGGGGAGGGGGACATGGACGCTGGACGTAGCATATGCTAGCCAAAGCGGACTTGACCCTAAAGTCTGTCTGCATGTGAATAATGTGTGGAGGTGTATTTCCAAGAAAGTTGAGTACTGCATCATTCCGAAACAACACGCTCCCTCCTCTGGCTGGCATGGTGGCCTGTTAAAGTGACATGACAAATGGAATTTCTTCCCGCTACAAACAAGCAGCATGTGGGCGTAGACTTAAAACACGGAGCTGTAATTATGACGGATGCCTTTTGTTACTGTACTTCTTCTGTCAGTGCAGAAGTCGAAGGCAAATTACTGCGTACTGATGGAATCAAGCTGTCTTGAAGATCTTGTATTTGCAGTTTTGTTATCAAGTTTTGTTTTGGAGGACTATCACAGAAACGCGCTATCAGTTTCCCCCCTCGCCGTTATCTCCCGGAATGCGACCGTGGCTGGGCTCCAGCAGAGAAGCGATGGGCGCGTCTCCCGCTGGAGACGCTGTCCAGAGCGAGTGAGGACGCCGCAGACGTCGACGAGGGCCACTGTCGTCTCAAAAGTAAAGGCTGACTCCACCGAGCGCGTGAGATAAAGACAAGGGAAGAATTCGTCTTTAATTAAACAGCAGTCTCTTGGATCAAAGACGCTTCAGTGCTTTCATGAAAACACATATTAATTCAAATTGATTCAATAACCAGAATTATTAAAAAAAACAAAAAACTGCAGTTCTCAAAGCCTCACCATAATCTCTTTACGTCCACACACTGTTTTATGTACCGTTATGTCAAAACTTGACTTGAATTTGAACACTAGGTTCAATTTCTTCAGCCATTAAACGGTACTTGAGCTTCAAGTAAAGTGTTGCAGCATTCAAAACGAGTTTAACCTGTGATCCGAGTCTCCAGGAGCCTGAACATCCCAAAGCAATTCAAAAAGAAGACATTTACATGCATTTTAAACAGGAACCTTCACCTTTATCTTCCAAGCTAAGAACATTCACATAACATGGGGGAGAGAGCAACAAGCTTGAACGGTGAGTATTGCTGCAGACCTCAGTATTCACCTATTTAAAAAAAGAAAAGGAAAAGCTCTATCTGCGAGAGGTACTTGATGCTGCAACAAAAGCAGAGCTGTCTCTGTCGTGCATGCCACAGTTACCAGGTAGTAAGTACTGAAATGCTGCAAGCCCTTGTTTGTCTCTTGTCTATAGCTGCACATACACAATAAATACATCCGGGCTTGTCCATCCTCCTCAGAATGGGTGAGCGTATGGAATGAATGAATAATGCACAATGTAAAGCATCTTTGAGTGCCTTGAAAAGCGCCACATAAAACCAATGTATTACTATTATTATTATAGTTTTTGGCACAGAGTCTACAGTGAAGATCGGCTTTAGGATGTGAACAATATATTTTCAAATAAATGTTTGGGACCTTGGGATATACGTTTTGATGATGCCCAATGAGATGTATGTAGCCATTTCATGTCTGCTTTCCATCTATAGGAAGAAAAAAAAAGGCTCAAAATCCATTTTGGATGAAGTGTTCCATCAAGTTGAAGGCCCTAAAACCAAAGCATCCAGGCGGAAGATGCTAAAACTATTTGCACAGCTGACAGGAACTGTGCAGTTGTGTAATTCTCTCTGGTTTCTTTAATATGAGGCATACCCCCCCCCCCCTCCCTGATGCTCTGAAGGATGCTCAAATCCCCAATTCTTAAAAAAGAAGAGAGAGAGAGAGGTTTACAGTGGGAGAAGATGAGAGCTGTGATTCTTACTCCAACCGACATGTGTTGTGCATTGCTGCACGGTTCACCGAAACCACAGCTGGAAAATGGAAACTCCTCGCCAATACATTTCTCCCTATGCGATTACAGAATCGCGTTAAACGGTGACTTAACCGGGAGGATCTTTCATTAATCTATGTTTGATTAAAACAGAATGGGGCCCCGACACGGCTCACCATCCACTATTTTGCATCAGCAGCAAAGTGTTTATTGGCTGAGTTCTTTTTTTTAACATGCTGCTTAACCTACAGGTATCCCTGCATCAATCAGTGGCCCCTTACTTTAAAAAATAAAATAAAATAACCCCAGCTCAGCCATTTTTCAGGAGGCAGAAATCTACTCACTGCACGCCTCTACACAAAACCACATGTGTAAATGTTTTCACAGTTATCTTTTGCCGTGTCTCATTCTGCAGATTTCAGCAGGGTTGGTGTGGCCGGATGGTAAAACCCCTGTAATACCCACTAACTGGGGGGGGGGGCAGTAAATAGGCCTTCCAAAGGGTCTCACTACGTTGGTGGTCCCCCCCCCCCCCCCTTGGATTTTATGGCAGTCTAGTCAGTGCTTACAGGGCTTTATTGAACAGCAAAAGGCAGCGAGTAGAAATGTGGGGAAGCACCCTGATGTGTATGAAGGCTTATTCTTCCATTAAACCACGAAGGTGCTGAAGCCTGCTGGAAAGCAGGCATTTCTTTTTCACAGCTGGGTCAGGGTCAGTGGTGGAATGAATGTCTTTGTTTGAAATTAAGCAGCATGTTTGAACGATAAAGAACCAAAAAAAAAAAAAACAGTGTGAAGAAGAGGAGTAGAAATCGTTGGCCGAGCTAAATCAGTGGAATGTCCTGCTTGCTAGTTACATTATGCATCACCTATCTGCCCCTGCGGTGTCGAGGCTCCGTGTCTGCCTCCTGTCCCTGACTCCCACCACTGTCCCTGAGCTGCAGCTGGACTGCAGATTACTCGGGTTTACAGAGAAAGAGGGAGGTGGTAGAGGTGGCTGAGTCCATAGTTGAGTTGCTGGCTTCAGATCACAGGTTGTGTGCACGCAACCTCCGAGCAAAGCAGGCTGCCGGGCCGCCCCAGATCTGCCCTGCAACATGTCAGGGCTCTTAAAGGTCCCATATTATGAAAAACTCACTTTTCCCATGTTTCTACACGACTATTATCAACCCCAAAAACAGCTAAATAAACCATCTAGTCAATCCTGCATAGTATGCGTAGTTATACATTTATGCAATGTTACCGAAAGTTTCCAACCGATCTATAATCCAGGATCTCTTCTGGATCATCACCAACATTTAATCATCTGTTCCTGGTAACATTCCCAACATTTCCTGAAAATTTCATCCGTCCGTATCTTTAGAAATTATGTTGCTAAAAGACAGACAGAAAAATAAATGCCTGCAACAACACAACCTCCTTGGCGGAGGTAAAAATGGACTCCAGACATCAGGCTTGTCACTTTTCATTAAATAATGAATACTTAACGGAGATTCTAGCTCTGCCTCAGTTATGACAGCCTCTTCTTCCACCATCGCACATTATGTAAGGCCATCTCTTTATTGAGGACGAGTACATGTTGGGTACAGGACAGGATGAACCGATCACCTCAGAACCGAGACATTTGCATTCGAATGAAAGTGGCACATCGTCTTCATGCTTCAAGCTCTGTTTACATGAATAGAAGTCATAGCAATCATGCTGACTTGGACCAGTTATCTCATTCATTTACTGAACCGCTGATCTCTGGAACTGCAGATTGAAATAGAAATAATTCACATTCATTTGTGCATATACACCTAAAAGAATGTGCAGCAAAGAGGTTGGCTTTAGTTGAGCTGCTACATCTGCATTCGGCAGCCTCGGTCTTACAGCTCTCGGCAGCAGCCTGTAAGAATGAGTCAGGAACGATATGCTGGCTGCCTCCGGCCTGTGCCGATGGACTCTCCGTGAACTAGACGATCACTGATAATGTTAATAAATGATTTGCTGGAAGCCAGTGCTGAGCTATATGAGTACGCGGCTGCTTTGTAGGAGGTCCACGTGATTCTGATTGGAAGCAGAGCTAATCGGGCGAGGCTCGCTGCACGACTGAGCATCCAGATCCACTCCCAGAGCTTCCTGCTGTCCCCACCAAGGCGATCGAGTGATGCGGCCGCACACATGAATTATAAATCTGACACAACAACATCCTAAACTCTGTCCCTAGCAAGCAGCACCCAAGCAGAAATAACGAGGGCGCGGGCTGAACCTTTAACTCCAACCCTGAGTGACTCCTTGCACAGACCTCCATTGTTGCACAGGGGAGGTTAGATTCCACTTGGGATCAACACACTGAAAAACAACAAATGCTTTAAGCCCTCATGGCTCAACTTCCACCCTCAATCTTTACCTCTCATGAGCGCTTGTTTTGGAGCTCTGCAGAAATAACAGCGCTTCGTATTCCCCTCGCCAAGACGATTTATTACTCAATTGAGCTCAGAAAAGACAGACCCCAACCCCGATACACCCGTCTTCCCCACGCTCTGCCTTCCTGTATCTTTCTACTCTACTTTTTGTCTTTTATATTCTTCTTTTCTTCCTTTTGCTCCATTTCTCTCAGCTCTGTTGCATCGTAGCAGGTAGTGTTTACCGACAGGTCCACGTTATATCCATTGGAGCAGAACCCACAGGTTTCTTGAGTGCAATGGGACCGAGGTAGCGCTAACATTAAGTGCTTCTTGTGCCATAGGGCTCCAGTCCCACCCTTGCAGGGCACATCCATCAAAGACTGAACCAGTAACAGCAAAGCTTGCTCTGCAATGGGCAAAGGCCAGGGAGTGTCTGGAACAGCAGGGTGTAGGAATGAGTCCAGATAGGCTGACACTATAATTAGTCACTGGGAAGTTCTGGGAAAAGCTAAAGGTGGCCGCTGTGAGTCCTCAGGGTGGAGGAAGAGAGGGAGTGAACCTGGAGAGGCATCCCAACCATGTCTGCTCTGTATGTGTGTGTGTGTGTGTGTGTGTGTGTGCACCCTCCATCAACTTTTGTCGCTCTTCCATTCCATCTCTCCCGCCTGTTGGCGCCCCCCCCAGAGCGAGTCACACCGCTAACATCTCTTCTGGGAAGGCCGGACGCCGCCCCGTGTGTTTCTATGCCGGCTGCCCTGTGAGAGTGAGTGAAAATGGAAGCTGCGGCACGCAGTCGGGAGTAAATCACAACTCGTGCATCTGCGAGAACCAGCCGGCACAAAAAGGGCTGCAGGTTTTAGTTCAACAAACATGTTATCATCACCCTCTGCTATTATGGAACGCCATTTTAGTTTTGATAGGAGAGCCTTTACAGACGTTCTGCAATCCTGTGGCGTTGGTCAGCTCCAGTGTTCCCTCTCTGCCTCTTGTTAACTGAACCATCACTCTACTTCTCCACTGAACAATTAGTGTTGGGTTCTGCGTAGAGTAGACGATGGAGAGAATGTAATATTTAGAGCCGGGGGGTTTTTTGGCCCACTTTCACAGTGCCTTTGTGATCCCAATGCAAGTTGAGCAGAGACCCTGTTTGTGGGCCCCCAGCTGTGAGTTATCTCATTCCATGTGAGTGGTGCAGCATGCTCATCATCAGCCCCCCCACCCCACTGCTAGACTCAGTCAAGGGAGGAGGATGAACTCGGGCTTGATGGGTAGATATGTGACATCCTCCCAGCATCACTGTCAGCTTGAAGAGTTAAGTTGCTTAACTGAAATGTAAAAAAAAAAAAAAAAACACATTTGTATTTACTTCTGGCCATATAGCCTTATATTTTCTGTACAGCTGTATATAAGTATTTAAGCATGGTGGTGCTGCGGGTAGCACTGTCTGGGTTTGTATGTTCTCCCCATGTCTGCATGGGTTCTCTCAGGGTTCTCCGGTTCCCTCCCACCTCCAACAACATACAACTCAAGTGAATTGATTTCTCCAAATTGTCTGTAGATGTGTGTGTGTGTTTCTTTGTCTGGCCCCACGATGAGCTGGCGACTTGTCCGGGATGTACACCGCCTCTCACAGAGAGCCAGCTGGGATCGGCTCCAGCAACACCGGCGAGGCTTGCAGACATGACCTTGTTTGTTTTCAGGACAACAATTTTAAAAAAATTTAACCTGTAATTATAATTGATAAATACATGTCAGATTTTGAAACTTCCATTTCTCCTGGACAAATGGGCAACTAATTGGCAAAATAGGGCAATTCTCTGACAGATGTATTGAGAAAAAGAGGCAAAAAAGGACCGGGCGGATGGTACGATTGTAGGGGTAAAAGGGTTAAATGATTTCTGCCTTTTGTTAGTGTCTAAAATGGGATAAAAACATTCTCAAAATGATGATGACGTAGTCCAATATTGTGTAAGCCAATTATGGTTCCAGCCAGACACAACAACAAAAAACAAAAACAAAGGGCACAGCACCAATTACCGCCCTGTCATGGACGGGGCTTGTTGAGAAAGCTTTGATGTTTGAAGCCAAAACCTTTTTTAAATAAAAGAAAAAACATTTTAGCAAAAACATAATTTAAATGAGCTTTAGTCGACATAATTGCTTCGTACTTTGTGATGTTGAGTAATTATGTCTAGATAAGGATTATATCTATGACATAATATAAGAAATGAAGACATTGTGGAATTATGACTGACGGTATTCATACAGTGCTTCTATTTTCACCATTTTACGCAAAGGCTGTCTTGCTTTTTTTTCCTTTTTTACAGAAATCTTTGTTAGACAAGGAAAACTGCTTCTCTGGTTTATTCAGAGAGACTGCAGTGAACACACAGATGGTGTTCTCCCCACTGGTACCCCCTTGGAAGTAAATAAAACGACAAAATAAAAGTCATTTAAACAAACCATTAAAGCCTCTGCAGTCACCTTCATAACATCCATCACGCAGGCCTGAAATAATGTCTTTTCTCCGCATTGTCAGACGGGTAATTAGGCTAGCTCTGCTGTAATTACATGTTACGGCTAACTTACATAAACTTTTTGTAAATTGGAAACACTGGGCTGTCTACACGATAAGTCTGTATTTTCCCTCTGGCACTCCTCCATCCTTCTTCCCTCACTTTTCCATGTCTGGCTTTACTGGGACTGTCTGAGTGTCTGCTGCACTGTAGTCTGATCCCATGAGGAATCAGGGTCCCTGTGTGTGTGTGTGTGTGTGTTGCCATATAGCAGCACAGTGATACTTAGAGGACCAAGGAGGAGTACAAATAACACACTGGCATGGCAAAATACACTCAGGGTGATTCACTGAGTTGTCGGCCCAGTCTGGCATGCAATTTTTACAAAAGCGTGATCCGTCTGAGTTGCACGTACTCCGAGTAGATCGGTCATCCAAATGGTTCATTGCTCAAATTAATTAATCGGAATGATTTACGAGGGTCCGGTTTGTGCGAACGGTTAATGTCGATTTGGATCACGATGCCTCTGCTATTACCCCGCCCCCTTTGTTCCATCTGAAAAAGCACACAGGTACGGCAGTCACTTCGACTCTCATGTGGCTCACCGAACGAGAAAGTCGATAGCGCTGATGTGTAGCGCACTGATGTCATCCCTGGCATACGCAAACCCTGAAGTGGACATGTCAAATTAGCCATGACGTGTGCCTGAAAGCAGCGGTCTGTATATGACTCATGTACAAAAACATCTACATCTTATCTCATCCAGATAATGGAAGGCATTCTTTATCAGTCTCAAACAATGTGACACGCTGCAGAGGGAGCGCCGGGCTGCTGCTACCCGGTGCGTGACCATTTCTCTGTCCGGTCCAAGTTGATCTGATGCTTTCATCCTAAAAGTATCAAACTAACCCCCCCCCCCAATAGAGGTCTGGTGACCTTGCAGTCTCCTTAATGAGATCTCAGCCTGGCAACAGCAGAATAAGGGTTGGATTAATTTCATTTAGCACTGAGAGAGAATGGGGGTGTCATTGTCTCATTGGTTCCACTCCTTCTAATTATTTCACCACTTTTAAACAAGCAGCTTAAAGCAGATTAAATGGAATCTCAGTAAAGCAGAGAGGAGAGGCTGATGAGGTCCGCAGCCAGATGGCTTACCATTTGCAGTGCTTGGCTAAATATCTGAGAGCCACTGGAACAAGCAATTAACTACAAGGATTGCATTGATGCAAACGGCTTCTTCAGTGTGCTGCATTTGCTTTTTTTTTTTTTTTTTAGCTTTTTCCACGCTATGCTGAAATGTCAATTAAAAAGAAAGCCGCTTGAAGAAATGTCTAAGGGAGACATAACAAATGTTAGAGGCAGTTCTGGCGATGGAGTGCGCTTTCATTTTTTTAACATGACACTTCTTCCACCCACAGGAGAAGACATAAAACCAGAATTCAATATGGAATAGACGTGCTGCATTTACTTTTCAACAGAAAAGATCCCTGTCAATCTGTTTTTCAGGGCTTAGATTCAAACCTCTTTTCTTTGACACCAGAAGAAGCTCAAATGACTAACGAATAAGACAGGGGGTGTATTCGTTTTCATTTCCTCCAGTAAGGAGGTTGTTTGTTCACCCATGTCTGTTTTTATTTGTTTGTTTGGTTTGCTTGTTTATTAGCAGAATTACATAAAAACAACTGGAGGTTCTTTACGGCACTCGACAGAAGGGTGAGGCGTACCTGTGCTCTGCACATTACCGTACTTTCCGGACTGAGTGCAGCTGATTATAAGCCGCCGCCGCCAATCAATTTTTTCCATTGAAATGAAAGTAAATCCAGTTAATCCGATCTCCAGTCCTAGAAACACGTGTTTGAAACCTTTTTAATGGGTTTATGTGTGGTGAAAATATAGAAGAGGAATTAAAGATAACTTTAATTATAGAAAAGCACAGTACAGTTATACATTAATGCTAAAATGCTAAAAGTTGTACACCTTACCTTGGTTGTTGAAAGTGTGTGGCGCTGCTGAAGGAGGAAGACTACTCCTTTGAATATGGTTCGGCTTCTTAGTCCCACTAAAACTAGCAATTTGAACTTTATTGTTCGCCATAATGAGGGTGAATAAAAAACAAAAAGCACAAGAAACAAGAGCGGCTCGGCGGTACGGCGGTTAAAACTGTCGCTTTCCTCACACGCAGTGTGTGACGCTCAGTGTTGTCCAACCAGAGCCAGAACATTTACAACTTCATATTCTTAGGAAAAAGATTAAGGATATTCCATATATATTTGGGTCATTTTCAAACGCCACTCGGTTCCGATAAGACCCCTCGAGTTTGGCCTGAATAGAACTGTCCCCGCCCCCCCCAAATATGAATGAATTCAGAAACTTCGCTTTCCCTCCATCGACCAGAATCTGCATTATCGTCCGCCGTGGTTATCGTTTTACACCCTGAACCCGCGTACTTGAAGGCACAATAGTGGCGTATGTCGTGTATCAGTGGCGTGCAGGTCGGATAAATGCTGCCTGGCCTTTCAGGCAGAGGTCGCATGGCAAAAGATCGGATACCTGCTGGTTTTAAGGCTACATATCCAAGTGGCCCGGGTTGCATCTGGAAAAATCGGATCTGTGTTGTCCGGACTGTCATTTTTTTGTCACCATCCATGGACTTTGCCTTCAATTCCAAATGTAAAATTGACTGAAAAGCTGCACCAACTTCCAGCAAAAAACTAGAGGTGGTTGTTCCGCTGTTGGTTAGAGGTGTGTCCTTCGGAGTTAATCTATTGTAGCTGGTCATTTATTGGTTGTTGTGGTAGTAACAGCAATCAATAAACAACATTTACAGCAGATACACTGGGCTATTATGCAAATTGATTCAAGACTATTTATGTCTGCTCAGTCGTATGATTCTAATCTACTAATGTTTGAATGCAGACCGAGTTTGAATTACCGTTTCCTGCTTTGGGATATATTTGTGGAGCATTCTGGGAACTGAAATTTTAGGAGAACTGAAGACATAATTAAAGAAAAAACAACTTTGAATAAAACATTTAAAACTGTTTGAATGCATGCATCATTACACATTTGTAATGTAGCTGTAAAACTGTGTTTAGCTGACAGGCCTAATGCCCTCAGATAAGGTTTGTTTTGTGATAATCTCCTTAACTCATATACTAAAACCAGAATAGCCTCGGGCTTTCCACATTTTTAGCACCATGTTTTTTATTTTCTTCACAATGAATTGTTGTATTTTAGCTGATCATGTGCTACCACGATTGCACTTAAATAGCTTACAAACAACCAAATTGAGACGTAGAATGGGTTTAATTGGGGTCCACAGCGCACTACTTGGCCCCGCGGCCCCTCAGCGAGTTGTTCCAGCCCTGGAGGGAGAATGCTTCAACTAAACAGGTAGATAATAAAAACAGGCAGATGAGTGTGCGATGTCTAAAAGTAACCCTCTTACAGAATAGGAACACAATTTTCTTCGTGAATCCATGCAGATCAAGGTGGATCAAAGTGAAACGCTTGCATCAACACGAGACAGCTGTTCGCACCAGGGGTTCAGAGGTGAGGGGGGGGGGGGGCTTTACATGATCCTCGTGTGTTGGGAGTGGCCTGTGTGCCATTATCTCCACAGATCTCTTACCTTATAACAATAACCACAATCCACCGCTGGACCAAAACACAGAAACACATTCCTGGTCGGCCCCTCAGATGTCCTGAGCAGATGCCTGTGGGTGGTGCGATGCCTCCGGGGAGACTCAGGCCTCATACAGGCAGGCCCTCTCCACATCTGTCCGAAGTTACGGTAGGCAGTTTAAAAAAAACCCAGCTGTTGAGGAATTTAGATTGTTGGAGTGGAGCAGGTTCGAGGATGGCTGTGTTATGTGTAAAGAGGCCTGAAAATCCTATTTGAAAAAAGATTCAGTGATTGTGTGTGTGTGTGTGTGACCACGGGAGTGTGTGTTTGTTAACGTCTCTCTCTCTCTCTCTGCTGTTTCAGCTCGTTGCCGTGGGATCTCGTCCTAGTGAAATAAAAGTTTTCCGGAGGAAGAAACTGAGCAGATTAGATAACCGCTTCTGGGATATGACGTAACAGCAGTCACCTCGTATACAAAGCGGTGGGCGGACGACGTGTTCCGCTTCGGAATGAGTCCCGTATTCGGACATTCTGGTCGAGACAACAGTGTAACCGAGCAGCAAACAGGGAACACATGGCCGCCGTCGCCACCCATCCCAGATGTTGACGGTGGTTTCTTGCTGTTGATTCACAGTTGCAAGTCCGTAATGTTGACAGGCAGAAGAATGTTCTGTGTTTACGTCACACTGCGGTGCCGTCGTTTGAGTTTGGGGCAGCTCCTGAGGTTGCAGTGACCACTGGGTGCCCTGGTGCTCCTAAAATAATCCTAATTATAGGTCTGTAAATGGATTCTGATGGGATATGCACCATTTCGATCCACGGGGGCCCCACAAATGTGCAATTATTACAGTTGAGCCAAGTTTTGCACATTCCTTCTCTATGAAACAACGTTCAGCTTTTGAAATGAGATAGACGAGGAGCAGAATAAAAAAATCATTCATTCGGCATTCCCTGTGCAGCGAGCCGTAAAGATGATGTTAAATAAAAGCCCATCTGGAAATGGTTTTGTAACTCCTGGATAGTTCAAATGGTCCAGCAAGTATTATTTTTTTGTGATCAACAATAAATAACAATCGCAAATTTATCAGGAAACTCGATACAAATGCTGAGGCCAGAGTCTGGCGAGCCAGTAGCCATAAATTAGAGCGATCACAAGCTGGATTGCTTGCCAGGTAGCACCGCAGCGCCCTGATGGTAATCTGTCTGGCCCGTGCCGAGCTTCAAAAGGTGGCCACACTTACAGCCTTCCAAAGCCCATTACCTGCTCATCTATTTAAAGCTACTGCAGCAAGCCTCTTTCTTCACCCGCCACAGACGTGCAGACTCACCTCAGTAGAGGTGATGTACATAATATATGCACTGATTGTACACAATGATGGGGAGGGGGGGGGGGGGGGGGCAGGAGTTTCAGACAGTTCTTTTTTTTAATTGTGGATTTTAAATACCTGCAGTGAGTAATGTTTTTTAAAGGCGCTCCCTTGAGTGGCGATATAACAGAAATATCATCTTTCATCTAAATCAGTAGCTCAAATACAGACTGAGCTATAATGGCACTCAGTGGAGTGAGTACCGTACCTTTGCCAAGCCCCCACAAGCCTCCTTTAATTCAATCAAGCCTTATTCAAAATCAAACTCCCCTGAAACCTTAATTTATGGTCACTGGATTCGTATCGGACCAGTTAAATTTGGTTTTGATTTGGCTCTGCCCTGAAGATACCAAACCCTTAAATGTGACATTTTAGATGAAGGTCCGAGCAAAGAAAAGGAAACGTCTAAAAAGGCTCGTATGACAATGTTAAATATAGTGAAATTAAAAACATCCTGGGTTCATTTTTGTATTTTTTTATGGATGCATGCAAGTTATTGGGGGCTGCTTTGGTCCAGGGTCCAGGGAAAAGCACCTCTGTTCAATCTGTTTGTAAATATGAGGTCACAGACATGGATAGCCTAGCTTAGCATAACACCTATGAACAGCTAGTCTGTGTCTTTATTATAGTTAGGACAGTTACCTACAAGCTTGCTGATTATCATTGCATTGACCTGTACAAACAGTAATGCATAAACAACGTGTGATTTTAATGAAGGTTATATTGTTGTTAGGGACTATTAGCAGATCTGCTGTGTTTAACAATCAGCCTGAGCCAGAATCGCTGCTTTCCAGTCTTTATTCTAAGACAGTATAAATGAGAATGTCTCCTCTAACTCTGAGGCACAAACCAAATAAGCATATTTCCCAAAAGCATTCCTTTTAATTTCAACCGAGATACGCACAAACAAATGTTTCCCAAGCTTTGAAACAATTCAAATCTGGTTTGTGCAAAATATGCTGCAACCCTCTCAAGATGTCCCAGATATTTGTCTTCATGCATACAAAATGTCGCCACATATAAAACGTGCCCAGACGTCGGTGATTTTCAACAATACCACCCAGTTTATTGTGCTTTTGACAAGAATATTGAATTAATGTCTCCAAGGTTTTTCTGACTGATGAGAGGAGGGAGATAGCCACATAAAGAAAAAAAAAAAAGCATCTGCCGAGTCAACATGCGACACTGGAGATTTGCGGAACGGCAGAACCGCAGCGGGCAGCGTTGCTTTCCAAACGCTCAAACGCTCAAGCTCAAAACCACCGCTGGCAAAGAGATCAGTGACATCAGCAGCTCTGCACCACATTTCAGAGCGTTGCACATGAGCTGCGTATGTACGGCACATTTAGAAACAGACATGGTCAAGAGTGTTGGGTCCAGAGCAGGGCAGGCAGGGTGCAAGCAGGACTGCTGACCGTCGCTGACACTGAGCAGACCCAACTATCTCACATCCCTCCCATTGTTCTCGTCCGGTTCCTCTGATTCCCCCCCCCCCTCTTTAACATGTGACACAGTGGTCATCGTCTAATCTCAGCGCTCATTTTATTAGGCAAACCGTGTACAAACATCAGAGGAAACTACATCACTGGCCAAGGTTTCTGCCTGTTAAAGGGAAGTTTTTCTTTGCCCCCGTTGCCAAAGTGCTTGCTCTTGTGGGTCAAGTTGGGTTCTGTCTCTCCCTGCAGGTTTTTCCCTGCTTATCCTGTAAAGTGCCTTGAGATGACTTTCTGTTGTGATCTGGCGCTACAGAAGTAAAACTGAATTGAATTTTCTCCACATCCTAGCAGCCAGAGGACATGTAAAGTCAACAACTGGAACAAACGTGAGCTTTACAGGAAAGGAGATGATGACAAAGGAGGCAATTCAGAGTTAAGCTGCCTTAATGTAAACGTGAACATTATCGTTCATAGTTAGGACAAACTGGAATAACAAAGCGGCTCCAAGTCAAGTCAGGGATGTATTTCGGTGGTCCACCGAAATTAATTCCACGGTGGGAATAACACAAGCCGGGCCGACAGGAGGCTACCAGGCTCCTTCGGTTATATGCAACATCTGTGTCAATATTATGGTGCTTTTAGCACCCTCTGTTCTTTTTAAGAGGTGGAAAAGGTGCATAGCATTCAGCTGTGAAGGCCAGCAGCCAGATGGGTGTAAAGTCGGCTCTGAGATTCTTTACAGGAGAATCTAAACGTATAGAGTTATAGAGCAAAGTCTGATTCACTGTAACAAATAACATTATATAATAATGTTGGTTAAAAGAAAGACATTCTTAGCAGAAAATGTAAATAGTGCCCGTCTAATGATTACCTTCATTATTAGTTGACCGACTAGGATTTTTAAATTAGCAGATTAATTGGTTTGTCGAGTTAATAATCACAATTTGCTCCAGACCATGTGACGCATGACGGAGTGTTTGCTGGAAAATGTAACAAAACGACTGAATGATTATCAAAATAGTAAAAAAAAGTATTTTAGATAGATAGATAGATAGATAGATAGATAGATAGATAGATAGATAGATAGATGATGGACGGATGCATGGATGTATGGATGGATGGATGAGAGTTTGCTTAGTGTGATGACCGCAGCTGCCTCCCTCCTTCCAGAGGAGGGCTGTTCCTTGGTGGAGTTGGGCTGTTCCATCAGCAGATCTCAGCTCAGTGCGTCCGGAGCAGCGGCGGGGATGAGCGCGGGGGAAAGGCGGCAACGCAGCGAAGGATTTCACAGGTGAGATCCGCTCCGCGTCGAGAGATGCGCCTTTTCTTTCGACCCAGCCATTGGTCAGAATTCGTTTTGTTTTTGTTGTTGATGTTTTTTTTAAATCCTCTCACGACACATGCGGGCGGATGAGGCTGAGCGCAGCAGCCAGAGACGCGCTGCGTTCAACTTGCAGGCAAGCCGGCTGTCTACGCGCTCCTGTCCGGCTGTCTACGCGCTCCTGTCCGGGTATCCCTGGAATGGACGCAGATCGAGCCCCGGCGCGCTGAGGACGCGGCATTGGGAGGTGAAGGAGTCGGAGGATGGCGGCGTTATTTCTATTTATTTATTTATTTTTGAACTTGAGGCGCGTTCGCGGACGCGCTCTTGTCTGCTGAAGGTTAAAGCTCATGATGATGGAGCTAGCCGGGCTAGCGCTAGCCGCGTTGTGCGTAAATATCTGCGCCGAAATTACGCAGCTTCATAATATGTCCCACCTCACGAGCAGATATTTATAGCCGGGGGGGGGGGGGGGGGGGGGGGGGGGGTGCGTCGCTCCCGACGGACGCCACTCACTGAAGTTTGCCTTTTTTATTTTCCTTCCATCCATGACGCGCTGATGGGCTGGAGTCATAAAACAGGCATCAGATCAACCGAGGATCTCTGCTGGTGATGCGTTCACGGTCCTCAGTCTCATGCCAGGAAGGCGAGTCATTCCTTTTACTCCGAAGAACAGATTGTTGGTTCTCGACCCAGTTTGGCGTCAGAACTGCGCGCAATGCTGCTCCAGGCTCGACTGTTGCAGCAATCTGCAGCAGAGCCAGCAGGGCGGGCATCAAACCGAGCCTGTCAGTCATTTCATAACGACACGATGACAACAGCCGGGACTGGAGCAAAACCCGGCGCAGGAATCAGCCGCAAATAGACAAACGATGCACGAAGTTTCTGTCGCTGTTTGCTGCTGTCACTTTGTCACACCTGCTGTTTGCTTGATGATGATGATGCTGCTGCTTTGACCTTCCTCCTTTGCACGCTTTGTTAACCTTGCATGGCTTTACTGGCAGAGAAAGTGTGCGCGTTTCACTGCATGGCTAAAACGCTGCCATGCGTTCAGCATTTACATTTGACTTTTGGAGGTCTTTGCCGTGTTAGTAATATGTAATAGCCCAGAAGGCTGGAGGGATGACGACACCGGCTCTTTACCTATGCCTCCATTTATATTGTAAGAAATTACCTAGAATTTTGATTATTTTGACCATGTTGACAAAAGTGGGCCAAATGTAATGATTTTTTTTTTCTCAAATGCGATTCAACATAAAGTACACGGAGTTGGAGCCTTTCAAACCCGATTTCTGCAACGTTTCCAGCATACGCCTTGTTGCCCCCTGTTTTTTTTTGCAAGCTCTCTGTGTCACCAGCAATCGAAAATGTAATATGTGACACAAGTCATGGCATTCGAGCGAAGGTTTGCACGACATTTTACCCTGGAGGAGGAATCGGATTTGAATCCAGTTTAGGATGGGATAGGAAATTAACACGAAGGTGAAGAGATCGGATTTGTGTTCACACAGCCCTGAAAAAAAAAGAATCAGATTTGTGTCACATTTTATTAAATTGAGTCTTTCAGCTTTACAACATCGGATGGTGATGGTGATGGCATAGTGGTTAGCGCTGTCGCCTCGCAGCAAGAAGGTACATGGGTTCAAATCCTATCTGTGTGGAAGTTTTATGTTCTCCCTGTGTCCGTGTGGGGATTCCCTTGGTTCTCCCACCTCCAAAAAACATGCAATTTAGGTCAATTGGCTGCCCCATAATTGTGTATGAATGTGTCCGTGAATGGTTTTCTGTCTGTGTGCCCCGCAATACGCTGGCGACGCATTCGGGGTGTACCCCGCCTCTCACCCATAGCAAGCTGGGATAGGCTCCAGCGACTCCCGTGACCCGCAAAGCTGAAGAGCAGACTCTGATTTTGTCTTCTTGCCCTCGGCCTGAAGAGCTGATGATGCAAAAAGCACGTCATAAATGCGATGCTGCGGTCCCGACCTGCTCGCCCTGATGTGAGGCAGACACGAAGGTGACGATGGGCAGCCAAAGCAAAATGATCAGAATAAAGAGGAATCAGAAATGGGTCACTGATGTCTGCAGTGTGAACGCATTCATGGGGTCCCCGAGACACTATTGTCTAAACCTAGATTTGATATGCTCCATTTTAATTATGTAATCACTATTTATGCAATGAAAAACAGCATAAATGTTTGTGCAGTTTTAATTCCCACGAGGTCGGAGCATCCCTGTCCTCCCGCGGCTTCTGGTCTTTTAGTTTTGGTTGTGTGTTTTTTTTCCTGTAAGTAGCATTAACATTGCCCAGGAGTGATCTCCTCCTTCGTGCTCAGACCTTTTCTAGCTCAGTGAGTTTGCATCAAATGCCGTTAGTAAATGTCAGTAAAGCAGCGTTTTCTCGGCAGCGTGTGGAGGATTTGTGGATAACGGCAGCTGACAGGCTCAGGAGACAAATTACTGGCGACATCGGCAGCAGCTAATGTGCGTTTTCGAAGGGAAAGGTGAAATAAGTCTCGAGTGTGTGCGTGGGTTTGGTCTTTCACACATATGTGAGACTGGGATGGTGTGTGCACACAAGGCCCCGCTGGATGCCCTGAGGGGTGTGTGTGTGTGTGTGTTTGGGGGGGGGGGGTATTAAGAAGGGAAGCAGCTCATTAATTCCTTCCAGCAGTGGAGGAAAGGGTTGGTCAGCGAAACTGGAGGGGCCCTCCACAAGATGAGTCATACCAGTTCAACTTTCAGGAGTGTTCTGAGCAGCCTCTGATAAGCTTGGGCCGGGCTGACTCCCTCATGCCGCAGCCCGTCTGGCTTTCCTGGGGGTTGAAACTTTCCCTTTCCAGCAATCATGCATGTTGTTCAGAACGTTTAACATTCTGTGCACTCTGTCGAGTCTTTAGCAAAATTTCAAGGCCAAGTGCGTGAAGAAAACGAGTATCTCTGACAGTGGGGGGGGGGTTATTGCTGAAGCCATCTGATTTTATTTTGCCCGGTTACAGGGATCCCCCTCGGAGCTCCTTTTGTGATGTCAGCGCCAGGGTGACGCAGGCAGGGGGACGGAGGCTGGCAGATGAAGCCAGCCTGAAATAAGTGACAGCTACTGACATCTGCCAGCGTGCCTCCCAGAGCAAGAGCACAGGGAGGGTTCAGCTCATGCGCTGCTGTGTCCTCGCCGGACGCTAGCCGGTGGCCGTCCCTATGCTCGGCAGATGGGCCAGGCGGCCCGCTTCTTGATTTCTGTGCGTCCAGTTTAATGTGACTGCACTGATGAAGCCCCCGAGAGAAACCTGGCCGTTCAGTTCATGTGTTTACGTAACAGTGTTCAACATTCATCAGGCTGTCTATCCGTGAAAACACAAGTTAGATTGTGTGAGTGAGCCTTTTCATCCCACCTGTAATCTGCAGCATGTGTGTGTGTGTGTGTGTGTGTGTGTGTATGTATGTGTGTGCATACAAGGAAATGCATTATTTTTACAGGAAAGTATGTAGACGAAGGGCGTCACGTTTCCATATTTGTTCATTCTCAGATTGTCACAAAAAACATGCTTGTTGTCCTCTGTCTAAGGAGCCATTCACACGATGTTTGTTTGCATAAAACTGTAAAAAAAAACTGTAAAAACATTTTGGGTTCATGCAACAGTGTTGTTTTAAGGATCTTAAAAGGCAGATGCACTTTGTAGTAATTATGCGATGAGGGAAGACTATGAAAAAGAGCTTGGGCTCTTCCATTGGGCTGCCGTTCTCCGAGGCAGAAAGCGCTTGCACGCTGTTGTGTGTCGGTATTCTGCGGCGTTGCACGCGGTCGACAGCGTTTTAAATCGTTGTTGCCGATGCATTTGCATGAGGATCGTTTCTGCAACCTTGTCGTGCAAACGCAGACGCTTCCATTTTTCACCAACGCTGCTGTCATGTTCACGCAAGCCTGAAATCGCATTTTCAATGAGCACAGAAAATTTACACTTCCAGCCCCGTAATGTCAAACTCGTATATCAGTGTGTGCAGCGGAGCTGAAACATTCAGTCGTCAAAACAAGAGGGGGGGGGGGGAACACACATTTTTGATAAGAAGGTGATTTTCAGCTTTCTCGGCGAGGTACATTATACTTGGCTTGTGTTATTATATTCATGTGTGGTTGTACCCTTCCCTCTGTAATGTGCGCCAGGCATGCGGAGTCCATGTGATTAGCAGAAAGCAACGGCGTGCTAACCCTTTGATCAGTGTGTTCCTGGCTGATAAGCCAAGCCGCTGTCATCTCCAGCTAGCCCTGGACCTTGACAGACACTAATTACCATGGAGCCAGTTTGGCATGCTCACCGACAGCACAGGTTGGGCGACAGTTCAATGCAGGTGAAGGCTACTGCGTTTCAGAAGGGTGCCTCGGTGGATTAGCAAACCTAATGGCCTCGTCCCCCCCCCCCCCCACCCCCCACTTCATGTGAAATGATCATTTTCAGAAGCTGGCAAGCGCTGGATGCATTTTAAAGGAAATCTCATGACGTCAGATCCTTACATTTCAGCTGAACTGAGCTAAGCCTGCTATACAATAGGAAATGAGTCCATTTATATAATTACTTTCACATCGCCAGTGTCTTGCTGTCTGTGGCGCCGCTTTGAGTTTTGCATTGATGAGATATCGGCTTTTCCAATTCCTGTGCATGAACGAGTCAGTTGTATGAGAACATTTTCTTTGGAACGCTGATAGAGTATCGGACAGGATACTTTTTTGACAGCAGCGAATCAGAACCAGACCGTGCCGCGATGTATTGGAATATTGTGGAATCAAAGAAAAACAACAACACCCCCCCTTATCCCATCCTGCCTTTGTCTTTGCTGCCAGTGGCGTAACCGTAATAAGTGTTGAACCGAGGCCGTGCAAGCGAGAACATGGGAGCTGTCAGTCGCGGAAGAAAAACAACTACTGCTATTGGATATGCAAAAAAAAGAAAGAAAAGAAAAGAGAAACGCACAAGGGTGTTTTTTTTTTGTTTAAACTTGAACGCGAGCTCGAAGCATGGCCGCTGCCTGTTGCTGCCCCCCCCCCCCCCCCCCCCCCACCGGACCGGCGTGGATGCAACAGGCTTCACATCATGGAGACACCCTCATTTTAAACCTTTGTTTTTCAGCGTTTGAATATGTCGCAACGGTTGCTAAACTCGTTTCCCCCGATCCCGGTGGGATTCTCCTGTCGGATGCCGGGTGTCCAGAGAGCAGATAATATGACTGTGTTTTATGTCCCTGAGTTACAGTCCACCTGACATGGAGAACATTGTGCTTTCCAGAGGTCGGGGTGGGGTAAAATATGGCCTGGGGGGGGGGGGGGGGTGTTGTTTGGCTGTTTATTCTTCTGGGACCCCCCCCCCCCCAACCCCTGGTTTCCCCGGGACAAACAGGAGCCTGCGGAGAGCCTGATTGGAAACACTTGCGACACTGTCGTCTCTCCTCGACGGCGCGTTTCCTCAGGAAGAGAGACAGCGCCTCCGCTGAATCCAGTGATGTCACATGGATAAACAATCTGCGGCCCTTTGCTGTTTGCTGGATGCGATGGGCTGTCACGCCAGAGAAGCCTGGATGCGTGCACGCTCTGAACAGATGCAGGCCAAAGCATAGCCAAGTGCACGCCCCCGTTGGGTCGGCTGTTACGGATCCAAGGAGACCGGGAACAATGTGGTGGAGAGGTGCGGCTCTTGTGGAACATTTTAGGAAGCGGGCTAATCGTCTTTTTTTGTTCCAGGCTCTGGGTGTATGAGATTTCTTTGTTGTGGCGTTTCTAGGCTGGAGCCTGTTAAATCCAGATTTGTTTTTGTCTTTACTTTTAGACGGGGCGTGCTGCTCTAACGCCTCTTTATGTTTTTCTTTTGCCTCGCAGTAATCACTCTTTGTTTGTTTTTCCTGCTTCATGGTTCATGCTTAGTGTACAGTATATTTTCCATAGACTTTGGTGACTTGCTCACGATCTATAAAGTGCATTCACATAATCTGGAAGCCAGGCCTTGCGAGCTGGATTATTTATTTGCACCGCTGTCTTCGCATGTCGTGTCGTCTCCGAGGCCAGATCTGGCCGTCCATCCTACCACCGCCTACCGCCCAAGCTATCCCCTCTGCATCCTTTCCTCCCCACCATGACCTCGGCTCAGTTTTTTACCACGAATGCGGAGCTGACACCAAACTGTCAACCTGCAAACCGTCATGCCCCTGCAGCCCGCCGCTGGTGGAGCCACCAGAAAGGGCACAGACCTCCTGACGTGACTAAAAAAAATACCTGTTTCTGTTTTCATGAAACAAGCCAGACCTTGATAAAAGATTTTGTGACCTCAAGAGCATCGTTCCTCCATGTTTCACAGTATAGAGTATGCGTAGTGGCTGACTTCGGGCTGAGAGGTGAGAGCTTCGTCGGGCCGGCGCTTACTTTGCAGCATATACTATCCATAAACTATGTCATCAGTTTCTCTCTTTGAATGAGCCCTGCCCATTGAACAGATCTGCATTTTTGTACAAATTCCAGAGCCTGTAATGCCAGTCTTTTTCACACAAGAAGGCATTGTGGCAAAACACAATGTTGTTGTGTTTGGGGGGGGTGAAAGCCGGCCATTGTTGCACACCGTTGCTCGAATCGGAGGTTTTATTTGATATAAAATGGGTAATTCCATTGCGTAAGAGCATTTGCAGTTTTTAAACCGAGCCTGTCGTGGGAAGGAAGGAGCGGGGGTGGAATATTGGTCAGGGGGCTGAATGAGGCGAGGTCATTTAAAGAAGGAAATCCTCTCTTTTACTGATGATGGCGATAATCCTCATTTAGTGATGACACCAGGAGCAACTGCCTTGGATTAAGTCTTATTATATCATATATTTGACAGCGTGTGCAGTTCAGGCAGGTTAATGTGTGACTGTCATAGCAACACTGAATTAGCTACTTAATAAACATAGCCCTTGACCCGAGGCGGATTTACCCTTCAGTGGACAGTCCTTATCTCTGATGTGGGTTTCCATTTATGCAATGGTGTTAGTCTTTAATTAACTAGCAATAGAAACTGTAATATTTGATAGTATAGAAAGTAGTTATGTTAAATAGGCCGTGACATCAGACCATCCCGGGTTACATTTTGCATATATTTACAGTATTTCAGATGAACTGTCTGACGTATTTAACAAAACCTCTGTGCTGCTGCTGAACACAGGATCAACTAAAGTTCATGAAATTAAAGTCCCAGGTCCTTTGAAAGCAAACGAAGCATCAACAAGCATCAAACTTCGAGCTGACCTCTCCTTGTGGAGATTACTCAAAATGCAAATGGAAAGAGTTAAAACTCAACTCAAGTCATAACTGGATAAGAGCCAAGAGTCAATCCACCGAAACTAACGGGTTTAAGGTTTTAAATGAAAACGATAATCGTATTAGAGAGCCAGGCGCACAAAGGGAGAAGCATTTCACGGTCTTGGATCCTGTTAATCACCTAGTAGGCTCGGGTTCAGGTACATGGAGGAGGGAGACAGCGGGAGGGCACAAAGTGGGGCAGGGATTGTGCGCTCGGAGTCTCGACTCTTTCATAAATGGATTGTTTATTTTTCATCTCAAAGGGCCTACCGTTGCGAAACAATTGCTTAGAAGCAAAACAAATGCTAATCTGTTTGCTCAGATCAGGGTGTGTCGGCCGTCTCTTTGTCAGAAGTGAAAGCAAGAAGCCTGGCTCTCCCATTCAGCAATCACAGTGTGATCGGCTTTAAAGCTGCCCGAATAGCATTTGATTCCGGCAACAAGTCTCTGATCCTGCTGTTCCTGAATGCCACGTCTTATTAAGGACAGGCAGGCTTGTTGGCTTGCTCTTCCAGTGGAGACTATTGGACGAGTGGGCTGCACCAACATCTGTCCTGTTGACAAGGCAAGCATGCACGACTTCATCACATTATGAGCAGATGCACCCTTTCGTGCAATTATTAAATCCTCGCCAGACCATGATACTTAATATCTGTTGTTGTTTTTGGTGGGTAGAGAGAAAAAGTAATATTTAACCTTCACAATCTCAACAACTATGTCTTTCTTGCAAGCTCGCTCACAGAATCAATCAATAGTGCCAGATACAACTGACTATCATAGCAGACGACCAGAATCCACATTTGATGAGGATGAGGAGCTGCAGCTGTTTTGGGTAACACTTTTCCAAGATTTATTTTAGGGCATATAGCTGAAAGAACCCTTTAGACGACAACAATAAACAAAAAAAACTTTTACAATGAAAAAAAGATGTTGAGAGAGAGGATTTGGAGGTGAGCAGGGAGGAACACAATCCCCCCCCCCCCCCCCCCCGGTTGCCTCACTGATGCAAAACATGAGCAGTGTGGCTGCTAACAGATAGCTTACAGCCACTGTGAGGAATACTACGGGGAGCCCACTGTAAACAGAGACGTTTCACCGCAGCACCTGATACTCTTGTGGACATGGCTGGATTTGGCGACGTTGATCTCTGGATGAGATGGAATGGATAGAGGGTTGTTGCTAGGAGGACTGGAGGAGAGAGGAGGGAGGGGCAGGCAGCTGGGAAGGCGACTGATCTGTTTTGTCGTGGCAGCTCGAATTTGGGTTTCGGGGTCTTTTTTTTTTTTTTTGTCGTCTCAACTTTCCGTATTTGGTGGGACAAATCTAGACACACATGGCTGAGATCATTATTTTGCCACCACCTTCCTTCATCTCTCTTTCTTGTCTAATCGTGTCGTCCCCCTCTCCTTTTCTCCCCCCCACCCCAGTGATGGCCTCAGTTGCGTAGCTGTGCCGGTGATCCTGCCGCTGTGCACGGGGAAGAAGCAGAGACGCCTTGGCAACGACCTACCTTCCTCTCGTCGAAAAAAGGCAGAGACGGGGAAAAAAGAAAACGCACCAGCATAAACAAATGCCACCATGTACAGTGTGGAGGACCTGCTCATCTCTCATGGATACAAGCTGCCAAAGCATGCCCCCACCTCCTCAACTCCTACCCCAGCCTCCACTTTATCGTCCAACCAGGCTGCCCCCTCCTCACCGCCATCCTATAGCAAGCATCATGAAATCTTGGAGAATATGCACGGCAACAAAACTGTGAATGGCTACGAACGAGGGTCCGGGGTGCCCTGTGGCAATGTTGGTGGAGCCAGACAACCCCAATCGTATGGTGGCTGCCCCAACAACAACAACGACCACCCCAGGGACAGGAGTCTGTCCAGACGGGAGGGCGAGGCCCGGAGCCAAATTGACACCCACTCCTTGGGAGAGTCTTTGACTTCAGACAGCGGGTAAGACACAGTTTGTGCTGCACCTTTGGGCGAGTGATGGGCACCTTGTCTGACTCTTTTGTGCGTGTCATAACCCGATTATGATATTCCTCCGCACCCTTTATTGATAGATGATCATTCACTGTTATGTCGCTTCAACGGAGAAGGTTAATGAAATAACGGATCAGGGCATTGCATCTTAAATGAAACTACCCATCTCTGCTGCTCAGCTTGTTTTCCCATCTCTTTCTCTTTCCCCTTGTGTATAACTTCCTCTTACTTCATTCCTATTTCCCTCCATCCTCCTCTTCCACATCAAGTCTGTGGGAGGGGAGGAGAGATAATATGTGCTTGAGTTTTAATCTGCCACGTGGGACCTTGGAGCCGTAATAAAAAAAGCCTTTGGGCAAACCTTTGTGCCCCATTTGCCATTTTTGTCCTAATACCACATTCTAACCCCCAATACAACTAATTAACTCCAGTGGTTTCCATTGTTTCACAAGCATTTGATCGATGGCGTATAATACACATCCCTTCAATAATACAGGATTTATATATAGTCTATTTGAATATGCATATGGAGGATAGGCTATATTTAGCCAAGTCTGGAATTATGCAGTTGAAACCCTCTCGGGTAGGGGCTATTGGAGCATAGGATATTTCCAGATATATCACCAGGCTGCAGCCAATCGTTCAACATAGGATTGTTTAGTTTGCCTATTTGCACCCATTCAGAGGCTAAGTGTGCTGTAACAGAGACAAAGTCAATACAGCTGTTCCCATGTCCACAAAATTAGGCAGGCTAGTCAGGAATCTTTACCCTTTCCTTACATTTTGTTTGGCTGTCCCCTCTTCGCTCTCCTAATCCCTTCTGCCACCCGCCAGTGACAGAGCATCTGAGAATAGTCAGATGACCTTGAATAATGTCCGCGGCTGTGATGGTGTTGTTTCACTTTTTTGGGGGGTGGTTTATTCGCTTAGACCAGTAATCCGCATTTTCATGTAGCTGCTTTGCTGCTAGTGCTATCAGAGCATTCGATTGGGAATTGCTAAGACATATGTTCTGTGGTTTCATTCTGCTGTTTGTTTGTCCCTCTTTTTTCCCTTTCATCCAAATCCATTTTGCCTGGCAGCTTAGTGTAGATAAGGAACAGGCCTATCTTGGCACTCCCGTTAGGAAGACCCAATTAGAATAATGATGGTAACATTTAAGGGCATCTTAGATGAGATGCCCTTAAATTTAGCAGATTGCCATGGCTAGTCCCCCTTCCTCTAGCAAACATCTCTGGCCCTTCTTGATAACAGATAGAAATGTCAAGGACGCTCAGTGGCCTCTGCTACAAGGTGGTGCACACACACACACACACACACACACACACACACACACACACATGCTTGTTTTCATTGTGAGTCGGGTACTCCACAAATAGCATGATCATGATCGTCTATCAGATCTGCCATCATACACATTTTCAGAGATGGACAACGTTCCTGACGCTGTCTCAATGAAATGCCAATCACAGATAATCAGATGGAGATCTGCGCAATCGAGATTTTGTCGATGAGATATCGTCTAAATTTTTGATCTGCCTTGGAGGACATCCGGGACTAACAGCCAGAGTGTGTCATTATATAATTCGTTCATCATGTCCCATAGAAAATCATAATCGCCAGACTCTATACTCCGGCTCATTGCCATCTGTCTCCATCTTGTGGTAGTTTTTCCAGATTGTAGACTGTCATTGGATATTTAGCCTTTTATCCTTTGAATGCTGGCTGTTGATTGGTATTTAATAGCTCTGAATATTTCACATTTTAACATTTCAAGTACCTCACTGTTTATTGAGGCTTGCCAAAATGCATCTGTTCATCTCTAAATCAGCAATAAATCAACCCAAAAGCTTGGGCTCTGCCTATTTGTCTGAAATAAAAATCCTCTACTGCAATCCTGAGATAATATCCCAAGGGAAGTTGAACTTCCTGGTGGGATATTTAAGTTGCAAAAAATATTTCTGATGTAGGTGTATTTGACTGTCCAACAAGAGCACTGGTTAAAGCACGATAAAAACTTTATTTGTGTGCTTTTTCCTACAGGTTTTGTGATGGTACCAGAAGCCATCAGTCCAAGGATGTGTCTTATTGGAGGAGGAGAGGCCAAGACTTCACTGTGCTACTGGACTATGCAGACTTCAGAGAGTCTTCTGGAGGAGGGCAGCGAGATTACAGTAAGCAAGAGGGGTCTCAACAAGCAAGAGGCCAAGAGTTGTCTGCAGAGGAGCGTCAGAGGGCAGCTCAGCAGAGGCAGCACTGGGCAGCCCAGGCCCAGGTCCAAGCTCACGCACGCTCTAGAGAGAGGGAGGCTGCACTCCATCAATGGAGAATGGTGACTGAGAGGAAATGCCAAAGTCTGGGGACAGATGAGTGGCGTCCAGTTGTGAGCTTTGGCCGCCAGCTGTCACAGAGCGAAGGTGAGCGTTGGGCTGTGGAGCAGCAGCGACTCCATGCCAGGACCCCCGAAGGCATGGTAGTTCAACCCAGGACTAAAGTCAAATCCCAGTCCCTTCCCAGGATGCTGCAGCCTGAGAGTTTGCAATATGTGGACATAGCATCGTCCGGCCAAGACCTCTACAGGCGGGTCAATGGCCACCCATTGTCACACCATGACCTTTATAGAGCACCCCGCTGGCCTGAGAATGGCAGGCCAGCGAGTGCAACCCAACTCTCAATGACACCAAAGCCCCGCTTCACTCGCCCCCCCAGACCTCCCTCATATGAAATGCACCAGCAGATCAGGGGAAGCTGTGAAATGTTGTCCGGAAGAGACTCGGTGACTCCCCAGGCCAGAGACAGAACACCAATTCCCATATTGACAGATGAGCTCCATATGGATTACTTTGCACAGGACTCTAGGCCTCCAGGATACATCCCTCCCCCATCATATAAAAGAGCTCCTGTTATGGGAGGGGGCCGCCGAGGATATGGTGAAATTGCTATTGACCACAGGTAAATTATTCCTTTTTACTAGTCTTAAATTCAAGCCAGCTTTCACTTTTGCTTTAGTTGAATGTATTTTGAATTTAACAGTGTGACAGCGCCAGCTTGGAATGTAGTGTTATGTTGTATAAACATGAAATTTATGAATAGCAAACAGAAGTAAACAAATTAATCTTCATTTTAACATAAGAACGCATTGCCACAGTTGTGAATATTTGGATTTTTAACAGATTTTGGATAATTGCTTGTAAATTCTGCATGGTTTAGTCGGAGTAAAATGAAGCCTATTTATTGTGCATTGAAATTGTTGCTTTGATCAAACACAGTTGTGTTGTTTTAACTCGTAGGTACAAAGGGGGGCTGTACCATCAGATACAAGTAGCTCCAGATGGATCTCATTGGTTGACCAGACATCCAGTTGGCTTCTGGCCAGAACCTCAGAGAGAAAGGGTCATATCTGGCCAGAAGCAACTGTACCCAGTCTACACTACCCAAGAGCACCCAGGCGGCGGGATCCAATATATCCCATTTGATGACCCTCGCGTCCGCCATTTATCCTCAGCCCTGGGTGGCAACTCTTTGACGGACGCTGACAAGATCCGCCACATCCGCAATGAGCTTCCCATTGTCACCGTGTCGGAACCTGCATCCAATGACAGTGCCTTTTTGCCCCCGCCATTGGGGCCTTTCATCGCTGCCAAACTGAGCGATGATGGTAACCACAAGTCTTCTCGCGAGTTAGACAATGACAATAACAGGTGGCACAGTGATTTGCACAAAGAGACCATCGATAACTTCCCAGCAACTGACCAAAACTGTAACAACAGATATCCCCAAATCCAACGTTCTCCTCCGTCTCCCTCTTCGGCCTTCCAGACACCGCTAACAAGGACATCTTCTCACCAGGGGTCCTTCTCAGATCAGGTCTTTGCAGAAACCATTACACAAGTGAAGAAAATTGTCCCAGAATCAGGGTTAGATAACAACAGGAACACCAAGAGAAGAGTGAGTGAGACCATCTTTTGCCTCGTGTCTGTCCCTGTCCACACACCGACGAACATTCACAAAGACTTAGCGGATCAGAACAACAATGAGACAACGCTAGGCCTGACTGTCCCCAGCACAGAGACTTTTGCTGTGGGTCTCAAAGAGAGCCTGAATGTACGGAGCAAGTCGGTGAATGAGATGCCCATCAAACCTCACTATTCTCATTTTAACACCAGCAGCACATCTTCAATGAGGAATTACAAGAGGGCTCCTCTAAGGAAGGAGATCATAGATGCATGGGCACTTCAAGGCAGTCAAAGCAAAGAGTTGTGCTATGCCGGGTCCTGGCCTGGAAACCAGTATCGTAACCAGGAAACCCAAACCGGCTCACCCTTGACAGTGGTGAAAAGTCCAGAACCTCAGAGTCCTCCTGCAGGACAAGAGCCTGTTCCATCTTTCTCAGGCAGTTGTCTGGTGACAGATACAAGCACCTCCTATGGTTACCCGATGACAGGCCAGAAAAACCTTCCTCTCTCATGCAACAGCGCCTTTTCCCGTCTCCACCTTAGTCCAACACACATGTCATCACATCAAATCTCACAACAAGGCCCAACCTCCCCATCAAAGGCCCAGGATCAGAGGGACCAGCAGCCATTGTCTCCAAGGAAGAGGGGCTCCAGTCCCCCGGAGAGTGCAGAGCAAGTGGCCTTTGGTCAGTTTCTCTTAAAACCAGTAAACCGACGACCCTGTGATGCCATTGGTGAGCTGGAAAGCATTAACAAGGAAATGGAGGACACTATCAGCAAGAGACCCAGTGTGGGATTGTGCATTGACGGTCTGAATTTAGAGAGTAAGAGACTGGACCGGTTAAGAACAGGATCACGTTTCCCTGCTGGTCCAGAACCAGGCAGGGAAGCAATCAGTCTTCCTCCAATGCATATAGAACAAACCAGCAATCTAAAAGTCAGAGGAAAGTCCTTGGCTTCTACGGCTGATTTAGACTCCATGGACTTGAAAAGTTTTTCCGGGCCACAGGTCAATGGCAGTCCACCAACAAATGAGCCACTGAAAGACAGTTGTCTACTGGCCCCACTAATCCCACACAATGAGTCAAACCAGCTCTACAGACAGGACATCCCAGTCCTTCAAGAGTCCTTGCTGAAGGATGTGGGGTTAACAGTATACACAGAGACCCCTGGTGATCCTGGGGTGCCTATGCAGAAGTCACTTTCGGTCCCATCTCCAGATAATCAGAAGGAACTTAGTCAGTCAATGCAGCAGTGGGAGAGTAGGGCAAAACTTGCCAAAAATACAAGTAGCCCTGAGCACAATTTAAATAAAGAGCTTCAAGCTGACACAGAGCCTGACAGAAAGCCTGTGTCAGACTATGTGCAACCATTATGGGTTGAGGTGAATTTAAGCATTTGTAGAAGCAGAAGTGAAGGTAGCAGATCACCTGAGAAGGTTTGTTCACCACGTATCACCAGGGAGGTTTCCTTTATGCTTGATGAGATTGATGACAGATATTCAATCTCTGACCCTCTGATCTATAAAAATGACTCAACAATAGCAGATAAGCACCTGGAGAGTTTACTGATTCAGGAGAAAGCCAATTCTTTACCTACAGAGGACCTCAGCAACCTGTATGAGGTAAAATATGGAAAAGGTATTCCTGAAAATGAGTCCATTGAGCAGAGGGCTGCCAGGATCCTTGGTATATCTGTCCCGGTTGAAGCCTTGGGCGTGGCTGAAGAACAGCCAGAGGACAGCCAGGTTGATAATGACACGGTAGATGAGAAAATGCAAAGTCACACTGAAGAAACTCAGCAGGTGATAGGAGAGTGTGAGGAAGTCAAAGAAGACACACTGATTGTCCAGGGAGCAGAGACAGAGGAGATCAATGAGACAGAATCAGCATTGGGCCACAAAGAAGGAGACAGACAAAAGCACACCAGCAACCACAATGATGGTGAAGACAATGAGGATGCTCAGAATCAAACCCTGGTGGTACTGGACCTGCCTGAGTTCCCACCCAGCAAACTTACCCTATCCTTGCCTGTCACCCCGGATGAGAAGCTAGCGCTTAGCATGCACAATGTGGAGAGGAGGGGGCGAGGTGTAGCATGCAAACTAATAGAATCCCTGCAAGATAAGCTAAACTCATCTGCTTCCGCTGCATCACTCAGCAGGTCATCCAACGATAGAATGGCCCGCTTGAAAGAGCTGGACTCAGTGACTCGAATAAGACGCCTCAGCCTCAAAGCTTCAGAGTCTGGGGAGAAGGACAGCGACAGAGAAGTGAGTGTGAATGTTGTGGAGCAAGAAGCAGACAAGGACAAACTGGATGAAGAAGGGAATGGGGAGAAAACCCCAGATGAACACGAGAATACGTACGAAACAAGTGACAAGTCAGGACATCCTGAAGACGGTTGCAATCTTAAAGGAGAAGCCATTGAAGAGCTTTGCGAGGAAGAGCAAAAACAAAGACAAGAGACTGAGATGAATGTTGAGAGTGCACTAAAAGTGGGAAAAGAAGGAAGTAAAGGGGTTTTAGAATTAAAGACTGAAGAAAAAGAAAGAGAGGTAGCGCTGAGGATTGTGGAGGATGACAATGAAAAGCCGGTGGAGAAGTTACGAGGTGGACAGAATACAGATGCGGCAGGGCTCAGCAGAGCTGCGGCGACAAAATGCTACGAAGGAGAAAAGCCGCCCAAACCCAAGCAGCGCACCAGGATGCAGAAGCCTCCCCTGCTTCCTAAACCACGCAGCGTTCCCAAGAGAGAGATAACGCTGCCGCCCAGCTTCAGCGCTGGGACCCGTGGTCCCCTGAATTTGGAGGACGAGGAGATGCTTTCTGTCTCAGGTTGGCATACTGCTGATTTTCATTCTTATGCTGAAGCAGTTTTGGAAGTGTTTGCAAAAATTATTATTTTTCTGTTAAGAGGCCTGACAAACGTATTTGCAAAATATATATTTAAATGGTCTTGTCTGCATCCATGATTTCTCATAACGGGCACAGTGCTGTGTTTGGAGGTGTCTACCCACCATCTATAGATGACTGGAGTGTGCATTATGGCGCCCTTTGCAGGTGTGACTCTCTATAGTGTCACTAGTGGTCAGAAACTCCACAGGGGGCATTTTATTTCCACATTTAAGGCCAGATAATATTGTTCCGGCTTACACTCTCATCTTTTCGTTCTCCTCCTTCTCCCTAGACTCCTATGACCCCAGTCGAGTGGAGAGAGTGTAACCTCTGACGCCGCCTTCACCGCAGTGGAAATCTCAAGCTAACGAGTTTTTCCAGCGACAAAAGGTTTTCATCTCACCTCACGGCGTAGCCAGCTGTGCCCTTCCAATATATTCCACTTCACAGAACTGACCGTCCCGGTGCTGCGAGAGCATTTTTTACAGCCAAGTAAAGGCGCTAGCTAGCTGCTGCCAATTCTCCAGGCCTTTTCAACCTTATCCTTCCATTCTCTCCACCTCTTAAAACATTTTGAAGAAATGCATGTCTGCACTCGGGCTCCTTCTCCAGCTCGGGCGTTGAATCTTGAATGTAAAAAGTGCTTCTCCTCAACAAACAAAAGAAATGTAAAACACAGAGAATCCCAAGAAGGCAAAAGTATTGCATTACAATCAGTATTATTCTACACCAAATGTAAATAAGAAAGAGTTATAAGATTTTATTAAAAGTATATATAAATCGATTTAAAACATTTAATTGCCGAAGAAATGTATATTTTCTTATCAATGTTAAAAGACTACATTTTTGAGCGTGTAGTCTGTGAGTGTTCTACTAATGAAACCCTGTGCTCTTTATTCTTATACTTGTGTGCTAGAGAATGTACTCAGAGAGCCTGGATTGCAATGACAAACACTGTGGTCCTTGAATAGCTTCACTCAAGAGCAATATAGTTGTCGTATATGAGACGTGATGATACGAGTAGTACGCTTCCATTTCAAGGAGCTGATCGTGCTCTAAATGTCCGCTTTAAAGCTCCGTGCTTTGGTACAAGTGTTAGATTATGCACTGCTGAGATTATTGGCTTTACATTGCTGGTGAGAACCTGATAATCTCTTCAAATGCTCGGAGATTACAGCCAGAGGAGTTAGCGTTCACCGCTGCCGTCAGTCCCAGCATCGGCAATCACACCGTGTATGAAAAACGTCGTGTTCTTTTTGTGTCCTCGTGCTGATTACTTGCTAAATCTACAACTTGCGGCATTAGCAGAAGTTTATACTTAACTGTGCAGTTTTCTGTATTTCTTTTTTTTTTAACTCATATCTCAGATTGTGTGTGATTTAAGAAGTGTCCCCTCCCCCCCCCTGCAGGGAATGATATATAGATGTAGCTATTTTGAGAGCAGTGTGCCTTGTACACACTGAACTTCATTTAGTGTTGTCGGTTTATGACTCCTGATTTAAAACTGGACACAAGCAATTCAATATAATCAAAGCAGAACGCGTGTTTTGGCAATAACGACGAAGTTTAATGATGATGCTGTACAGAGAGAATTCCAGCTGGGATACTAATTGCAGTATCTGTATCATGTTCAATAATTTAGTGTTGACATATCAGTGCTTTTATAAGTTTTGGGAATAACTGGCAATTGGTTTGCACTCACTTCACTTATGGGGTAGCAATATAAGAAAAAAAAAATAACATACCAAAACAAAGTCTTTGCTATGCATCAGGCATCTGGTTTTAGTGCCAACATTCGAGGCTAAAACTGCAGCTTCCAGTTTGCTTGTCCGACCCTGTTGCTCTTGTGCTTCAGCTGTATTTGAAGTTGAACTTCGTGGATCTGGTTGTAAACTTGCATGAAGCGATTCCGACTGGAGTTCGATCATGCAAGGTTCGTCTCTGTCTCGTTACCAGCGCAGTATTCGTACCTCTGTGTTCCAGGTAATGTGTTATCTGGTCGGTCTTTTTTGTACTGCGAGTTCTTTGTAACATGATTATAGACTATTGGTGCACATCTTGCTTTAATATTTTCTATTTTCATACAGAAGTGTGTACAGTTTCTTTTGTAAGAGCTGCATTGTTCCTTCGTTTTATTTGTGTGTGCATGAAATGCTTAAAAGGTCAGAGAGAAGGTGTATTGGCATATACCGGTAATCGCATTTGGTACTATACAGTCTATCCAATAAACAGCTGTTATTTTTCATATAATGTATATTTTATTTTCAAAAACGTTATGCTACATATTTAAAACAGAACAAGGTATTTTTAGATTATTGTGAAAATGGAATTGCTCGTGAAGGCACAATAATTGTCTATATATTTGCAGTGATCATTACAATGATCAGAAATAGACAAATGTGTGCAACTGTACAGTAATGAAGATTATTCATAAATAAAAGTCTTTGCATGAATAATCCTCTGTTTACAACACGCATGAATATTATGCACAATTTAACATGCAGTGATGGTGAGTTTGTTGTATTTCTGTTTCAACAATGCATATAATCTTATTATTATATCCTCCTGAGACCCAGCCAGTTAGCATGTCCTCTGTAGTGGACATTTGTCCACTACAGAGGACATGCTAACTGGCGGGCTGGTCCCAGGAGGATATATCAGACCTCCGCCGAGCACCTTGGCCTTTCTATATTGTGATTTACACCAAATATAATGGCCCTACATTTATTCTATCTATATTTTTAGATTCCTTAACCATGAAAACAAACTTTTAGCAATTGGATTCACATTGATATCATTATTAGTTTAGAAGTTATTCACAAAAAGCATACTTTCAGTAATGGCGGATTCTTCTGGATCTAGATCCGTAGCTTTTGAAGATACAACAAATCAGTTTGTCCACTACTAATCAAGAATCAAGGAAGTTTTATTGTCACTCCCACACTCACATGAAAGGAACGAAAAATAGTACTCAGGTCCCAGATCGAGGCGTGTAACAAACACTCATTAACACAGACAGTCATTCAATGCAAACTTTGTTTCACAATTCCACAGTGTCTTGGTAAAGGCCAGCAAAAACAGAACCTCCTTTGTGGAGGTAATCAGAGAGATATTATTGAAAGGGTCCAAAATCAAAATCCTTTTTGTTGTGAAGATTTACCTCAATTTTAACAGGACCTGTTTCATCATGAATTAAAGATAGAACTAGGGAATACGGGACGACACATAGAACGGGAGAGCCTGTAAATACTGAGGAATAAGAGAGGATGTTCTGGCAGAGTCGGGTCCAAAGAGGCAGCAGCTGATTAGTGAGATGTGGAACAGGTGTGTCTCGTTCAGTTCAACAACATATAGCAACAATCACGAATGGGCCTTCAATGCTCAAATGTTATATTTAATCCACGGAGATATTGAGGAACACATTTTAAGATCCATTTACTGCAATGTTACCAAACATTTTAAAGTAATCCGGCATCTCTTCTGGATCATTACCAAAATTGAATCAACTGTTTCTGGAAAGATTCCCAACATTTCCTGACATTTTTTATCAAGATCCGTCAACATTTTGAGTTATTTTGCTAACAAACAAAGCGATGCAGGCAGAACTTAACCTCCTCGGAGGGGGTAATACTATAGGAAGGGGTTCATGGAGCTGACTGTGACGCAACACTCGTACATGCAGAAGACGCAGCATCATAATATTACAGAATAAGAGCGCCACCTGCCGGAGACAGTGCACAGTGTTTTTGTATGGTTTAATAAATACGGAGTAAATCAAAAGAACCGTAATTATTCTATTTTTATATGGTTTTCTTGTCATTACAATAAAATAATACATTGTGCCTTTTTTTGTCTACACACGGATGCGTAAGATTAAAAAACAATGCGATGGCCGGGAATCGAACCCGGGTCAACTGCTTGGAAGGCAGCTATGCTCACCACTATACCACCATCGCAAGCGAGTTTATGGTGAAAAATGAAAGTCCTGGAACCGTAAATAAAGGAGGGACGACGCGTTATTTGTAGACATCGACCTGAACTGTAAACAAGCTTATCGACGGGCTTGTTCATTAGACAATGTATTTATGGACAGTTAGTAATATTCCGAGAAAATTATATATTACGCCTGTATTCACGGTTTGCGTGTGTCACCGTGGCAGTTTGATGCCGCAGAAAGTTGCGACACAAAAGGCTTGTGGAGATGCCGGGGATTGAACCCGGGGCCTCATACATGCAAAGCATGCGCTCTACCACTGAGCTACATCCCCTCACACTGGCGGGTGGTTCACGGTAGGAAATCATCACAATTTAACCCCGTGCAAAAAATAATAATATTGAAATTAAATTAATCTTTGTTCAGGTTTGGATTTTAAATATTTATTGTAAATTAAAAAATATATAATTATACGTTAAGGATATTTTGAATATTTCTGACTAGATTCCATGCCAAGACTCGCATTATACGTGTCTTTTATATGAATCACATTTTAAACACAACCAAGGTGACAGAGCATGCTGGGAAATAAGTCACGTGCGAGGAAATATATTTACAAAGCACAACTGACAAATAAATTGCAGTCTTCTCTGTTCTGTGAATGCAAGCAAAGTAGTTATTATTATAATATAATAGTAATAATTCATGACGATGTAAAAAGCAAAATTTGATGCCAGCAAGGCTGACTGGAAATCAAAGACAACAGAGTGTCAACTGTCAAGAGTGTAATCCCTGCATGAGAAAGAATTATATCCTAATAAAAAGGAAAAGAAACCTAAGGACACATATTTCCTGTGATATTAAGCAAATTTATGCTTCATGTTTATTTTTTGGCAGGACCAATGTCCATTGGTTCTATTCATGAGACAAGCCAAAGCAGTTACACTACGCATGCGCAGGAATGAATGTTGAACTTTGTCGACCCGATTTGAGACGTAGAAAACTATATAGTTAGACAATTTACATTATGACACAATCGTCAAAAGAGGAAATCAAATATTTATTTTTTTGAGCTTAAAAATGATATATAATCGGTTTTGTCTTCCATTCAGAATCAGGCTTTTTTTCTGTTTGATTTGTCGCTGAACATTTGTAGACCTCACACATTTGCTACCTATTTACTATATAAATAAATTGAAAATGTGTTTAAATACATCACATATATAACAATTATCTCTATTTGGCGTCAGAGTGATTAAATGATTAAAAATAAATAAATAAAATATATATAGCGGATTCATTTATTAATTTATCCATACAGCAGTTGTTTATTTCCTCATTTTAGCCCAGACTGATTTGTTCTTGTCAGGTGTTGAACTTCCCTGATTTTCTTAGCATGTTTTATGCAATAGTTTCTATTCCAGCTTGAGTTGCTCCATCATCACATACAAATACACAATCACATTAAAAAAATAAAAATACATTGCATAATAACTCGAACAATGACTGACTCCATAAATGTTGTCATTTTTTCGATCATATGCAGACAAGTAAAAAGAAAAAATCACATACAAATACAGAATTTGAACAGAGCCTGCTCTCCTCAGCTAAGAAGCGTCTGTGCTACAGTGAAGCAGGCCGGCTGGGCACAGCGGCTGCAAAGCCCTGAATGAGAGCAGCAGATTCAGGGATACGGATCAAAAGCGCAGCAAGGAGGTCCGATAACTGGATGAGGGTTGGTGAACCGTTAAATTTCGACCGAGCAGACCTCAAGTTATTTCTAATAAGCCACAGACGCTCCAGTCTCCATCCTCCAGAGACGTAAAAAGCCAACTCTATGCCTGCAGTATGTGAAAATGAAATTAAAGCCCAGCTTCCAGCCCAGTAGTGTAAAAGTGAACTAAATCAAAATATATGTCATGGTCCGCACCGCGGAAACGCGACTTGTTTTCAGATGGCGGTGCTTCTGTGCTGGGCTGGCCTCGGTGTTCACGTTAACTCAGTGCCCAGAGGCTGCAGCAGCCCTTCAAACGCCGTGTTATTGCCTGCTCACTGGAGAAGAGCAGTAAAACAGCACCCAGACACTTAATAAAAGAAAATCAAAAGGGGACACTTTGGTCAGAGGTTTTTTTTTTTTGTGTGTGTGTGTGTGTGTCTAATTAAAAGGTGGTTTCAGCTGATTCCCACTGTGCATGCCAGCATCTAAAGGATTGCATGTTGTCATTAGTAAAGTCTGGGTTCCTTTCTGCTCAGAGGCACGGTCGTCTGTCTGAATGCCCGTATTCTCTCAGCAAATAAATGTTTCAGATTTCCTTCTGTATAACGCGGCACTTCCGGAGAAAGCACATTCAGTCATTTGTGATACTTTATCATCATTGAAAGCCCTTCATAAACACAATGTCAGCTTCATTCAGCACTGGCTTGAGATTGCACAGTGCCGTCAGGACAGCGTACCTTTCTCCATTCCCCACGACGCCCCGATGAGGAGCAGAGAATGGGGCTATTTTATTGCGGTCTATGCCAGCAGAGGTGCGGTTCTCAAGACCTTCTCATCAAGCCATCGATATGGATCCCATCTGTATCGCATTACTAGCTCCAACCTCCTCATGTCGACTCTCCGGCGCTGTGAGTGTTTTAACATCACAGAAAACTCCACTGTGCCAAAAGCAGCCAGAATCCCGCCCACTCCCACTGTCCCCAGAGGAAGATGGATGAATGCTGACACAAAGCAGGATTGCTATGATGGCTGCTACTGAAGGGGTCTAGGGGGCACAGGTCCTGACATGAGGCTGGACATGAGACATTCATTCAACATCCTGGCTCTGGAGGAAGAGAAGCCGTGTTGTCATGGAGGCTCGGATAAAAAAAAAAGGAGGTCAAAGTGAAAGAGGAACACAATTTAGGATCAAACATTGTTTGACAAAATATCAACAGAATGTGAGGAATTATTGTAGATGGTGAGCCTCCACTGTAGCAGGAGTGTGTCTGTGCCTCCCTCTGGTGGCAGCAGCCAGTAATGCATACGGCTACAAACCTGTCAGTCTGCTCCGGGGGGGCAAATAGATGAATGGGATAAGTGTAAAATATAATGCATTGATCTCCACTTGAGCGATCTTCACATTCAGCATGCACTTAGATGATCATCATATGGGGATGCTGCGTATAGCCGACACAGAGGCCTAATAACGACTGGTAAAAACGATAGCGTGCAATGCGTGTCATGAATTCACTATAATAAACTATTTTATTGTGTTTGCTAGGCAAATTACAATATTGTTAAAAATGACGTAACTTCATGCCTTTTGGTGTCATGTTTTTTTTTTTTTTACATTTTATCCCAAACTACTGAGCTTGTTATATTATTTGTTTCCACAGGAGCGCGCTATTCAGAGGTACAAGTACCTTTAGTCTGTAGTAAAATACTTCTGGCATGCTTGACGGCCGTAGTAGAACTTCAGTTTAACTTGAGTTAATGCTCATGGTGCTTTGCTAGATAAAACCAACTGTTAGCTTTAGCAAAATGTTGGATTCATGTTACACTGCCCCCAAGTTGCAAGAATAAGTTTTACAAACCTGAAACAAATGAAATTTGGGCACAAATCCAAGATTTCTCTTTTTCTTTTTTATTCACCTTATTCATTTTCTTAACACTTGAGGAAAATAAAATTTGTAATCATAAAACAACCACACATGTTTATGGTGTTGCTAGGCAACAAATATATTGCGTTACTGATTAAGATAATGATCTCCTTTTCTCCTATTTTTGTATTCTTCGACAGATGTCGACTGGTTCAGCCTCGGTGGAGGCATGTGTTCCACTGAATGTCATTCTAGACCTACTATCCGCTGCTGTGATCCAAGCTAACTAACTGATGCGGTTCAGTTCATCACTCGGCCAAAGAGTCAGAATAAAAAATCCCCTGCACTGGCTGGAATTGTTTCTTTAGCTTTAATCATCCGCTGTTTCATATTAAAGGCAGTTAGCTTTATGACTTCCTTTACGTCCCTTAATGAAACTCAAACCTCAATATTTTCCTACTTCCTCCTCTTCTCACACTCCTATAAAAATCTACAGAGCTGACAATCCAGCTCAATATTTATTCTCCACTACACAAACCAAAGTCATGTCTGTGTAAATAGAGGTGAAATGAGAGATTTGCCTGAATAGGGAGGGGATATATGTTAGATTTAATGGGACACAGTGTAGTTATTTTACTGTCTCCTTAAGTTTAATCCTTATTCCAGAAGGCTTGGCAAGCATCTAAACTCTCAAATACTAGCCGGCGAATGTTGTTAATATAAGAACTAAATCTCATTTAACTACAAGGAAACATATTAATGTGTCTCCTGAGGCGATTTATCTTCTATAGTGGCCAGGCTTTGGGAACGGAGGAGAATTAGGAAGGCTTAAATATGGAGTCTAAACAGACTGTACATATTATATCTTATTAAATGCTCACTAGACTTACGCGCTGCACCTGCAGTGCTTTTTCACTGATTGATCAGCCCATACTGAGGAAAATTAAAACACTTATTGTCGTGCACATCCAGCAGAGTCGGAGCTTTGTTACTTCTGAACGCTATTACGAATGATGCAACACAAACCGCTCTGCCATTGTAACGGTGACCTGAGAGAGAAAATCACTTCGGAGGGGAGCGAACACAGAATGCTTTTTTCCTGATCGCATCCGAACGTTGACTTGGTTGCACCAGCAGCTCAAAAAGCCATTAAATTAGCGAGTTGCACTTTTTTACCCAATTCTTTTTTATCAACCACATATGTAAAATTTTCTTTATTAAAGACACGTCTTTGCCAGTAAAGCTTTAATAATAGGTAACTGTGTTAGAAACGTCTGTGGCATTGGGCGTACTCCCCAGGAATGATGACAAATGAGAAATGCTTCTGATTTGCTTCTGTCTGCATCAAAAAAAAAGGTTTCAATAGTTTAGTTTGGCATAAAAACATGCTGAAGTACAACTACAGTACAAGGAGTCTGAAATGGAGTGTGTGAAAAGCAGGTAAATTGTGTCTCCTGATTTTCATGGAAGGTGCATGTGTGTGTGTGTGTGTGTGTGTGTGCTCTTACACAAGTATGCCGCGTCTGTTTGCATTTGCATGTGTGTGATCCTAATCGTGGCCCTATCTCTCCAGCCCTCGTCTGTCCGGCGTGTTTGCTTTGTGCTGACATGCGGTGCCGTGTTCGTTTATCTGCACCTTAACTAGACACAGGCTGTTAGGAATGTGCGTGTGTGGGTGTGTGTGTGTGTGGGGGGGGGACGGCCTTGAGCCAACAGACTCTTCCAGCATCGTCTCTCTTTGCTCGCTATTGTTTGCAAGCTTCTGTGCAGAGAGGAAGAGGAGCGCATGATTTATGTCTGTCGTGACAACAACAAGTGTTTTGGTTGCATCGGCGCCAATTCGGCTTTTTTACCCTGTGGAATGGGCTGCAGGGCTCCAGACGCACTGACTCTGCAGACTCTGACTCTTGTGGGAACATTTGCCAAATAGTAAACAAAAAATCAGTGGAACCCGTTTGTCACGAGTTTCTGTGTGATTAAATGCCGACTATCTTGATGGCCAAACTTTACGGAACACGTAAATGTGTGAAAAGGTTGAGTTGACATGTAAAATGCAGCAGATCTTTCTTTTTTTTTTTTACACATCCAGGAAGTCAAATGTCCTCTGGAAGGAAGGTTTCTTAACGGAGTCAAGTCTTTGTTTCATTCCCCTGTTCCCTTTTCTTACTCCTTATATCTGATATTGTTGATGTTGTGTTTCTGTCTTTCTTCCTGTAAAATGAATCGTGGCTCTGTCCCATCGGGGAGTGTGGGGCTAGGTTGTCTCCTTCCTGCTGCCTGTCTTATCTCACACGTCGATCCTAGCTCGGCCTTCAGCGGGTGGTGTCGGGTTGGGGGGGGGGGGCCGTCTGTGGTGGCCCCTCTGGTTTCAGCTCCCTTTGGAGTTCGGAGGGAAAGGAAGGAAGTTCTTACCAGGTCCTTCCTCACCCAGAGCATGCTGAAACGTTGGTTATAGAGAGTTTGGATAAGACACATGATGGGGAGGGTTCATCACATGGGGGGGGGGGGGGTCTTTTACTTGAGGCCCCACCATGAGGTCTTCATTTGTTCCCCAGGCCATTACTGTGACAGAATGTTTACCGCCACCGACAGATTAGGTTTACACAAGGATTTATGTTATTCCTTCAGCTGAAACGTATAAACACCGCTGACGCTTTTCCACCACCCCGCTGCTATAAATGAATGCTGCCTGCCGGGGGGCTTACTTTAAGCACGCCGAAAATGTGTGATTTTCTCAGCTCCACATGGGGAAAACATGTCCTAATTCTTTTTTCCGAAGATGTGGACTGAACAGCAGGCTGGCTCTGATCCGCGGCGCGACCGGCGCTGACTTTGCCGCGGCTCACTCTTTCCTCACTTCAGAGAACTCATCACCCCATTAAGGCCGGGGTGAGGAGAGGCCTCGCTGCCACTGGGTGGTGCAATATGAAAGGGAAGCTGCAACGCTCCTGTGCACATCTAGAACTGTGCTAAAAAAGGAAACGCTTTGCTTTCGGGTTCACATTTGAGTATATTTTAAATCCACATTACTGTATTTTCTAAATTACATTTCTAATGTAGCGTAGACAATTGTAAATGAAGAAAGGATAACTGACTTCAGATTAGACTAACTATAGTCAATCGCACAGGATTACGCACAGACCAGTCCATCCAGTGTGACAGGCAAGTTTAAAGCACTGTTAAACACTAAAGATTGTTGAGTTTGAAAAAGCTGCTCTTGATCTGGAAAAACGATATAATAATTTGGTTTCTTCTGCTGTTTCTGTCACTATTAGAAAATATTTAAAAATAAATAAATAAAAATACAGAAGTACCAGAGCGACATACTTGATGGCTAAACCTTTCAGAATTTCTAAATTGAAAAAGTTACATTGTCAATTTCTCATTTATTATTTGTTTATAGGCACTTCAAATGAGTTAAAATGTCCTCATTTAGTTTAGGCTTACAGCAACATTACAGTGTTTATCAAACGCAAACATAGTTTGAAATAAACATGAAAAAGGGCTTTAAAGACAATTATAATGTTATTTAAAAGGAAAAACGAGACCTTCTAATTTAATTGAATTTACACAAGTGATGCATGCGGCTGACATTCACCTTCACGAACGTGTTTAGACACAAAACATATCTCAGCCACTTTGTCAGATTCTCCACAGTGAAATGTCCTAAACCGTTGCGTGTGTCTGTCCACTCATTCATCCCATGCCTTGCCTCCGCTGCCCGGGAGCGCTGCCTCAGGCCAACCCAAACTCTTTAGATGTCTTTAATTACATGCTGGAGTCTTGTCCAAAGAAGAGCTTGCACGCACAGCGTGTAGACGACTGACGCTTTTCCATAATCGCTAGAGAAAATGTCATCCTGCTTCCTCCCATGCTTCAACTGCAACAACAATAAAGTTGTGAAGAGGAAAAGGGATATCATTATTCTCCCGGGGCCTTGTGTGGCCCACTAAATAATAGCTTTCCAATAGGAAACGATAAGCACATGATGCAGCTATGTGAGCTCAATCAGAGCTCCTTCCTGCTTATAAGTTTAGAATCAGAGATGTCATTTTCCCATTTTTGGTTAGCTCGCATTAGAAGGAAATGTGCTGAGCTACGTGACAGCAGTGGAGAAAGACATATCATTATTATTATGGGTTAATTCTCTCTCGTCTCTGCCTTTAAATTCACATCTAGTATTTTCATACTTGTATTAGAACCACATGGCATGATGAAGGCCTCACTTCTTTTGTGAGCAGGACCCTAATTCGGTCTTTTCACATTTTCAGAAACCTTGGCTGACCTCCAGTCACGGTCTGCATGTTGACATTTTTAATTAATATATTCCACTTTTCCACAGGTCTGTTTGTCCTTAAAAAAAAAAGAGAGAGAGAGAGAGACAGAAAGAAAAATGGCATCCTGGGCGGGTTTGCATCCGGAGTTAGGTTTGGCATGCGGCTCAGTGAAACCACAGATATTCCCCGGCCTTCCATCTCCTCCTCTCTCCTCACCACTCTCTCACACACACACACACACACCACTTTGTCTTTTTTTGTGCCGGGTCATGACCTCTTTCACAATGCTGTCCTCTGCCTTTTCTTTGGGCACGAGGAGGGTCATAATGTTCTAACAGAGAAGACTGTCTTCCATTCACACTCCTCAGACACATACATGCGCACACATGCGAGAACACACAGCACTATCTGTCTCATTTTTATAAGCAAACAACTGGAGACATTGTAAGACTGCGCAATCCCCGTGTTGCAGCCAGACAGATTTATAGTGTGTGCTTTCCCAAGCACAACCAGAGAGGGTTTTCTTCCTGTCAGTCATTCAGTCCCTCTCCCAGATCCAGAAACCTTTCACTGTGAATCATTCCGTCTAGTTTTGGATGCTTAAACTAGTCTGCACACTCTCAGCTCTAAATGTATCCAAGACAATGTTAGATGTGTAGATCTGGCAGACGTCACAATATCCGTTTTCACAAAATGATAAATCAACATCCAATAGAAGTTACTCCAAAAGGAGTCCAACAGAAACACTTGGCACCTTTACACCTGCAGTAAACGAGTAAGAATATCCCTGAATAAAATATAAAAAAATCTACATCGTACTTGGCAAAGAACTGAAGAAGGACTCACAGTGGACAAAATCTCGAACACGCGAATGAAAGATGGAATAACAACCAGTTCATCTACAAAACTAATGACTTTCATCCAAAGAGAGTTAAATTTATCTAACATCCATAAATGGAGAAACATATAGGAGCGACAGAAAAACATTATTGTCAATAATAACAATTTAACATGGCAGGTCAATGTTTCAACACACTACTAGTGTAATTTCTTTAATAGTAGGTGATTGAATGACTTTAAAACAAGTGTTTTATTAAAAAAATATAAACTGCAAAGGTAAATTCGCCCCAAAACATGGTCAACAATGATTTTCCAAACATTTCCTGAAACTATGTAGTAAGATGCTTGATAGAGCGGCGTTAGATCTTTTTAAGTTGTACCGCCTACTGGATTTAAACCTTAATTGAGCAAGTGATTATTTTAGGTCATCTGATATTCTATACAACATTGAACAATTTTACAACAGAAATAAAGTTTTGTTATGCCCTCCAATAACACGCTATGTTTGAGTTTTTAAATTTCAATGTATTTATATGAGTGTCCAACAAAGGGTTAAATATTAGATGGATATTAAATACTGTTTTTTATTCAAGCGCAGAGATTTGTTTAAGTCTTTTGCTATTAGACGGTGACATCCTCAGATTTCTCGTTGCATGAGACATGTTGCTCTTAAACTGTTGGGCTATTTGTCCACAGTGATTTTCACTAAGTGGTGACCTCTCTTGTTACCATGACAACGCTGGCATTTAACAGGTATAATATTTACCATGCTCACCACCTTCATGTAGGATGTTTGTTTAGTAATAAGAGCTGAGGATGGTGTTAATTTTACAGGCATTCAGTCATTACAATTAGATATAAAAAAGAAGAAGAATATATTTTACATGAATAATGGTGCTCTATTAAAAGTCATATAATCTGTAAAGTGCATGCCATTTATCTGTGAGTGAACACATTTCTTGTATTTCATTTAAAGCCACAAATCAGAACAAACCTCACAGTGCCAGTGGAGGAAATGTTCGGTGATCATCAAGGTCATTAATCATCTGCAAACCGTGAACGTCTTCTCCAATCACAGGAAGGCACCTAGTAGTCGTTGAACTATTTCAAAGTGGAACAAAATGGTGGATTGTCTGAACGACTGCTGGCTGCCTTTACCGTCTTCGGAGCCATGCGGCCATTCCAATACCGAATTGCTTTTCGTGCAAACCCATACTTGAGTCGCAGATTTTGATGATTTTGTAAATGACTAACTCATCAAAGATGGGCATTGGTAGTAAAACGTTTCCCGTGTACCCGAAACCACGTCTGCCACATATGTCAAGGAGCCAAAAGTGAACTTTCTCGGGGGGTTTGTTTCTTTTCCATTGGTATACTTGTTGAACACATCCTGGGTACAAGCCCCAACACATCGTATGTCATCTATATGCTTGCTCACACACAGCCGACCTTGACAGTTGGACAGCATGTCAGGGTCAGGCCAGAACCAAACACAGTGGTGCCCATTGAGGTGATAAAAATCAGCCAACAGGCCAGGATGTGGGAAAAAACACAGCATTAATGTTGCATTTGATCTGCAAGGCCACAGCCGTGTGCATAACATCATTCAGCCAACGTCAGTCCCAATAACACGGCAGAGATTTGCTTCATAAAGGCCGGTTTATGCATCTCACAGAGGAAGCAGAGAGTGAAGGGCAGCGGACAAAAGAGGGAAAGACTATTGAACAGTGTGGATACATAGAAACAAGTCAATCCTCCCCTTGTGAGGAAACAGGGAGAGGGGGAAGGAACTAAAAACATGGCAGTCCGGAACTGACCCACGCACATCCTGAAGGCCAGGCCGCTGAATACAGGGAAGAGGATACGTGTATTTTTGGATGCCTCAGTTCTGTTGATCATCTGTTGGTGTGCCGAGGTAAGTCTAGCTGTTTTTATCTCACAAAAACTAGAATGGAACAGGAGTGCAGCCAAAACACACGCCAGAGACAAGACCAACCCATCCCATAGTCCCATCGCTTCCTGTTTTCTTTTGAGCAAGAGGTACCAGAGCTCTGAATGCGTGGCTGTGAGTGCGATTTGAGGAGGATGTTTGGCTTGGTAATGGGCTTTATTAACATTGAGAGGAAACAAGTTTCAGTGGCTCTTGGGAAACATGTCTAGATCCAAAGAGTGGGAAAATAAAGTCTCATTGTTTGTAAGACATCGTGTACGCATTACTGGGACTCAAACAACCCCCCCCCCGATTCAGGAAGGTAAATGCAAGAGTATTTAAAATGCTGCGGTTTGGATGTTGCACGGGAACAGACTCCTTAAATGATGGGATAAGGAAGGATGGAGCTGAATAGTGCGTTAAAAATACTAACATGGACTTTAGATCCTAAAGAGACAAGGGCTGCCTTTTACAGTGAAAGTCATACAACCAGGTTACAGTAACACGCATTGTACAAGCCTGCATGTCTGACTATGTCTGCTTATGCATTTTTGTTGTAGCTTTGTGTGTCCTGCTGTTTGCAAAGGGCAAACTGCATCAGTAACGACCACTGAAGCCAAGAAAAAAGCAAGCCAACAGTTAAAAGCCAGAAGCTGCAGTTTCTTGAATGGCCACTTGAGGCATTCTATAAAAGCATATTAAAGTGTAATCTTCATAGCTTCTTGATAGTGAAGAATTATGTAGCTAGTTTGATTCATTTGTATTAATTTATTAAAGGAAACAATTGCAATTGTCTCGTCTACAGCCGCTTACCCGCCTTGCGGTTCACGGGTCTCCTGGAGGCCTATCTCAGCTGACTACGGTGAGAGGCGGGGTACACCCCAGATGAGACCCCAACACATAGCGGGGGGGCCACACATGCATGCTCACACTCAGACCTTCAGACAATTTTGGTGCAACATTTCACCTAAGTTGCATGATTTTAGAGGTGGGAAGAAGCCTGAGAACCCGGAGAGAACTCATACAGACACGGTGAGAACAGAAAGGAATTGAACCTGGGACCTTCTCGGTGTGAGGCAACAGTGCTACCCACTGTGCCACTGCCCAAAATTAACAACATATACAGTGTAATTGCTCAGAGAACACAACAAATATTATTTTTTTCTGTTCCATTCATATTTTTTTTGTATTAAGCACACAAAGGAGTATTGCAAAGAAAAATGTAATTATTGTCCAGTTATTTTTATTATTGCATTAACACTTTGAATACAATGCAAATTGCATGTATGTTTATGGATATCTGGTCAATAAGCATGCAACCTCGGTGAATATGATTACACCAAGTGGAGTTTTTATTGCCTTTATAGAGACTTTGACGACTTAAGAGTCTTGACAGACTCTTTTTTTCTCTCAATGTAAAATTCTATACAATTGGACTGAAGCTTGGCCTTTGTAAGGAAAACCAAAAAATATCCATTATAGCATCGTGTCATGTCGCATTCCCGAGGTTACATTTGGAAAGACGTGGTTTTAAAGCTGCAAATGTGATATTGTTGCTGATTTTGGAGAGAATTGACACCACCCAGACAGATAAAGATGGATACACGTTTTCAGATGATTTGTAGTTTTGGCTAAATATTTTTTTCCAGCAACGGAAAGTGTCTTTGGTTCCAAACTAACCGTCAGCATATTGAATTAAATGAACTACCAGCAACAACTTCAGCTCCATTTCTCTCTGCCTCTACGATGACAAGAAATAAAATACAGTGGAAGTTCCCCTGGCCCGGCACTTCCAGTTGCTGTGTGCTGACAGCTGATAAATTCATGCTCTTGTAATTGTTTGACCTGTTTGCACATAAAGCAGTGGAGAAGACAAGATTTACGCATGCTGAAACACTGAGACACGGGTTTGGTTATGGTGAGATAAGCTGGGTGTCTGTGCCTGTGGGTGTTAAGATGTACAGGTCAGGATAGATTTTATGCTTGAGGAGAGTCAGATGTGTGGCTGGCTGCTGATATGTACGCAGGCCACCCTCAGTTCTCAGCTGCTACACGTTGTGCAGATATTCTAGACCTGTTCTGACAGCATCCAGCCCAAAGAGCAGAGTCGTGTTACTCTGCAAGGGTTAGTGTTAAACATGCCAGAAATTCAGTAAGAAATTGAGATAGATACTCTAAGTGGAAGAGCCTGATGTCTGTGTTGGCTCCACATCACAAATCTGTCTAGAGAGTGCTTTAATTCCCTCCTCTTCTCCTTTGTCTTGTAACGTGCTTTTGCAACTTGGCTCCATGTTTGAGAAACCTTGTTACTTCAGTGAAAGTATAAAGATACATCTGTGCTTTGTACTCCTTCCATTGTCAAAAAGAGGCCCGTCATTCTTGCAAAGTATTCTCATGTTGAATCGTTGCATGGTTTAGCATTAAGACTGATCTTAATCTAAAAGGACATGTAGAAAATCCATCCATCCGTTGGTGCGTATCGCGCAGCACAGTCGAAATAAGATGACATATTCGTAGAGGAAGATGCAAAACGTTAGAGGAAGAAAGATACAAGAAACATACGAAGAATAAAAAATGCAACCACAAAGTAAAAGCCTGCCTGCAGCTTAAACAAGATGAGTTTCTATTCACGTGTTGGAGAAATTCAGAGCTAAACTTGGATTAACATGAGAAAACATTCTAAATAAACACACGTGTTGTCTTATTGTCATTGCAGCAAGCTAATGAATTACATGACTGTTGATTGTCAAAGAACGGGGCAGAGATGACTTAATGATTTCCTGTCATTTAAAAATACATTTACGCAAAAGGCTTAATGTAAAAGTCTCCTGAGGCATGTATGAGGTCGAGTATGCAAGTTCTCAAACATTTAACAGACGTGAAACTTTCTATAGCCTCCAAAGTCCCCTTCCCCAACACACAATTTCTTTACACAATTTCTTTAATAGCTACACGTTTTGGTAGAAATATCTAAATTTAAAGCCTCGCAACAAATGAATGGGATGGCGATGCATGGATGTCTTCACCTAACGCTGCATTGTGGGCTTGTATTGGAGACAGTTTCAGTCTCACATCCACAGTTTTCTGTCCTGTCCTCTCACCCCCTGAAGTCTGGAGGTCCTCATGATCTTTGACCCATGCACCCCTTCCCTCTCTTCACCTTTAGTCTGCTGTGAGACTCCAGGAGGGGGGGGGGGGGGGGCTCAGTCCTGCTGAGCCTGTCTGTCCACTACCCACAGAGGGGGGTCCCAGTTGCAATATGGGCTTGCACTGACACTCCATCTCTCTCTTTACCCACATCACACACCTCCCTCTGATAGTCATGCCTCTGAGTGATGGAGTCAGCTGGGCTCTTCTCAGAGGGGGGAAAGTGCCTTCCCAAACTAGCTTCTGGGAATCCCCCCCCCCCCCCCCCCCATTCCTCTCCCAGACCTTTAATAAGGTCTTCACTGTAGGTGACATGAGGAGGTGGGAGAAGGGCCCCTGGTGGGGGTTGGGGGGGTCAGGGTCACAGACAAAGGAAAGTTATACTGAATATTTGGACAGTTTAACTCTTGAACTGACACTTTTGGGAGTACAAGATCTATTTTCTGAATAATTGTATTGAATTGATACTCATTTCACATCAAAGGTGTAAAATACTGAAGTGTTCCTTATAATCCTTCTTGTAAGACTGATCATTCTAACGGGCTGAGGCCCCTCCCTTGCTCCCCGAGGCGGTTGAACTCGCCTTATTATTCGCTGAAAGCGATCCATCACTTAGTGACCTTCTCAAATTCCTACCTGTGATTAAATACCAGAAACAGTGCTTCAGGATTCCGAGCTAACAGACATTTTTTTGCACACAAAGGTCCAGTTATTAACACGTAGAGAAGGCGTAGATGACAGTCTCTCTATGGAGCGGGACAGGACTTGCTGAGAAACGTTGTAATGTGGTTAATGGCAGCCATTAGTTTCACTGGCACGCAAAGAGCTGCCTGATAAAAGTGATATGTGCTAATTCCCCAGATTCCGGGCCAGTTTAATTAAGGCTACTATTCAGGGAGGAAGTCACACTGAGGTAGAAAATAGGATTATATAATAATAAGATGGAAAAAACAACAACACAGTGCAGGAAAATGTCAAGGAGTCGAGTAAAAGCGAGTGTTTCGAGGACTTAACTTTCCCACACAGGTCTGTACACACAGCCAACATTTTCTTTTTTTTTACGCATTTTAATTTTCCCAGTCTGTCGTAGGAGTTATTATTAAAGATTTTTCAAAACCACCACGAATCCACACAAAGACCGATTTGTCCAAGTTGTATTTGCTTGGTTTATTAAAATAGATGCTGCACCGAAATGATCAAACCCCTCCGTCCACCCTCTAAATCTAAGAAGGCGCTCTAAAAATATTTAATATGCACCATCAGCGCAAAAACCAACAAGTGGCCCCCTCAGCCTCGCGCCTGCCTGTACTTTAAAACAACACACAGACGTTGTGGAATGCGACCGTATCTCCTCGATAAATCCCGGCTTTTGATTTTCCTGCGGTGCCTCATGTAAAAAAAAAAAAAAAAAGAAGCCCTCTCTGCATGGAAGGTCACACACGGTTTGCGCCGCTCGTACGAGACCAAAGTGAATACACACATTGTTTAGCAGAGAGAGAGAGGCTGAGAGAAGGAGAAAAGAGCCAACATTGTTTGGTGTTGTGTTGGCCCAGAAATTCCTCTTTAACATGGGAGGCTTTATCTTCTTCCCTCATCAGGCAAAGTCTGCTCTGTGTTATTGCTGCGGACCTAAAGCCTTTCTATAGTTTCCAGATTGTGTACATCATGATTTAATTTGTCTACGCATACGGGTTTATCCCGGCTTTAAGTTGAGATCGCTGCTTATGATGGACTCCAAAAGATTCTGAAACAGAAACTTTTCATATAACCCCCCCCCCCCCCCCCCCCCCCCAGTATAAATACTTCTGATCAATTCCATGGGTTCCATACCAGCAAAATAAAAGCCCACTGCTCGGCCTTATGTGGAGAAATAAGCGAACACATCCGTGTTCGACTTGACCTGAAAGCTAACCTGACGTTCAAAATATCCACTAAATAAATGGCCGGTCGGTTCCCTCTGAACTCTGGGCGGGGGGGGGGCAGTGTACAGTGTAACATAATCCACATTCAAAGTGTAGGACGCACAGGCCTTTGCTCTGTCCCTCAGTGGTGCCCTCCTGCTCCACCCCCCCCCCCCCAAAAAAAAGAAAAGACACTCACTCAGAGCAGCACTGTCATCCCCTTGTCCTGTTCTCACCCCCAGCACCAACCCTTCATTGCCCAGCAGCAGCACCACCCAACCCCGCCTGTCCTTTCATCCAAAGAAAGTGCCCATTGTGTGGGTAGATTGTTGTAAAAGAGGGTGTAGCGGTGCCCGGCTGGCGGGTGCTGCTGACCCTCTGTCTCGAACGCAAAGGCTGCTTCATTTTTTTTAGTTAAGTACGGAACATCGTAGTTATCTCTGAAAATATTGAGTCACTGAAATAAGTGGAGAGCACACATTTCCAGTATGGTGTGACCAAAATATTTATTTCTTTGTTATGTGCTAGATCTGCACTGGTTTGTATCACTTCCAGTAAAAAAAAAAAACACGAAACGAAACGAACATCCGCTCATAAATATGGCAGAATAAAAGCTTAAGTATTAATAAAGTCACACAAGGAAATATGAAAGTATTTAGCTTGTTTTAAAGCAACAGTTTTATATTTTCAGAAATAAAGTTATTTGCGTTTTTGTCGCGAAGACTGACTAATCTCTTGTCCGTACAGTAAAAATATTATCTTAAAATATTATCTTAGATTAGCCATACCAAAGTGTTATCTCATTTATTTAGCTTGTCTCAGTCCAAGTCGGTTTTTCAAAAAAACAAAAACAACTAGCTGGAGAATGAAAAAATCAGTCTGGCATGAAACTCAATGTTGCTGATGAGGACTGTGAGCCTTATTTCTATTTTTCCATTTTTTCACTTTCCCTCTGGAAAGTCCTCTTCAGCAGGGGCACACAAACGGTGTCTTCACGGTGGAGGGAAGGAAGCTGTGGGAGACTGGAATACCAAGGTGTTCCACGTCAGAGATTCAGAATGGAAAGTCATTTCAATCCCCACTAAGGCGCCGCCATAATATTGACAGTGTGTTTTTGAACACTCTGGCGTCTCGGTGTACAGTATTACTGTAGGAGACACTGCAGCATCTCTGGCCCAGGACGCGATGGACGGAGTCTCACTGTTTTCCCACTGTGCCATTTGCTGTCAGATGATATTGTAATGGTGACGACTAGCCAGATTCCCTCGATCTCAACGCTGCTGCTACGTGACACCTCTCAGGTGGCCCATACGCCAGGCCTTTGACGGTGACAGTAGTGTTCTCTGCTTTCATTTCGATTCATGTCTCCTGAATATAGTTCTTGTCTCTCAGAGATGCCATTGTTTTCCCCTTCCTCAGTATTTATTTTCTTCCTGGTGGTCCCGGGCAGGACAGGATCACTACAGGGGAGAGATGAGTTCCCCTCTTTGAAGTTGGGAGCCTCTGAAAGGAGGCCCAACTCGGTCAGAGTGACGGAGCCCGTCTGCCTGGCAGACATCAAATAGACAGGTCCAACAGCGAGGTTTTTCAAGCCCCCCCCCCCCTCTCTTTTTTTGGACCGCTCAACCCGCCCATCCACATCAAACTTGAACTTTTCTTCTTGTAATTTAAACCATACAGCTTGTAACAGAGGTGAGTTGTTTGGACTACAGACGTGCTGCTGAGGTCAAAGGGTATGCCGGGTTTGAATCCCCCCCCCCCCCCCTCGTGGGAAGAGACCAGTCTCAGATGAGCAGGGATACAGGCTCCACGTTGGATTAAAAGATGGGTGTTGCAAAATGTGACAGAATGCGTTCATTCATCATCTGAGAGAAGGGATAGTACAGGAAGCCAACGTCTTACCAGACAGGAAGTGTTTTAGTAACGGATGAAGGTTTTGTGTGGCCTTTGTGGTGTATAATGCACAGAGCTCTGATTTAAGTAGTGACTCATGTAAAATACTTAAGCATAAAGTGGTCAGCAAGGGAAGATGCAAGGCACCGGCAGCCAAACAGCACTCGCCACTGACTTTTGTGGATGGAAAAACTAACATTGGAGGGAAAAGAAACACATACAAATTAAACCTTTCAGGACATTTTACGAGGAGTTTCTTAAGGGACTCCATGTTGTGTGATGCATCCCCATGTCCTGTAAGTACAAGTGAGTAAACATACCCAAACTGTCTGAGGATCTTTGTTTGTTCAGCTCCTTAAGACATGACGTTTATTAGCTTGGTGTTCATTTTCATTGGGGCTTTTAGCTCCATTAGTCTCTTAAGTTGCCCCTTTATGTGTCTTAGACTGTTTATCTAACGACGTCGACTAGGGCTGACAGAAGGAAGGGGAGGGAGGGGGGGGGGGGGGGGGTGTTAAACACAGCATGCCAAAACTAATCAGTCAACAGTCCGTCAGTGACAAACCAGCCAGTCTAAAATGTCATAGTAAGTCTTTTGGCTACGATTCACCCATCGCTCTCATCAAGTCCACTCTCTGCAAACATTGGCTGGTCACCTTCACTAGTCCTCTTATTGGAAATTTGCCTAATGGATGTCAACTTAAGTGTCTATAGTTATTTTGGCCGGCAGCGACAGAGAAAGTAGAAAGTAGAGGGGTGGAGGTCACCCTCAGGGGAATTTCTGCTCCATCTCAGCACTTTACCGGATTATTCAGGCTAACTTTCATCTAAGTTGCTGGGGATAGGAGTTTGCAGAGTACTCTGACCTCATGACCTTTGCCTCTGTTCTTCTCTTTCTCTGGGATGAAAATTACAACGTGTGAAGTGCCTCTCCCAACTGCTCTCTCACAAGTATCATTCTAGCTGAGTTCACCAGCAGGTTTGCCCTACAGCAGAAAGTAGGGGTGTTTTGAGAGAAAGAACCCACAAGGTCAAGTTTGCACAAAGGCCTTTTTAAACGAGGTTAAGAGGAGCATCTGCTGGGATGGAAGATTTTTCTTTGTGGGGGATTATGGACAATGATAGAAGGATGCCAGTGCCAATAAGTTCAGAGAATTTGTAGTGAAAAAACTTTAGGGGTCAAATCAGCCCGGAAGTTACATAAATGTGTTGACATTTAAATAATGTAATGACGTAAAAGTCATTACATTAACCCGTTATCTACGACCGCAGCACCGGCGCTATTATTGGCTATGCCCGGTGTTATTGCACCGGACACGGTGAACCGGCGCCGGTGCTCCGGTCAAAGAGACCGACTTTGATCAGCAGGTCTTGCTGGTGCTACGGCCGGATTAAAAAGCCCAACGGGCCGGCTGTAGTTTGCCAGTGCCCGCATTAGGGTATAAATGCCGATGGAGAAGCTCCTGCTGACCTCTGTGACTCTTGCTAGAGGGTGTAGCAAGAGCTTTCTGTATACAGGTGGATACTAAAAGATGGAGTAGTCATTACAATAAAGGTTTATACCAGTAAGTATAAAACAGAACTGTTTTCTAAACGGGAAGGTTACCTAATCAACCACATCAAGTCATGGCGTAATTCATACGGGTTTCCCAGGATTGTCAGACGTGTTTTTAAAATTATGCCGCACACTTTGGAATAATGTGGATAACTGTTTGCTCAAGATGTCTGGAATACTTCACTTTCTTGAATTACATTATGTCTTCATCGCCAAAACAGTCTTTCCTCAAGATTCATTGGGGGAACTGTTAGTTTCAATCATGAATCATGGTTGAGAGAAATATGAAATTTCCTGCAAGCTGCAATTCCATGAAGGACCTCTCTGAAAAAAAAAAAAAAACCTTATTCAATGCTGAAAAGTTCATGAACAGCCGCTTTGATTCTAAAACTTGAAATCAATCTAACTGACGTGCCCCGGGCAGAAAGGGGTACAGCTTTATTCACATACTTTTATTTTATTGTTATGCTGTAACTGCTACTGAAACTGTATGTAATGCACCATTCAACTGAGATCATCAAACCAAGTCTATACAATAAAGTTTTGTTCATTTTTAGTTATTATAATACAGAAATACCGTGTGAAATATCGTTAAATGCTTGGAAATTAAATGGAGATTACACACTATTCCGTATTCACTGCAGAGATTTTCTCATGGTTAGTTTCAAAAACCACCAAACCATGTGAAGGTACTTCATGTTAGATGAAATATAATAAGAATAGTGGAAGAGAGGACCCGCTGGTCTGCCCTCAACAGAGAGTTAGAGTCGGGCTTGGCCCTGTTGCCAAGATACCGGGGTCACCCCCTGTAGGCGGCAGTCTTCATTGGCCAGTCTGTGGCTGGGAGAAAGAGAAAGGGGAGGTAGAGCATGGGTGCTGATCAAAGTTTAGCCAGTGCCCTGTTGCTCTCCAAATACCCCCCCCCCCCCCCCCCCCCCACACACACACACACATCACCACCACCACCACCAGGCTCTCAGTGCCAGCCTTGTTTCAATAAGTCTCCCTTATTGTACGCCCAGCCAGGGGTCTTTGAGCTGAACCATTCACTGTGAGCTTCCCACAGGATTACATATCTAAATATATGATGTGGGAAGAGCCTCAGTAGCGTGTGTGTGTGTGTTTGTACATGTGTGAGAAGCATTTAGTGATTCTGTTAAATTAACCAGAGGAGAAAAGGATCAGTGATGTTGAATGGCCCACCCAAAACTGGCTGGTCTGGTATTAGTGGGAATTTACCAGTGATCCCACTGTGCACCTACTGTGCACAACTTCAGCCGGTGTTATAAGAAAAATTAGAAATCAGAGTATGCAGGAATGAGTCCGAAAGCCCGCAGATAAGTTCACTTTTTTTTTTTTACACGTCCAGCTGCCCGCTCTTGAAGTACATTGAAAACAATGAAAAGTTACATCCCAGAACTTGTTCTGCGTACTCATAGCCCCCCTTTTGAAGGAAGTGACACAGGTGGTCATTGCAGTTTCAAGCAAACTGAAATGGTTTCGAATGTCCGGCTTGATCGCGGGAGTCTGTTTGTCCATTTGCCCTTAAGTGGCAACAACTGAATCATTCCCGCTGCAATAACACATCAATCTTCTCATCCACCCCTGGCAAGAAAACACATTCAGTATTTATTTGATTAGCCTCAAGTATCTTGAGCAAACCTGTGCTCCAGATAGAAAAGCCAGTGCCCCCCCCCCCCCCTCTCAGTTGGTGAGGTATTTTGTTGATATTACAGCATGGTATGCTGTTCAGTTGATTGGAGGTTGGACATCTGGGGATTCTAAATGGCCGGCAACACTGTAGATCCAGATCCAAGCTAATAGGCAGTTGGGGTTCCCACTGTCAAGCCTGATGGAAGCCAAACGCTGCAGAGAGTAATTTCATAAATATAGTGGCAGGTGGGACTTGTTGGACATGCCTACTCTCTCTTTTACAAATGGTGGGTAATGTTCCTGACCTCCTCACCCCATCAGGGGCCTCGGCAGCTGGGGCCCCTCAACCTATGCAACCCGTACTGGTGTATTCCCCTGTGTGTGTGTGTGTGTGTGTGTGTATAAATTGCCACATGACCACCTGAGTTTCACTACTTTGCTCCGGCTCATTTTAATGTCATGCCACACACAGTCTCCCATACGTCGTCCTCCCATCCACAAGGAACTCCCGTCCTGCCCCCCCCCCCCCCCCCCCATACACACATTTTCCCAAACCTGCTTCTGGTGGCAAACCAGTGGGGGATAAATGAAACTACCGCTTTGTGTAAACGTGTCACCATGTTTGGCTCGAGATGGGGTGAAGAGATCCAGGGTTTCTGCTGTGGCTCGGGAGGCTGGCGGGGATCTGTGTCGCGCCACTCTGAAAGAGGTCAGCAAACAAAGACAAAAAATCTACCTCCCGTCTCTTAACTCAGAACATAGTCCAGAAGGGAGGATGGATCTCCAAGCTGGTGGACTCAAGGGGTTAGGCGTCATGGTGATACGGCGCGGGATACCGTCATCTCTGCAGCTGCTGCGTGGCGAGGACGATGAAGAAAGACGAGCACAAAGAGTGGGAGCAAACACAAGTGCCACATATAAAAAAGGGTCGTCTCGACAAAGACAAAAAGCCAAAAAGCCAAAAAGAAAGACAGCAGAAATAGCAATAGGCCGAGTGGGCAGCACGGGCCAGTAACAAGCGAGCAACACTCCCAGAGGCTGTGGTTAGATCATGATGCGTAATGAGATGGTGTAGTAAATGTCTAATGCATGCCTCATGAGGAGAGGGACAGAGTGTCTCCATATCCCCGGGCCACAGGGGTTGGCTCATTAAAGCAAGTCCCCCCCACCCCCCCCCATTGAAGACATTAGCGCTCTTTGATGAGGGCTCCACGTCAGCCATGAGCGTGCTGATAAACTCCCAATCTCCGCTGACTAAAAGCCTCTCTGGTGCAGGTCAGGGAGCATGGCGCTGCAGGGGAGGCGGAGGACATCAGTGGCGAGAGGAGAGAGAGCGCCGAGGGATTAACCGGTGACGAGTGGGAGCCCCGTTCATCCTGCTGTCACAGGACGGGATGATCTAATGCTGAATGCACAATGGGGTCATGCAGCGGTGGCGGGGACACACTATAGGTGCTGCTGTCAGTGTTCCGCTGAGGTTAAAGTGGCGAGAACCAAGATGAAAAATATATTATTTAAAGAGAAGCAAGTTCTTGAAGTACACTTTGGTTGCTAGGCTCTAGTTTGCTGACAGATATTGAGCTTTACCCAGCTTTAACCACCAAAATGTGGAGTAAAATAAAAAAGCAGAAAATCCAACTCACATCCAAAGTTTTACGAATGTTTGGGCTTCTTGTTTCTGCCTCATACAAAGATGAGGACAGGCAAGAGATTTCCACCTCACACGGAGCAGTTAGGAGTCCAGTGAGACGCTTCCAAGGAGAAAAGCTTGTACAGCCAAAGTTGTGGTTTAGCGCAGCAATTCCAATCCACACTTTGGATTTGCAGCCCTTTTCAGTGGGAATAGCATTGAAGGACTGAAAAAGAGGCTTGAGTGCATGTGGCTGTTTAGGGCCAAAATCGTGAACACACACTTACCGGAATGATTGTGCTCTTACATTACTAAAGCACTATTGGAACAGAGAGAAAACAGCATTTGTTATATATATTTCAAAATAGCTAATTATTTAATTAGGAACAAACTATTAGACACAGTCATGAAAATTGGGATGATACAATAGAGGGTCTGATCAGAATCAGAATCAGAATCAGAAGTGGTTTATTGCCATTGTCAGTGAGGGTTCACAGACGAGGAACATTTCTCGGTGAAGTCGTGCTACATCTAACATTAATGACAAAATACAAAAACCATACAAGTACATAATGCTTTAACTTACTGATAGTGAGCAGCAAAATCAAGCCTGAGATGTGAAAACATGTATTTTTTTCAGCTTCCTCTTTCTTCTGTTTCTTCTGCCTGCTTGCTGTCCAAGCTATTGCCTTAATTAACAGGAAGTAGGCAGGGTTTGGTGGAATAACCCAATAGGCACAAATAGGAGTTAAACAATATGAAAATGGAGATCTGAATGTATTGAGACACTCTAACCTGAAGTTCTAATATAATTAAAGTATAATTTGCAGTTGATCAAATAAATTCACCCACGCAAGAAGAGTCCTGGTGATTTGGAGCTGAAGATATTTAACACGTATATATGTAGAGCTGATTTCTTCTTCTTCTTTTTTTTTTTTTGCTCTCTAATAAAGGGGAAAATAAAGCTACATACTTCAACAACAAAATATGTTTGATTCATGCCCTGCTGCCTTCCTGTAAAACAGCTCCGACAAGCGTGGCGTCGATTAACAGTTAATGATCAGGCCAAATAAAGCTGCACACCCTAAAACCATGAGGACACCAATGATCATGCTGGTGAAAAGATAATCACTACCAGACTTGAGATTTCTCTCTCTCACACACACACACACACATCAAATAACCTTTGCAAATCACACATGCAGTTCACTTCTCTGTCCTAACGGTGGCGATCATGAGTAGATCCAGTGTCTATGCGAAAGAAGAGGGGCTTTTTCAGGCTCCATATCGGTTCTGGAGAACGCGTACCAAAGACTGGCCGCCTGCTGCCTCTCATATCAGATCCTCTTCCGTGGCAGAGAGCACATTTCCTGCGTGACCCTGTTTTGTCTTGATTCACCTCGGTTTCATCTCTACATCCTTCAATTCTCAGCTGTCGTCAACGCCTCAGAAATAAACAGCTTTAAAAGCTGCTTCATATCAGCAGATTCCAACCATGTTAACAGATATGAAACAGAAGTTGCAGCACCATTCGTCCAATCAGCATTGGGTCTGTACGTCCTGGTTCCTGTCTGACCTTGGGGGGCTAATCCGTCAGAGGCAGCCTAATCTTCACTCCGTGTCTCAGTCCCAGGCGGTGTGACACTACCAGTGCTGTGGGGGCTGATGAAGGAAGAGATGACCTCTGACCCCAAAGTGACTGCAGGACCTGAGACAGAGAGAGGCCTGGGATGGGGGGGGGGGGGGGGGGTCGTAACGGAAACTCATTCACACCTCACAGTGCCGCGCCACAGGGGAAGGGGGTCTCCTGCTGGGCGTCTGCGAGCGTCCGGTAACCAAACAGCCGTTGTGTCAGAAGCCAGACTGGTTCCAGGCAGTGTCATAGACAATATCAGGTTTGTCTGGAGTCTAGACAGTGAAGTATGTGCCTTTAAACACGATCTGGGTCGATGCGTTATCTAGTAATGCTAATGTTATTTGTGAAGACCAGCAGAGCTAAAATAAAATAAATCTTCTTGTAAAGAGGAATTGTGATGAGGGTGAGGGCCCCAAAGTCCCACGATATTTAGCAAATATTATTCAATCAGCACGGAGAGTGAAACAAGCCGATTCCTGCAGTGATGTCTTTTGACAAAATTAACCCTCCTGTCTTGACAAAATCCTTATGATACCAAAACAGCAACTTAACGTTTGGTTAACGAGGCGTAGTCATCTATTTTCATCTGCAGGCAGATCTTGGATGCACACATGCATGGGATAAGCAGTTTGTTTTTGCTGCCTGCTTTGCCATCCAAGGCCAATATGTGGATCACGGCTTTCCGGAAAACGGGAGCCGTGAAGGGGGGGGGGGGGGGGGGGCACCGTGTGCAAACACATTAGGACATCATTACACCAGGCCTCTTTGGAACGAAACAAAGAAAAGAAGTGTGAAGTGTTTCCCCCGGCGTCCGGGATTTTGTTTATTAATAGCAGGAGACATGAGGAAGCGATCAAGCCTCGCTAGCTGAAGCGAAGGCTTCAACCGGTCTGGGTTGAAACTGGGTCACGAGCGGTTCTCATTCACTGTGTCACCTCTGATTTCAGACTCGCTGTGGCACATAACACTGTGGCTTGCCTGCTACAGTCTGCGTGCCGGGCCGGCGCTCCTCCACCAGTAGAAACGGGAAGAAAGACCTTCATTTTAGATCTAAGCTCGCTTGACCACGCACCGCAAGAAATGTGGGTAAATATATGTCCATAAGAGATCCTTCCCTACAGTCTGCTTGCCCTGCGGACTTAATGAAATATAAGCTGGAGGGCCCCTCTACAATCAGCAGGCTCAGGGCTCAAATTATAAATCAGCCTCAGTTTACACTGTTTGTTGTGGGGCAATTAGGCCGTCCAGGCTCAGACAATGCGGTTATCCTTCGCTGCAGCAAATGGCCTGCATCCTGGGCTTGAACGCTGCCAAGAAAAGCCTCAAATAACAACGGGGAGAGAGAGACGGAGCGATGTGGCTTCTGTGGGTCTTTCCTAAAAACAGGCCTCGACCTGGAAGAATGTTTGTCAGCAGGGGGAATCAGATATGGATTCATTCCTCTGGAAACCACCTTTAGCCCCCCCCCCCCCCCCCCCACCACCACCACTCCGTGCAAGCCTTCAGACATTTTGAATTTCCCCCCAGACATTATTTTCTGTCTTGTCTCGCAACCCGGATATGAGCTTGATTTATGATAATTATTAGTCTGCGCGTTCCTTTTCTTTCCGATCACTCCTGATTCTGATTACAAGTGTGAAGCGCAGACTCTAATTCATTGTCACCCCGTGCCGGATTTATGGAATGTTTGTTCTTCTAATCTTGTGAGTCTCAAACGGCACTGATTCACTATCAACGTGAACTTGACTGTGGCTCATCAGCTCCCCTGATCCTATCTGGTATGATGACACACACCAGAACACAATATTTGTCAAAACATGTGGCCTTTCACGCATTCTTTCCTCCTCTTCTTCCTGTCTTCCCCTTCATATCAGCCCATACCGCCATTGTCTTCTCTGCCCGTCCCGTGCTCTCAGATGCTCCGAGGATCAGAACCGCAAAGGCGACAGGAAACTATCGCGATCAATCAGATGTCTGTGAATGTAGATGGAAATACAAACTAGAACAAATGTGTTTAATCCTGCTGTGGAATGCGATTACACGTTTAAAAAAAAGATAAAATAAAACCTGCATTATCAGAGAGAAGCGAGGAGGAAGAGAAATCTAGAGATACCAGAGTGTCTCCAGAGGCGCTGTCACGCCATGGCCAGGTTTAGATTCTCCCAGCAAACACACCAGGATTAGTCACGTGAGCCCGTACAGGTTTAAAACATGTTCTGGTGTTTCAGTTTTGCCGACTACTTTGTGAGATATTTAAGCAACCGATTCATTTACGTGAACTTAGTGGAAGGCCTTGTTTGGACACTGATCTGCGTCTAAAAGACACTTGTACGACTGTAGGTCAGCCCGAGTCGCATGTCACAAATTCAACAGGGTTCGAGACATGAATCTCATCAGCAAGTTCACTTTGACACCATTGCATTGCTGTTTCATTCAGCCTCTTGACTTTTGAGCACGAAACCCAGTCACATAAAAAGTGTTCACATTTTTGTTGTTGAAGAGCTGACAATGACGTGCTGAGAATTAATCCTCAGCTTTTTATCATAGGCAGAGATCCTGAGTAGACAAAGGGGACGTGGCACCTCCAGCAAGCCAAGTTAACATCCATGAAAATGACCCTTTGTAAACGATGTAGCGTTGGACAAGAGGGCTTAAACCAATATTTTATCGACTTCCTCTTGATACGAGGGATTGATAGTTTGATGATGAATGTGTGGAGCCCACAACTGGGAGATTCCAACAAAGGTAGCTAGCAGTTAAACACAAGATGGAAATCTACCAAAAACGGTCTCAGATTGAAAAGAGAGCGCAGTTCAAAGAAAATTAACGGAGCACAAAGAGCAGTCCTAGTGGCGCTATTCCAGATTTCAGGAATTAATGAAATACTCAGAGACTCCGTGGAGCAGCTGCGTATTTTGTGTTTTATTCATTTTGCGGCTTTGATTGATATTTACACCTAATGTCGCTCATGAAGCTAAGGCCCAGAGAAATGGGTTTTTATTGAAAGGTATCATGTGTTTTATTCGGTCAGCTGCCGCTATGACTTCACAGGAGAATCAGATAGACTTTACTTTTGGTTGGTTGTCAACGGAGGCCACGCCCACAGCTCTCAAGATCCCGCAACCCTTTATTTGGATATCACATAATAACCGTTTAGCGACAGAAAGGAAATATCCCATTTAACGGCAGACGGTACCCCCCAGCCCCACCCCAAGTAAGGTGCCATCTTGGGTGTTCCCTCCTCTGAGGCCTGTGGTGCCTGGGTGGGGACCCACAGTGGGACCCCCCCCCCTTTACATTAATCAGACCCACATGGAGAAAATTTGGGATCAGATTTTCTCCTTTATACATCCATACATGATGTAAGGATCGTATATGCTTTCATACAGAGAAGCAGTCCACGCCACTGTAATTGCACGGGAACGTTTGAAAACCTATACATTTATGGCCTATCCATCCAAACACCGTGGGGTTTTCAGCAAAAAAATGGTTGCCTCTTGAGAAATGTGTGCATGTGCCCTAAAAAAAAAAGAAGTCTGTTTATACAATAACAAGCAGTGAAACGGGATACAGCGCTGCAAGGCCACAGCTTCCCACTAGGAAGAAAGTTGATTTATTAAAGGGCGAAGTGACTTCAAGTTGTGGAAAATATCCTTTCCTGCCTTGTTTGCCGGACAAAGACTCCCTGTGACATGTGGTGGGATTTTGCTATGAGCTTGGAGAAACAGCACTCGCATAGAAAAAAAAAACCCCCATGTCACTGCCATTCAATTTAAGATCCATTCATTAAAAAGAAACAAACAAACACTGGATTGATGATGATATGTGCGTAATAAATGAGCTTGCTTTGAATCTATTAATCTATGGAATCAAACAGGCGACAAACATTTTAGCAAAAAAAAAAGGTGAAATGTACACAACAGGTTCCGGTAAGGATTTTCTCCCCCCCCCACGCGAAAAGTGAAAAGGAATTTGTAAAGTCGCAAGGAACACAGTACCTTGCTGTCAGTCTTGATTTACTTTGTCTGTGCAACAATGAGAAACCAGCACCAACATTTGACGGAGCTCAATATCCCTGTGATGGTGGTTTCTCCAGCATTTGGGAAACGTCTCTCCTTCTTCTTGAGCAGAGATCCCACAGCCTCATTACAGAGAAAGGGGCCAGCGGCTCCCATGATCCCTTTCCCTTCTTATTACCCAGCACATTATTCCTACTGCGAAGACAAAGTGAGACAGGAAATGAAATAAATGCAGTGCAGCGGTCGAAAATGAATGGCTTCTGATTGAGGCCGCTGCTTTTCATTGCATATGGCGCCCATCCACTTAGTTGTCTTTTCCATCACTAAGGATGCTGTGTCAGCGCTGAGTGGACTCAGTCGCACACTGTGTGAGCGGCAACACGACTGAATTCAGGGAGCATGGAGACCGTGTCAAGCCACACTAATGAGGTAAGGTACTGATCCAGGATTTTAATCATGGACCCAGGGTGGCAGGGTGGAGCTGTGGTTGCAACGTTCCTCATAGCAACAAGGTTCTGTGTGTGAATCTGGACCTGCAGCCTTTCTGTAGGACTTTTTTTTTTTTTACAGATATCACACAACATCGTGCAAATGATCCATAATTCCGTGATTGCTTTGTTTGCCGGAACTGATCCATCCAACCATGGTGTAGCACTGATCTACTGTGTATTTTATATGCGTCAAGCGGCACACTTTGTTTACAATGAAATGATATGGCAGACACAATCGTGCTTCCTTCATTCTTAGACGGTAGACTTCGTTCGGCGGGAAATTTTGCTCCGTGAACCGACTACTGTCTGCTCAATCTGAAGATGCACTCCAGTAATATCTTCCTACGGCATTGCTGCTAACTGCTATTAGCTGCTTTTTTTTTTTAGATTAATTAGTGACCCTAAATTGTCCATAGACTGAAATGCGCCTGATGATTCGTCCATGATTGCTAAATATAACAGAAAATAGATGGCTGGACGCACCAATGTTATGTAAATGGAAAATACTTAAGTGTTAAGGACAGCACAGCTGTTTTTCCTTACTAATAATAAATATTATGATTTTTTTTGTAGTAGTAGTCTGGACGATATCTTGATATTGGATTTGTCATGACGTGACCCAGACAGGTTTTATATTAAAAGATTAGAAGCTCAAAATATAACAGCCAATTGTTACTGCATGGCTTCCAGTCCTAGAGTGGTGTAGGTTTTACATATACTGTATACTATCAAGAAAATATATTAATATGTATTGAACTTTAGCTAGAACTTCCTGATATTCCTGATATTCCGTTCTTTTTTTCAACACACCATTTACAACATCGGGATGTTCTTGGTACTGCAATGGTGCAACTATGAGAGGGCAGTTTAAAGCAAACTCTTTCATCGAGAGAAAACCAGTCATTTAATGCATTTGCATGTACAAAGGAACTATCGTGATATTGGAAGTAATGTGAAAACATCAAAACAGTACAAATGATGGCCATTATGCATTTGAAGAGTTTTCTAAACACACATATATTGGGGAAGAAGAAATTGCAGTTACAGACAGTGGTGTGTATGCATCAGTGTGTAATGAAATATAATGTATAACTTCCAGCAAAAGAAGAAATTACCTTTGAATTCAAATGAAATAGCTTTTAATCAAAAGTAAATGGTTCATTTTGCTTTTCTTGGACTGGCCTGCGAAACTAAAATCACTGCTTGATTTCCAGTAATGAGCTGGAGATACAGTTTCCCCGTCACATCACAGGCTCATGCATGCCGACGGCTCACCAAAAGTGATTATGCAAGAAAAAGGGTTGGATAAATAACCGAACCCCGTTTTCTCCAACTCCCTCATTTCCTCTATGAAAATATCTCAACCCATCACCACCCTCTCCTCTCGCTGGAAACTCAACGGCAGCATTACGCTCCGCATGCCTGTCCAGTGAAGTTCTTTGGCTCTCGTTTTCTGCCGGTAGAATATTCCTCCTCTGAATGAGTCAGTGGGAGCAGCTGCTCCAGTCTTGTTTAAGCCTCGGGCATGCGATGCCCAAAGTGTTTCTTTGCCTCAGCAACCTGTAAAGGAGGATCTTTTTTTTTGAGACTTACAGAAACATGTCGTAGCAATGGGCACAAGATGATGTCCGCTACTTTACTCCGTCATGCGTGCCACCTTCCACTCCTCTGTGCAAACCGTAACAGCCTGGCCTCCTTCCCATCCATGCAACTGTATTTACTGAACGTGTCACATCAACTTTCAGGCTCCAGTGGCCGTCGCTCGCTCGGTAAACTAATTACCAAGGAAGTGCGCGCTGTTTTTTAACCTTCTACCAGGACCCGGCGTACCCTTGACAATATACGTCGTTGCTAGGGTAATCGGATATCCAAACAAAAAAGAACAGAGGACTGTTGACTCGGGATATTTCTGATGTTTTACATTAGTCTCCACAAGCGTTGCTCTGTCCTGGCTGAGGAGCGTAGAGAAGCCTATCAGCAGGAGAGCGAGCCACACAGTCCGACAACTGCGCAGGCTTTTAATAGTGCAACAGCATCAACGAAAAGAGACGTGCACTTCCTGTCCCACACAGGCCCTCTTGTGAACTGAAATATTGCCGTCGCCAGAGCATTTGTTATGGCATTAGGCGCATGATCTTATCATCACACAACACTCTGTTCTTCATGATAAAGTCCACCACTGGCCCCCCCTCTCCTGTCTCCTGTGAGGCACGTCCTCTGTCTCTCCCTCTGAAGTATTACAATAACCCTTCATTCATAAGAAAGCAGGCTGTGCGGTCGTGTGGAAGGATACTGTAACAATGGAGGGGGGCGAGGCAACATTTGTTATACTTGTCAACAGAGAAACACGCAACTGAAGCAGCTCGAGGCCAAAACCGCTTCTTTTGTGACACTGCATTGCATCTTCATCCGTTGAACTTGCACATTGTCATGGAAATGGAAACACCCGTTACAATCTTTTTAATGCTGGATTTTTACTGTAGCGTTGAAGGCGAGAATGTTAGAGCGCGCCCCCGTCTGAGGGAGGCGCACAAGCTCAAACACGTATTCATGCGCCGCTAGATCTCAGCGTCACCACGGTACTCGGAAGATAAAGAACATTTCGGTGCTCGGTCTGATAGAGGCACGTGTCGATGCAACTTTAGCAGAACTCTCTCTGAGGTGTGCAGAACAAACCGAACAGAAAGAACCGTCTTAATCGGCCGTATTTTCCGGAGGACAAGCCGCTACTTTTTTTCCCACGCTTTGAACCCTGAGGTTTACGCAATGACGCGGCCAATTTATGGATTATTACGGGCTAGAATTCAGCCTCTTCGCATCAGACCAAATTATCAAACAGCTCACAGTGGGCCAATGAAACAGTTTGAATTACAACGGACTAAATTCTTCGGTCATTTTGCGCTTCATGCACACACAGACCTGTTTACCAGTACGCCTATGGCAGGCAGTATTCCAAACTTAATTTAGCCATGCATGTCGACCAAATTTTCTGAACCACAAGCAAGATCAGGATGAGAAAGGAGGAAGATGGAGTTAGCGATCAATGACTTTTCTGGTAGGCACTGTTCGGAATGAGTGTGGGTTCAGTTTTGGTGCATGATCCGTCTTTCCACTGTTTCCAGAAGATCCATCAAGTATTTTAATGTATTGATGATGAAAATTACTGAAATGAAAAAAATCCCATATGATAAAAATTAAAAATTAATTTCCCAGCCTTACTCCAAAATTTGATAACTCGATAACTCAAACCAGTTTCATGCAGATTTTTGCGTCAAGCAGTAGCATACTTAAAATTAATACATTAAAGAAGCCCTATCCTGCAATGTTTAAAAACAGACCAGCCAATCCTGAATAGAGAACTTTATCTGGATCCATTTCAGCGGTTCTTTTGCACTAAATGTCAAAACGCTGCTACCAAGTTTTAGGAAAACTAAAACCGTCCACCAGTTGTTGTGTAATCCTGCAAACGGATATCATCTCCTTGGTGATTAGCTAATCGTTTGCCTACATACTTTATCTTTGCCTGATGCATCGTGTGTCTGGTTTAGTTTGCCTCCATTAGTGTTGGGATTTTGCCCTCACTGTATTTAGCAAATCTTTTGTATGAAGTTGCGTGACAAATACCTCCACAACTACAGACTGGTCGGTGTTGTTGTGGTTGTTGTTGTTGTTGCAGCCTGACCAGATGCATAATGACAATAAGTGAGGAAATGACACTCAGCTTGCGTGTGAAAAATAGGACCGCAAGTCACACACAGATGGTGAGCCATGTCTTTCAGCGGTAAATCTCATGACTGCTTATCTCGCACCTGGTAGGACATCGATAATTCATGTATGTGCAAGATGCCAGTCAGCTTAGAAGGATGAACGTCGCTCAGTTTAAAGCAGCTGGTTGTGTTTCTGGGCTAAATTTTCCCCTCCAAGCATCTGCGACGTCAAATAGGATGCAATTTAATGATGCCCTTTTTGTGAATAAACCCCGTTTACAAGATCGGGGAAACGGGGAATGGAAATTCAAACAGAAAACAGAAGCTTTTTAGTGGTTGCCCCCCAACGCATTTACACACAGTTAGTAACACACACACATACGTAAGCGCTCACCTCACCACAAACAGTATAAACACATGGATCGAATGCTTGCAGGAGCAAAGACATGTGCAATAAATTCACAAGAAATGAACTCAGTCACTACACACACGCATGCACGCGCACGCACACACACACACACACACACACACAAACTAACCAGTAACATTAAAAAAGTAGAGACAATGCTGCGAGTCAGTGACACACAGGGCTATAATTCCCTGCATTTCCAAGAGGCTTTCCAAGCCATAGTGACGTCTCTGCGACTGGAGCAAGGAGCGTAATGGCCAGTGTTTACCACCACAAAGTTCACCATCACTATAGGACTGGCTCTATAAGTAGCACCGAGTAACTGAGCAGACAGGGCAGCTTCAGTTCTCCTCAATTCCACTGGGACAAATGGAGAAAATTGAAGGGAGGAGAATCAGAGGCAGATAAAAAGACAGAGCGGGAGCAGGCACAGTGTTAGAACAACCCTACTTATATGCTGACACAGCATTATTTTTGCTCCCCCCCCCCCCCCACGCAACCCCCAACCCAAGTGGACGCTGGTGCCAAACTGCCGGGTCGCGGTGGCGAGGGCCCATGTGGCGTATGTCTGCGCGTCTCCGTCTGTGTGTAACGGTGCCTTTGGAATGACGCCGTAGAGCCGGGGCATACCTTTGGGCCATTAGTTAAGTCCTTGTCTGCCTCAGCAGAGCACAGAATTAATTGGACACAGTAGCTGCTAGATCACAGCAGCCCAGCCAGTTTGTTATAGGAGCAAATTGCCTGTCTTGTCATTCCTGGGCTCAGGTTTTCTGCGGGAGCTGGGTTTATGAGGGCAAATGGAAGGAATAATGTTTAGCATATGAGCTGGAACAGGACCTCATAATAGTGATGAAGAGAAACCACACCATTACTAACACTTCCACATAACGTTACTATTTGAGATTTAATCGTGAGTCAGAGCCAGAAACGCGTAGTTTCACAGCAGTTTGTAGATCAGAGGAAAAATGTCTGTCCTTGGTTTTTCATAACACCCCCCCACGGCTGGGCCGTGGGGGGGGCTGGGGGACTGTGGGGGGGGGTGTGGGATGGGTGGAGGGTGCTGGGAGGGGGGCGGGTGGTTGTGGGGGGCGTGGTGTTGGGTGCTGGTGGGGCGCCAGGCCGGCCCGCTGTGCCCCGTGCCGCTGCGCTGGCCTAGGTTTCGTCGGCTGTGTTGGTGTAAGTCGCCCCCGGGCCCTGGGCTGGTTCTTCTGCGTGTGGCTCTGGTGGGGCCATGGTGGTCGTTCTTGGGTTGCTGTGGCTGCTTGGGGTGATCTGGGGGCTTATCTTGCCATTGTTGGGTCCGGGATGGCTGCCCCGTTCTTAGGTGGAGGTTTCACGCATGCCAGATCCACCACTCCAGCACCTATCAAAACTCGTTTAGAGAGTCAACCCCGCACACAGATCTCTGAGTTAGTGGAGGTTGCTGGGTCAGTGTTTGTGGCTCTCACTATGCTCTCTCTCTTTTTCCTCAGATCTGAGAACTTGGTGATCCATACTTTCCTCTAGAGACGAATGTGAACCTGGTGTATTGGGGCAACTCTTGGTGATGATTGGATGGAAGGGGTAGAATTAAGGGGCACAAATAAATCCATTGCACTTTCTTCTCAGAACACTGTGTATTTGTCACTTTTTGTTTGTCCATGTTGTATGTTCACTGCGGTGTGCACAGCCCTCTACGGCGGTAAGCAGGTAATAAAATCAGAAAAAAAGAAGAAAGAAAAAAAAGAAAAAAAAAATATATATATTATTGTAAATTCAAAATGAATTTACAGAAGACAAACGTCATCAACGCTGCTCTGTACTTTAAATCATCTTTAAATCTTATTTAATTCACCCTCGCTGCCTAAATTCAGTGAAATCCAATTTAGATTTCAAACGCATACTTCAAACCCTCCATCAAGTAGTTTTGGTGTAAACGTCCTAAGAGACTAACCAATTAAGACATTACCTCCTTCACTGGAGGTACTAATGATATACACACAATCATCTTTATAATCTGTATGTACATATAAACTATAACAAAATAGAAGAGTTGAAATAAAACCTGGTTCTGACATTGGAATTTTGAACCACCGACACATTCAGGGACTGAAAAACTGTGGGAACAAATTCAGAATGTTACACCATGGTTTATATAACATAGGCACTTGGAAAGTTTGTTAATTTTACTTGACTCCATACAGCACGTGAGCCATGATTCGGAAAAGTGCCGACCTGATCTAAAACAAGCCTGCAGAAAGATTTCCTAAAACTGATATGCATAAAGAAAAAGGAAGTTTTTACGAAGGTGGTTCCAGAACAGTCATAACTGGGCATAAACTCCCAAAGAGAATTACACACAATACCAAATGTAGCAGAGACTCTTCTACTATTACTTGTATTTTATGTTGTACCTAAGCACCAAACGGAGCAGCACTCCTAATCTCGTTGTATCTCCACTATGCAATGACAATAAAGGATTTATATTCTATACTCAAACAGAAACCTGTACTGTATTATTGTTCTAAATTGTATAGTTGCTTTTCCATTTTCTGGATTTTATTTGCTTTTCGCCTTTTATTAATTGATTAATGCCAAACATTCGAGATGTGAAAATCTCCTTAAACAAAAATCCAGATTCTGCACGATTATATATATTATATTAGAGTATATTAAAGTTTAATCTCCATTTTTAATTTTTTGTAAATATCTTTTCATGAGTGGAATGGCATATCTCACGTGGCTCCCACCGCAACAATCCTGCACCAACACTAAACTCTGCTCCCATGGTCTCCCCGCTCTGAAGGAGCCGCAACACGGGTCGATGGAATTCGATGTTTCCTCTGTCCAAAAACCACAAAGTGCTTAAACTGTACCCGAGTGAGTTCCGTACACATTTCTATAAACTATGTATACTTTCATAAACGTCTGGCTGCCGTGTTGAAATAACCCTGCTTTTCACTCTAAGCAATGGCTAAAATAGAAAAGCGGCGTCCGTATTAAACGGAACTTTCCATCATAAAAGAAAAGTCTTTTGTTTTCCGTGAATCCTGCGGTGAGCCGGGTTGCATGGAGATGTAACGAGCGCATTGGTGTCAACTGGCATGGAAACACCTCCGCCCTCTTCGGCCTGGCGCTCTTCTATCCTCCGGCCTGCGCATCCCCGGTTCCTCCCGGTCCGTCCCACACACTCTCACCAGGCATTCAGAGGAGCACAAGAGCCTCCCACACATCCTCGTTCCCCTACACAGAGGAATTCTCCTCCCTTCGTCTCTCTTCCTCCTCAGTGGCCCGGCTGCGGTCATCGGTAGTGTGTGTGTGTTCCTGATTCTCTTCCTCTGTGGCCAGGGAAAGCGTCTTGGAGCCCTGCCTGGACATTTGTGATTCATCAGTATGTTTGGTTGCTGCCTTTGTTCTTAATGGCGCTGGTGGACAGGGTCCAGTAAAACCCTGATGACGTACTACTGGGCTCTGGACGGCTACGGACCCCCTCATTCCGCAATCGTCACTATACCTCCCTCAAAAACGTCCCCGGAGCTCTGCTTTGCATTAGCTCTCCTCGCGGGACACACCCGCCCACCCGCACAAACAAACAAACACTCACGATCCCACATATCCGCTAACAAAAACTCTCAATGGGACCGCGCAGAAGAAGCAGCCGCTTTATTTCACATTTCACGAGAACAAATTACAGTCCCCGTTTCCCTTCGGCTGGATTAGTAAATCTCTTTCCTCATCCCCTCTTCCGTCAACACCACTTCTGGTTTTGTGTGATTTTTCTTCATTCCTTCTTTAGTTGGTAAATAAATCCTTGAGTATTTGGAGTCCGCACGGAGCCCAGCAGGCACCTCGGGAACCGTGTTTCTGGACGTGTTTGTGTTCCTTACGGTGGAGGCTCGTTTGGTCGCCATTGCATCAACACAGGCGCACATGTGAGGCATCGTCCACTGGTACGAAGGGCAGCTGACAGAAATGTAGCAGAGGTCCCCGTCGCCCATCACTCGTGAAAACACAGCCCAGCTCATGGTGACGAAGCACAGAGGGAGGTGGAGGAGGTGCAGCAGCAACCTGGCTAAGGTAACACATTTTGCATCTTGTTGATGAAATGAATAACACAATGGAAAATAAAACATTGAATGAAAATTCTAGGTCGATATGTTTCCATCCGGGAGCTGTACCAAGAGGATGCTGGCTTTCTGATTCTGATCACAGTAGATCTGAAAGTCAGGAACAGAACAGCTTTTTTAGTTTCTGCAATTTTTAAAAATATTTGTATTGACTGACCACTGAATGGAACTCGAAAAGCACTCTGAGAGCGCAGACCTCCGGCGAGCACCTCAAAAGCATCACTTTCAGTAATGGCGGATTCTTCTGAATCCAGATCCGTAGATACAACTAATCTGTTTGTCCACGACTAATTCTCCAGTGTCTTGATAAAGGCCAGCAAAAACAGAACCTCCTTTGTGGAGGTAATCAGAGAGATATTATTGAAAGTGTCCAAAAACAAAACATTTTTTTTTGTATGTGTGAAAATTTACCCCGATCTCAACTGGATCTGATCCGGATGAGAGTTGGTGGAGAGATAGACGACCCCACCCTACAAGACTGTGTCAAATTACAATAAACAAATCCCATTTTTGCATTATACTGATTGATTGGAGCGAAATCTGCTGAAGAAATGTGAGTACAACTATTATGAATTAATTTTGGGAGAAATTGAGACAAAATATATATATATATATATTTTTTTTAAATCTTGCTGATTGTTGCAAATACTGTATGCTTGGTGCTTTCAGTCATATTCACATCCTTACAGGGTTTGGCTTTAATAAGTGTTTCAATTCAGCCCAAAGCCTTTCAGTCATTGTTTTATGTTTGTTTCTTCTTTTTTTTAAGTTAATCACTTCCGAGGTAAGGTACTGACTGAAATAAAACTACTACTACTACTACTACTAGTACTACTATAAACATCTTTCAATAATCAACCAAGATATTGAGGAACACATTTTGAAGCTCCATTGACAAACAGACAGACAGAAACACCTGCAAAAGGATAACCTCCTTGGCAGAGGTTATAAAAACACAATTTAACATCCGAAATACAAAAAATAAAGAAACATATGATACATGTCAAAAGTAAGATGCGCTCACACGTTGGAATAAAAATGAGAAAACCTTTAAATTGCAAACATGTAATGTAGGAAATGGACTACAAGCCTAACAGTATAAAATAAGAAAACAAACTCCTGACTAAAGGTTTGACAACAGCAACAACAGAGTAAGTTTATGAACAATTAACAACATGGAGATTATTTCAACAACAAGATATGCGAGACATGAGAAACGTTATCTCCAGGTGGCTTCAACATTTTAATCGTCCTCCATGGATAATGTTGCCATAATAATAATGTTGTGATGATGATGTGTTTTCGTATGACATGCATTATTTGTCAGTCAATACAGTCATAGAATAAAATACCACACATTTCCATTTGTGGTGGTTTTCCCCGTCACGGCAAATTAAGTTCAGAATTGACAAAACACTTCCTTTTCCATAACGGCTTACTGTGGAACAAAGCATTTAGTCGACGGAGGTCTGAGGGGCCTCTTTCTTTTCCTCGCTCTCTGCCACCCCATGCAGGTCTCCGTTTGAAGAAGGAAACTGGACGACCCACGTGGATCACGTAACCCACTTCCAGCCCAGGCGTTGTCGAGCTATGCGACGAGGAAATCGATTTTTCCATGTTGTTTTTCTTTCAGTAGGGGTTGCGTTACGTGGCAGAATGCAGGCTCTTTTGTTAGTCGTTACTCACGAAACAAGTTTCGTCCAACAAAATGACATAACTATGGTTTTAGGGCTCGCGGTGGAATAGTACTCGGCACTTAACAAGTGATCTACTGGCATTCGGTGTGGGAAAACATTTCTCTTTGCATAAAAAAATTATTGGTAGTGTGTCTGGTCGGATGTTTACGAAGTGAGCATGTGCAGCAATTAGCTCACTTTGCATGAATGCAATCAGATTTGTAAATTTACATCTAAAAATGTCAGTAAATGTGTATATATGTGTAAACATGTACATACATTGCATCTGTTTAAGTGCAATTTAAATTCAAAAAAATGAAAATAATGATTTCATTCATTAAATATTAATGAAATAATTACAATTTCAAGCCTAAAGCTGAATTTGGACCTGCTAATGCTCGCCTGAAGTCTGACAGCATCCTGGACGTGCTCCATTCAGTGGATGTTAGTACTTAGCACATGATAGACACTTCCAAAGTTATGTTATGCAGTAATTGCAGGTCACGGTTAGTCAGACCATTGCACAGTTTTATACGTTCCTTAAACTTTTGCTCTTATGTTTTTGTCATTGGAAAGACAATAAAAAAAACCATCCAATGTTTGCATAATAAGCAGGGGTTCCAGTGGGATTTGGCAAGAGATGGATCTCTGAATTCCAGAGCAGCAGCAAGGAGCCAGACTGGAATCCAGAGAAAATGTATCATTTAATGAATCAATATTTTACGACGTACTTAAATATTTGCGATCTCTTTCCCTCGTGTGCAGCAGAATGACATTATAATGACAGACTGATACTGGAGCTGATGCACTGACTGTATGTTCCTGTAACTGTGTGGTGACAGAAGGCTGAGCATCGTCCTCTGCAGGTCAAATAGACTTCAAAAGAAAAGTACACAACATGAAATCCAATACGGGTCACATGGTCTGGACGTGCAAAATGATCTTCAGTAGTGATTTCCCCACGCAATTACATGACCATTTCTAAACATCTTAGAGTATAATAATACTATTTACTGACCTGCACAAACATCAGCCATAGTTTGAATGATCAGTAATAATCAATCGGTGCTGCAATCTTGATCTGATCTGATAGTAAACAAAACTCACACATCATTAGCTATAAATATTTGAACGCATGTGTCTGTCCAACTCTCACGCATCCTGCAATCATCAAACGTCTGCATGAATAAATTAGCAATCTTTTATTGATCTTTGTGCCAACCTTTAAACATCTTCATCCTGATTTTAGGTGCGGCAAAGTCCTGGAGAGTTTAAGACCGGGGCGATGATGTCACTTTTTCCAGTTGATTGTTCAGGCCTGCATGATTTTGTTTTATTTCATTTCTTTTGAACAGACTTTTAATCAACACGCTAACCACAGCTAGCCGCATTCAAACTGAACGTTTAAAAGCTCGGCGTGGCAGCTAATATCGCTACAACACGAAGCTCAGAGGATTAAACGCACTTAAAGAGATGATTGAGAATATATATATACACGAGTGACAACTCGTGTGTGTATCTATATATATATATATAAAACTACACAGGCTCGTTCTTATTTGGAGAAACGCTACATCTGGATAAACCCACCCAACCACTGGGTCAAAGGGGGCGGGCCCAAAGAAGACATGGCAGGTTGCAGGACAAATGTGGAAGGGCCAATCAGAGAAAGCTTTTTACAGAAGGTACCAGAACACCTTACATACAGTAAAAACATTATATAGTATGACTTAACTGTAATGACTAATGTTTGTATATTTATATGAATATAAATATAAAATATGTGTTTTATAAAACTAAATACAACACTAACTATCGACCCAAGCGGCCTGGTTAAAGGCCAAGTTACCGTTGCTAAACTTCAGTTGGACAATCCCTTGGAGTCAATTGTCAAACGTAGATCAATATAATGATTTCAGGTGCATTTTAATGACTGTGTAACTTTCTGTGGGAGTTCAAACGTCGACAGTTGAAGCCCTGAGGACATCGTCCAGCTCTATGAGAAGCCTCAGGCAAAGCCACACCTTTGTCTCTCAACTGAATGCGAGACAATAGTCGGGGGTTATTATCTCAATAACAGAAAAGTCCCTAAGTCGTAATTGTCCTTTTCCAAATAGAGCAGGGAATTTTCCTTCCCTCTCTGTCAAACAAAGGCGTCCCATCATTCAGGTTTGCCACTTATCTAATCAAACATGAAGCATAACGTGGTTGTATTTGTCAGTGGAACTATGTGTGTGTGGGAGAACAACAAAGGGTCGAGAGGAGAGTGATGCGCTGTATTTTATGGTTTGCTTTCTTTACGTGGTTCTGTCACGCTATCTTTGGAAAAAATTAATAAAGAGAAAAACGTGTAAATGTAATGTAAACAGACATCTCGAACATTTTTAGAATAAGAGAAAAAATACGTTTGGGCTTATTTAGATTTTTAAAAATGGACACACACTTTATCATTTCTATTCCTTGCTGAGTACAAACCCAAAATGTTGTCTGTCTAGCTTCTGAATTATTTACGTTTGTTTCATCGCTGCTCACACAGGAAGCCGTCTTTTCCATCCGACTGAATTTGAAGCGCTCATATTGTTAGACTGAGCATAAAAATAGATGTAAAAAAATACAATCAAAGATAAAAATCAGTGTAAATGAGGCCAACGGTGATGACCAGCTGTATAGTTAGGACTTTAAGGGGCCTCTCTCTCTCTCTCTCTCTGTGGACTGGCACAGGATGAAGGGCTGTGGACGGGGGGGGGGTGTGGGAGGAGGGTTGGGGGAGACAGGGCCAGTAAAGCGACGTTTCTGAGGTTTTCAGACATTTGTCTGACATTTCTATGCATTTTAAACAAGTTCAGTTAAAGTTCATGAAGCAGAGAGCCTCAGTCTCCCCTAACACGCCAGGGCTTTATGTCCAGGCAGGAAGAGGGAGGGTCTTCTTCATATTGTTCCGGCTCCTTAGAGATGTGAAAATGTGATATCAGTTACTTGAAAGCTTTCAAAATGCACTCATCAATATTTCTAGATTGAAAAAAATAATCAAACTAGAAAAGCACTCAGAGAGCGCAGACCTCCGCCAAGCAGCTCATTCCCCTCCTAATTGGATTTACACCGTCCACATGGTGATCTGGATCATCATCAAAAGGTTATAAATTGTTCTTGGTATCTTTACACACCAACCATGAAAAGTGAAAGTGAATCGGAGTTGATTTAACTGATTTTTGAATCCGTAAATGGAGTTTTAAATGCTAAAATGTAATATTATTTTCCAACATCATTCTGGATCAGATCCAAAAGACATTTTGTATGTCTTTTACATGTCTTATACTGTAGGATCTAAAGAGCCAGATATTTCCTTGTGAGCTGAGCAATGTTCATCAGGGCACAAGAAACAAGCAGCCAAAACCAGCTCCGTTTTTTGCTATTCTTTTTTTAATCTGATTTATTTATTTGGATATCCATAGTCTGTACTGTTTGATGGGCTGTATCATATGGTGCAATGAAGCCCGGCCTTGCAGAGAAAAGATTCTCCTCCTCATTGATGCATTCTGCAGATTTAAGCTTTTAATTAAAGCCACACCATCAGTGCAGGAGCTCAGTCCAGTCTGCGTCAATGTGGCGCTGCAGACCACGGTACATCAGGAGGCTTTTGTAGCTCCAGGAGGGAGGAAGCAGACATCATGGGAGAGACGGGAGGACCAGAGATGGGTTAGAAGAGTACAGAGAGGAGAGTGAGAGGAGGCCACTGCCTGGGTTTACGACCAGGGCAGGCGGGCGTGGAAGTGGGGGGGTGAAGAGACATGGATCAGAGGCACTGACGCCTTCAGACAACAATGCACTGTTTCCTCTGTGATCCTGTGATTCATCGGGCTGAATGGAAGGTACTTGATAGCAGATGATAATGAAACTTCAACCCCAGACAGTCTGGCTGCCATGCAGGGGCTCTTCCTCACCGGGCCGACCGCTACTTAATGCACACTGTCTGACCGGACTCTTCGCCTTTCAATTGCAATCACTTATACAGCACGATTCTGCCCATCGGTGAGCTCATCGGGCAACTCAGGAGGTCATTTTAAAATCGTCTGATATTACCTAATTTCAGAAGTGAAGATGTTTTTGAATCAACAGGCGTTTTCCACCTAGTTCAGGCTCAGGCTCTGTTTGAGTCCTTTGATTCTGTTGCAAAAAAAAAAATTAAACACACATAAATATTCATAAAGTCCATCGTGGAAAAGCAAATGCAAAGTAGCCAACTGCTGTAAGACTGCATCTGTGAGCACATGTCTGAAGTAGAAGAAGAAGAGTAGGCCATGACCGCGACATCAGCCGAACAGGATCCCAAAGATTTATGGGTTTTGGTTTCTAAAGTTTGTTTTTCCAACCGGCTGGTTGTTTTACAGACAACCCTTCAAACATGACCAGAATCTCAAAAAATCCAATCTGTCATGATTTATTCATCAGTGTATTTGCCCAACGTCTTAAATGCATCCAGTGAGGATGAAATTAATGATGAAGGGACAAATGCATGCACTGCAATGCCATGAATGTGGAAGGATCTTTGAGTCCACTGATTTAGTGAAAAGCTTTTTTTTTTTTCACCTTTGAGCAACATTAGCCGCTTTATGGTGAGACTAACTTGGCTCTTGCAGCGAAAACATGTTTGCACTGCCTGGAACGTAAATCACCTTTTAGGGTCACCTAAAGAAATATGTTTCCATGGAAGCGCACAAAATAAAAACTGTGGAACTCGAATATACAGTTTGCAAAATATGCTCCAAGACAACTGAGAGCCTTCCAGACTCACCTCAAAAGTCATGTTTCCATGGAAACAAAACAATATATCATAATTTGTAAAAAGTTCTGAATATCAAAAGGCGCAATTACTTATCAGGGTTAATATATGGAAAAATAATTAACGTTAGTGTTGCTACGGTGACTGCAAACACACGATGAATATATGCCCCTTTCATTTTTATAGCTTTAATGTTGTAATACTTTGTGAAAACCTGCGGTCGCCAACACCTAGCGTTCATGCTAGGCTGTGCACAAACCCCATAAAGTACCTTTAATACAGAATAAACCTTGGCTAAATTCAGTTCTTCAACATCAGCGGGGGCAGGGAAGGGGGGGGGGGGGGGGGGGGTGTGCAAGTTTCACCATATTCATGCATCTGAAGGTCTGTTCTGAAATGCACGGAGACACACACGGAGCAGAGTGGGGTGTGTCGCCGACGCCCCTCGCTGCCATGTGATGCGTCACTGCCACACCCAGTTCAATGGTGTCTGTGTGAATTTGGTGGGGGCTCCAGCTCATCAGCCATCCGCATCCTACCCTGCCCTCTCTGATGGTGCCCTGCTCAGCTCCCAACCTGCAATTATTTTTGCCTTGCTTTTTTTTTTTTTTTTTTTTTTATCTATGACTGGAAAGTCATCTACACAAACAATGACCATATAATTGGTTCAATTGCTCATACTGGGAGACGCAAGAGAAATCTAACCGTGAGAAATATTTATTTACTTAAACAAAATACAATCGCCAGTTCAACACAGGGGCACACAGCCAGACAGACACACACTCACACTCACACCTGTGGACAATTTCCAGTAACCGATTCACCTAAGCTGCATGTTTTTGGTGGTGGGAGGAAGAACCTGGAGAGAATCCACGCAGACACGGGGAGAACATACAAACTCCTCGCAGAGGGGCCACAGGCGGAACCGAACCAAGAACGATACGGCTGTTAGGCAGCAGCACAAGGAGGGTGTGTGGATTTTTATTGTGTAGCACCTGAAGTTAGAGCAGACCCCATGGGGCCTGAGAGACAACTGCATTGACAGTAAGTGTAATTCATTTAAACAAGCCAAGCTCATAACTTTGATCTGACACGGGACAGTTGATGCATGTTTAATGCCATGTTTAAGCATGTTTCAGGAAATAATGAAAGAATTCATGACAAAGCTAAGCATATTACATTTCAGTCAATGGGGCCATCAAACTATTCTCAACTTTGAAATTCACACTATGGAAGAAAATGTAGTGTGTGTGTGTGTGTGTAGGTGTGTGTGGGGTGTGTGTGTAACAACAAAGAGACCCGATGTCGTCCATGCTTAGATTTCAGATTATGGCTGACTTTGATCCTTTGACACAAACCGTCTCACTGTAGGATTAGCTCCTCTGAGCGCTGCCCGCCTCTCGTCACCACCCTGCAGTGAGTGGCGAAGGGGCCCCAGCACCGAAGCTTGAATGCTAAGCTTCCTACAATTATCGGTAATTTCACAAATGCAAGCATTTTAGACGGGGTTCTCAATAAGCCCTTAATGGTGTGGGGATCCTGACACCGGATTTCACAAGCACATTAAAATTAGTTAAAGTCTGACACGTCAAGTACTGGTCACAGAGGATGCTTCAATTCTGCTCGATCTGTCACCCAGCATCCCATGCCAGGGATGTTGGGTGACAGAGGTTAAAACCGCGGCATGTGTACCCGATCCTCTTCCTCTGGATGCAACTGGAGCGGGGAATCCTGCCAGGAGCTGCGGCTCTTCTTTACAGTCTTCGCTCCAGTCAGGGCCGGAGAAGAGAGCACCAATTATTTTTATTCTGGGTAATTTGGGTTTGTTGAGGTTAGAATAGAGGAGAGGATGGGGAGTTGGTTGGATTGACTAAATAGAAATCCACAGAGGCACATATTCTATATCACGGTCAGCATTTCCTGCCGTTTTTCTTTTTCTTTTTTTATATATATTGTTTAACGACTCTGAAGTCTCCTGGTGTTTTTTCCACAGCTTCTTATTTGCCATCAACAAGTATTTAGCCAACTGACATCACTAACAGCAGGAACTGTAGTCCTTTTTATTCTTAAGAAAGACACCTAAGAGTCTAGAAAGCACAGGGACAAACCAGGATGCCAGACAGACAGACACGCCTCAATGCCAGGAGGGGTAGGAAGACGGAGGCAGGAGGACTGAGAGGGGCAACGTGTTTACTGCTGGTTTTGCCCTTTGCCCCATCAGTAAACAGGAAAAGGGCTGTTCTGTCACAACGAAGCATTCATGAAAGATTGTCCAGGGGATTTCCTGTCTTGGTTAGCCAAATAGCAGAGGGAGACGACACTTAAGGAAGGGAGGGATGGAATGAATGTGGCACTGCCAGCTGTTTACCAGCAACACCACCAGAACCGATGCTGCCTTGGTCCCCACCCCCGTCACACCCCGACCCAGGCCGGGTGCCACAGCCAAGTTTCCAGCAGAGAGCGATGACCTCAAGCTGGCACTTAATACCTCATTCATCCATATACATATATATATATATATATATATATATATATATATATATATATAAACGCAGTTACAAAAACCTCGGTGGGAGAAGGGTGCCAGTGCTGACATATAATTTAATGAATTTTAAAAATCTGAAATGCTCACCGTAAAATGTCAGGAGACTTCTCTCTAGACGTTATGTAAATGACCCCGTGCTTATGAATGCTGACAGTTGATGCATGATGTCATGGCGACAGTGGTGCCTTTATTTTTCCATGCCCGCTTTAAGGGGCCCCTTAAACAACAACTGATTTTGCTACTTTTACATTTAAATGCATCGATGCATTTGGTAGGGCATAATTATGAGCATGAATTACCCAGTGTCGGCCATCATTAGCCACCTCAAGCATATTGAACAGCGTTAATCGATGCATTCAAAGTCTGTGTCGGTTCTCATGCAGGTCGAGGCAAATCACAAAGAGCTTAAAACGAAGAATCAGCTGGACGCGTTTAAGTTGGAGATGTTTCACCGCTCATCCAAAAGGCTTCTTCAGATCTAAGCCTCTTGGATGAGAGGTCACATATGACAGAAAAAAAATTATTTCAATATATTATATGTCTAAGGACAGGGGGAAATTGTGGTGATAAAGTAATTGTGCTTTAACACACAAGTTTTTCTTGTGTCATCCAGGTGCAGTTGGTAGATGGTTGCTTGCTCGGAGGCTTTAGGAGTTATCTTACAATTTTAAGGGCAGTACCTCCACCCATTAAATTGAGTGGGCCTTGACCAATAATTTCCTGTTGCTTAAAACACGAATCAGGAGGGGATGCACCTTCCAAAATGTTTGCTTATGGTGAGAACCATAATTACACAACTTGAAGTGTAAATAATAAAAAGATAAAAGGCAGAACATGAACAGGGATATTCTCATTTTCACCAGTTTACTGACAGAATTGAGATCAGTCATGTTTCTCCTCTATCCTGAAGGGACAATCTATTAAACTACGCAACTCTCAGGTCAGTGGAAGTTATTGGATGATTTTACTTTAATTTTTTATATAGTTATTGGACCAATTAGCTGCCAACTCCTGCATCGAAATGGAATACAGTAATGGAAATGTCAGCGTGTTTCTTGACATGACTGGAATAAATCGAAAAACGCTTACATGAAAAATAAAAAACATTTTGCATTATGTTTCTTGTGTTATTATTTTGGATGAAATGTAAGCAACATAAGTTTTTCAGGGGACATTACACTTCATCGGTAAAAAGCGTACCCCCCCCCATCAGCATTGATTACAACAGTAGCCCTCCCCCTTGTGGACATCAGCTGGAGGTAGCTCCAGCTGATGTCTCATTCTGTGGGATGGCGGCCAGCTCTTCAGTCAGAGCTGCCTGAAGCTGCTGCTGAGATTACGGAGGATACTCACTCAACCAAACCCACATGTTTTCAATGGCGTTAAAGTCGGGGTTCATCACCTGCCAAAACACACATCGAGATTTGCCTCCAGGTCCAATTCCTCAACCCTGTCATGTTGCTCCAGCTCTGGCTTTCTTGTAGATGTAATTTTCTCCCAAATCTATTGGATAAAGGAATTGTGTGTATTTCTCTTAAGACTGACTTCTCACAAAAATCAGTCCAGCTTGACCAAACCTCAAATATTGATGACAATGGCATTAATTCGAAAACCTGCTCACAAATTGGAAAACAATAAAAAAAAAAAAAGAAAATCCATTGAGAGTGTATATATATTTCTAAGTGGGAACAGAAAGGACAGAAGAAGTCAAACTCTGATTTCATAGCAAGTACAACTGGAACACGTTTTACAATTCAGTACATCCCAGATAAACGTGTTTGATTAAAATATAAATACACACACGAAATGTGATTATTATTATTTTTTTCTTAAAAGTATTTAGCTAAATATATTGCTTCTGTAGTATGCATTGGTCTTATGGTAGCTCATGATGGCTGTGTAATCTTAAAACATGAGCAACTGGGGGAAAAAAATGCAAATCTATTATAATGATTTACTTTCTTGTTCCAGGCTCGACAAGTCCCGACAGAGGACATGCAGATAAGAAGAAGTGCACGTGTTAATTATTTTTGCAGCTTTGACTTCAGACTTTGTGCCAACATTTACGTGCCGAGATGTGCTCTGAGTCATGACATAAATGTTGTTTTCATGCACTCAAGTATATGCCTGTGCATGTTTGTGGGGCTTGATGCATGCAGAGATGCACACGTCTGAGGGTAGACGCTCTCCTTATCGGCTTTGAGGGGTCTGGAGATAAAGCCTTGATAGAAGTGTTGCTGAGCTTCTACAGACTGACAACAGCAGCCGGCATCCGGCCTCATCCACCCTCCACTTTCTCCTCCTTCATGCCCTTTCATATAGCCTCCGCTACCCAGCATAGGACAACCACTCTGCTCCTCTATCTCTTCCACCTTCAACTTCTTCCGTACTCTGTTTCTACTCCTTTTTCCATCACCTCTATCGACCGCTCTGCTCTTTATGTCTACCGTTTACCCTTGGTGAAAGTCTGACACTATGCCTATTCTGGATTCCAGTGGCCTAACGCAATCCAGGCAGCGGGGTTTATCCATATGTCTGCATTTTGCCATTACAAGTTATAATCACAATTTGGAGCCAATTGCACGACATGTCCTCCTTTTCATTCTCTTCTGCATTTCATCATTCACTGCCACCTTCCAATTAGCACATAAGCCATAGGCATGACAGATGTGGTGACATAAGTGGGAACAATAACAAAGTAAGGCTTTGCATGTATGTCATATGAAGAAAAAAAAGTTCTCCGAGTGGGAAGACCGTATCCTGGAAGTTCATTTCAAGCACAGAATTCATTGCCTACTGAAACAGCTGCTGCGGTTTCTCAACCAAAGCAATGATGAAATTGAAGCAACAGCGAGAGAGAGAGAGAGCGATAGAGAGACAGAGAGGCCTCATCCCATCAGTGCAAGGCTGCAAGGCCTGACATCTGCAACAATGCCAAGAGGAGATGATAGCCCGCAGTAAAACCAGCCTGAAGCATCTAATTTAGGAGTTCAGGATGGCCTGCAAAAAATCACGTGGGGAAAAGAGAATAGCTCCACATCCCAACATGGAAACTGTCTGGAGGGAGTCGGAGCCAGTTAAAACAAACATGAAAATAATTGACACTGCCTCACTGTTACTCAGCTATGATTTGTGCATGTGTTGCGACTGTGAAAGCGTTTGAGTGGCACTGCGGCCGGCTGTTACTGACGCTACAGCGTCTGCTGAGTCGCTGCTGCTGAGAGTTCTGCAGACTCCACGTCTGTGTGCTTAGATTCTCGCACCCACCGAGCCAATTAGCTGAGCCCTGTTTGAGGAATGGGCGGATGTCTCCCCAGCCCTGCAGTATGTGATGCTTCCTACTTCCTCTTTTCACTCTCAGTTCCCTCCATTCCTCTTGCAAAGGGACATCTGGGGAACACATCCTGCTGCCACCAAGTAAAACACAGTAAGAACAAACACACACCAGAGGCAGACGAAACTGTCTCTCCTCTCACGTGCTCGCGTGCAAGTGCTCTGCAGATGATATCTGCTTGTCTTCTTTTCATTCCCTGCAGGGTCAAAAGCTGTTATCCAAGTAAGTGCTGACCTGCGGTTCCGTCTGGCAGAGGGGTGATTGGAACGCAGAAAAGCGGCAGGTCGGGTCAAACCATGGGGACCAGCGACCCGGGGGTCTTAGCAAGACAGCCAGGGGGTGAAGATGGAGGGGTCAGTTCCCCACAGGGCACGAGTGCACAAAATAAAAGCTGAGGTTCAACCGCTCCTTGTTAGTCTGTGAAAGAGCTGGAATATTGGGGACAGTGAAAGATTTCAACCTACATATGGAGCCTCTATTAGTTTAAATGATGCATCAGAATCAATTAGGCTCAAGGCTTCCCATATAACCAAAGTGATCTTTTACAACCCTCCGAGGATTTTGCATTATTCCTACTGAATTAACTTGAGTGAGACATTTCCCATTTTCTGTTTCCAAACCCTGCAAGCATTTCTGCAAAAGAAGCTCACACTTCTCCGAGTCGCCACTGTTTTCCACATAAAAATTTAATACAGAAACACTTTTAGTTTCCCCAAGTCAAACAAAGTCATTTATAAATTAGGGTGAAGGACTTTTACGTCTGCTTCAAATACAGTAGCAGCTACCCGTAATCTATGCTTTAGTCCAGGCAAGTTCCTCTAAATAAAAATCAATTTATAACTATTTCTAGTTGCTTGGTCTAAATCACGCGAATGATGGATTACTAAATATTTAGTTTTGTTATATGTTAAAATGACTTAAACTGACCAAAACACAAAAACAAATTGTTGCATCAGATTTGGAAAAGCTCATGTGCTTTCAGTTCGTGGCAAAAAAAGCTTCTCCCAAAGCATTTTAAGAAAAAAATTGTCTTTTCTCTGAGATCTTTTTGGGAAGCAGGGCCTCGATTGTTCGATGCTTTATAAAAATAAAAAAAGACACATTTTTGCTGCATATATTGATCAAACCTTCCTATAAATAACGATAACACAAATATCTAACCTTTCACCAGTACCAGGAGCTCCAAATCTCCCTGTCCAAAACTGAAGCAATATTCCCACACACACACGCCCTACCACACCTTTGTTTGTAACAACTCGTAAAAAACATTTTAAATCTCCTCTTCCCTCATCAATGGAGCAATAGAAAATGTCTACATGATTAAATACAAACCTCCCCGCCTGTACTGTAATTATAATAGCACATTTATATGACCCGAGCTTGGATGTGGCGCCGAGATAGGAGAAAATAGACCGAGGAGACACATTCCTTTCTTCTGTTTTGAATATGATAAATGAGAGTCGAGTTGCACTTTGGTGCTGGCGAGCACTGGCCTGCTTCTCTATTTACTCTTAGTGTATCTAATCGCTGTTCTGCGCGTCCTGGTGTCTGAGGAGTATCTCTGAACAACAGGCTGGCTGACCACCGGCTCCACGCATCACATGCAGACAGATTAGATTTTTAGACACGCCCGTGTCTCTGCCAAAGCTTATTGGCTGCAGCTAGAGTATCATGCTTGTCTACTTCCTAAATCCAGATATGACAGATATTCTCTCCTCGTACGTCCCTCTGAATGGCAAAAGCTCAACTTTGCTTTCTCTGCATGGTTTTGTGCCCCCCCCCGAGCCAGCGGCGCTAGTGATTATTGGTCTTTTAAATCAATTGGAAGCAGAATCATTCAGAAACTGGAGCAAGTTGTGTGTGGATGTTAACAGACGGCCGTAAATGCCATCGGAGTGATATAAAGTGGAATGTGGGTCAATGAAACGACGGCCTTCGTGCCCCCTCAGTCACTTCCAGAGCAGTCATGCAGAGCAGGCTTCATTAGATCACTGACTTCTGGCCACAAGTTTTGGTTAATGGGTCATAACGTCACTACGTATGTGTGTGTGTGTGTGTGTGTGTGTGATTGAAAAATGTATGTTATATAATAGGAAAGGAAAGGAGGCTGCTACAAAGGTAAAATAATATTCCTGTTTATATTATCAATTAAAATTAATAGCATAACACGAAGGCATATAAAAAATGATATTATATTATATATATTTATATTGGATTACTAATTATCTGCTTTCACTATGTTATTGTTTCACGATTTTACATGGGAATAATAAAGTTTAAAATCTGCCATTATGCAACCAAAATAGTTCTGCAGGGGAAAAAGCCATCTTCTACTCTGCTAAAAGAAATGTATTTTGGATTATTCCTTGCCATGTAAAACTTTCTAGTCCAATCACAGATTCCAGTTTTGGCAGTAGACTCTTGAAGTATCCAATGAGCCATTGTAATCATTTTAGAGCTGCAGTTTTTATCTAGATATATATATATTTTTGAGTGTGTGTCTCCAAAGATATTTCCACAGTGCTGTTGTTTTGAACCAACAAACAATTTTGTTGCACTTCTGTTAAATAATTCAACGACATCAGGAAGTAGTTCCAAGTTATTAACTAACCAGCCATGTTTAAGCCTCTTTCTTGGGTAAACCGCAATTTTGGAAACCTATTGTGTGTTCTGTGAGGACAGCTCTGACGGGACAGGAGATCATCTCAGGATGAGGAGAAGCCACTGAGACAACCCCTGACTCGCTCCTTCTGTGAGCCCAACACACATTTGATGCAATTTTCACACCTTAAATCTTTTTTTCCAACAAGTCTTATTTTAACATATGACGTTTTACTAGAAAATGGAAAAAAAAACATTTTGAAGGATTAAATGGTGCTGAAACTGTGGACTCATAAACACGAGCTATTATTTTATATGTGGAATTTAGACCGGGCAGAATTAAGCTGTGAATGAAACAATGACATATTATCACCCTGTTTGTTATGTTATTTAAACAAATGAAACTATTTAAACTATGAAACATGAGATTCCATTACATTTAGAAGGAAATCATTACCGCCCAGGGATTTTTAGCAAGCTTTCCCAAAGATGACGGCCGTGTTTCCTGCATATGGATTCGAGCATCCCGTATATGGGAGGGGGCAGGATGCAGAAGTCCGACATGCTCACGTCTGTCGGCTTTTCATTTTTACACTTTCAGTCTTCAGCACCGACCTGTGATTCGACTTATGCTGGTAAATTTCCTGAGTTCATCCTCAACCCCAAAACATGTAAACTGAGCGCTAGATGGAAAAGCAGAGTTGTTGGTGCAAAAAGAAAATACATGTAGCTCGGGGGGGCGGCTGCTGTCACTCTATTCTCTTGGCATTTGTGTGAATGTTTGTGTCTCTGCGCGAGACAAGCGGCGCTTGGTGACTGGATTGGAGGCAGCAGTTGGTGCAGATTCTTCTTTTCCCTGGAGCACAGTGGGGTGGGAGGGTTGCACAAGCATAAACCAGGGACCCCTGGAGAAACAGTGGCTCCCTCTGTGAACAGAGAGGAGGGCGAAGGGGGCCGACTCCCGATACCCACCACCCTCCGACGTCGACTTACTGCTCGCTGTAACCCTAGCCCAGAGATAAGCATCACACTCCGGGGGCTTTGGCATGCCCCACCTGCCCCTGCCGGACCCCGCCTTTGTTCCAGGGTCACCGAGGAGGGGGGAGGGGGGCGACACTCTCACATCAAGGCAGACCCGTCTGGAGGCCTTGCATAGCTCTGCTGTAGCCGATAATTGTCTCACACATTCACACCAACTTTGTTTTAATGCTTTGGTCACGTCCTCCTTTAGAATAAAGTCTGTGATGATGTGTAATGATGCCTATATGATGCCACTGCTCTACGTTGTGTTTTTCCTGTCCAGCGTTGACTCCTGATGAGAACATTGGTGGAGTAAGTGGGCTCATGTGGGAGGGAAAGCTTCCTTTCGCGCTTATCAGGCTCCTGCCGGTGTTGGGACAGAGGAGATTTGCTATCGTGTGGGTCGAAGTCTAAATATTTGCCTGAGCTGGCCTTCGTTTCACATCGAAGTGGAACTTTGCTGGAAAAGCCACCGTATCTAAAAATATATTGGGTGCATTAGTGTGGTCAGGAGAGCCCTTGAGAGCTGAGTGGCACTCTGCTGAGCCGAGACAGGCAGGGAACACGGCTCTGCCACGCTCGCTGCTCCTCGCAAACACATAAACCCGAAAATGAAAAACATTTTGGGCTGGCAGACAAGCGCCCTGAGCGACTCGCTGGACCCTGTGGCTCGCCTGAATTCAAGGACAAACCTATAACTGCCTCTAAGTCAGCTCATAACTGGCTTTCATTTCTCGGGCCCGGGACAACTAACACTGTGTTTGAGACCGTCATGCAAATGAGCTCAAATGCATTCAGATGACGAGCACTAAATGAAATACCGAAAAGGAAATGCCAACAAGAAGGGTGTTGTTTGAGATACTTTTTTTTTATGATCGAGCCCCGGGGCGCCTCCTCAAGCTGCCTGCTGGCTAACTTCACTAAAAGCACTTCCAGGAGCGAGCCACACTGGAGAAACTACCATAGTCTGTTATCGGCCGCCTCCACCCAGTGCACCAAATATTATTTGTTTTCACTAGTGTCTGGTTCCTCTTGCAAATATGACTCGAGAGTGAAACAATGCATCTGCATCACACAGTCAGTCATCTCAAAAACACCTTATATACAGCTTTAAAAACAGGAGCGTCACACAACCCCATTGCACAGACGCACGCCGTCAGTTGGTGAGGCTATTCGATCTGACCGGAGGAAGAATACGTAATGCAGTGACATAAACTGTATCAGACAGGAGCTTGGATGGCAAACTTCAGGTCAAGGTTACAACTCCATGCAGCCTGCTGCCAGTTGGCCTGAATGAATCAGAAATCTCAGGGGAAAAGAACGCACATCAATGGCTTCCGTCACAAACTGTGCACGCTCTGCGTGAAGATCATCTGATTTGATCGGAACCTCCGGGACAGCCGTTGAACCTTGATGGTGAGTCTGTTTGAACAAGTGACGTTTCCAAGCTCAAGAGTTAACTTTAAAGTTCAATGAATCCAAGGAAAATAGTCCCGACAAAGTAAATATACCACAGAACTGGTTTTATTAAAGAAGGTCGATTTCCATGAACCACCAAGAAATGTCAGACCTATACATGCGAAATGGCAGATGGCATTTAGCAGGTGAGCTGAGGTCTTTGGCCACTCAAAACACGCACGCACGCACGCACGCACACACAGACACAGATACTTTAGGTGGGACCAGCAGATTGTTTGCCTACAACTGGTAATTGCTTTAGTTCCCTGCCATAAAGGCAATAAAGCCTTATCGTTAGGTAAATAAAACTGACCCATTACTGCCAAGGAGGACCGTAAATATTTCTCAATTATCAATAATCCGGCTGGGAGGCGTCCAACATGCACCCATGTCCCTCAGTGTCCCAACATCATAAAGCTGATGCTATGGCAACTAATAGCTGTTGGATAAGATAGTCCTGCATTCCTTTCCTCTTAGAGAGCCTCTTTAAGGGGGAGAAAGTCGGGATAAATTGTCAAATTGCATGTATTTTTGAGGTGAAAATGCTCATTCTGTGCTCATTTACCCGCGTTCCTTTCCCTCTCCCGAAGCTGAAGGCACAGCCTCAAAGGGATATCAGGTTTCTGTTTGTTTTGGTTCCATTGTGTCCGACATGAGACGGCCGTGAAATTGTTCAGGAACAACACACAGTGAGCTGGCTGAATAAATGCCACGCTGGTTTGAGCCCTCATGTCCACATCGCACTGTTGACTTGTAGCTGATTCCATGATCGAGGCCCTAAACAGGCTCGGCCACACGCTAACAAAGCCCTGACTCTGAATGCTGACTCCAAACTGAAAACATAATGCTTTTTTTTTTTCTCTCAAAAGGGTTCTGCTGCTGCTGCTTTAAAAAAAAACTGTTATTGTTGGATGCAATGATCTATTGAATTTATATTTGACATTTCCTCCAATATTTATATTCATATTCAGGATCTGTATAAATATCTTATTTTTATCTTATTATATTGCCTTTCTTTCAGTGTCATAATCTCTTTCACCTTGTCCGCGACTCGTTTATGACCCGTAACCGAGAAAACATTTATCCTCAGCTCTATTTTGTGTTTACAGCTAATTTATGAGTGTTGCCATGTCAACAGTCTGTGAAATAAAATGTGGCAAAATGAAAATGACGCCATGTTTAAATGAGACGAATCTATAATAATGGCAAGGTGACCATTTAGCTCCAGGCATGACAGTGCACGTAATGCAAGCCTGTTAGCATTAAAGGCTATAAACGTTTGTCCTTGATTCAAACTGATTTCCTAATTTCCTTTCGTCTGACCCTGAGATGATGTAAAGGTGTACTGTTTCTTTTAAACCAATAAAAGACCTCAATTACATAAACAAAATAATTGCGTCAAAAAAAAACGCCGAACTTTCCCTACAGCTGAATGACATATTAGCATTAGGTAAGTGCAGAAAACATATTAATTGCCTTTAAATCCTTTTCATATGGTTCCCTAAACTTTCTGGCACTTAGCTTGGCCCTCAGCAAGGCAACTCCCATTTACCTAGCTAAAAAAAACACCAGGCAATTATCATTGACCCAGTTCTGCTCTCCACCTCAGCCTGAAACACTGCAAATAACATGAAGACAACATACATACACCCCCCCCCTCGAGAGACACATGCGGGATTCAACGTCAAAGCTTGAGCCCAGGGTTCGGCTTCGACACATTGTTGAGGTCCAGTTCATGCTTGCAGCAGCACCGTTTTATTGTTTTTTTCCAGTAGATGTTGGAGCGCAGTTTAATTGCTGCATGATTCATGCTTGTTCTGCATTACCAGGACTGTGTATTAAATGATTCATTAGCCAGGCCAAGGGAACATTTGTTTCCAAATCCCCCCCCCCCCCCCCCCCAGGCGCTGAAGTGTGGGTGTGATGTTTGCTTCTTCCTGCATATGAACAGACAAAGTAATAGTGTGTCTTGTGTGTGTGTGTGTGTGTGTGTGTTTGTGTGAATCAAACTCTTGATTGTTTATATCTTTGTAACACGCCAGGAACATAATGTCTCAAATGTTTTAATTTTGTGTTAAAGCTATTAAGCAGTAAAGTGTGATATTATCCTTTTCCTGGGAAGTACCCTTCCCGGATTCTCCTTGGTGCACTCGGTGCACAGCTACAACTGTGTACACGTGCTGCTTAACGCCATGTTGCTGATGCGCGCCACACCTGGAAGTGTTTGCAGAAATGTGTTGAGCAACTGTCAGAAGTAATTTCTATAAATTATCCTTCTCGTTTTGGCTAAACACTGTTTGCAGCATCGCGTTGGCGGTTTCGACTTGTACAGACACAGCTCGTATGGTGGAGAAACGGTGTGTAAGATGCCATTATACTAAAAAGCAAACCAAGGTACACGTTTACATATAATTTCCCAGGCTGCTGAGGCAGCGATGGGAATAGAAGACAAGAATAATCGGAAACTTTCTGAGATAATCTTTCTGGTATCAACTAAACTAGCTGAACATATTTACCGTCGGCCCGGCAACGGAAAAGGTGGTTTGGAAGATGATGGAATTAATGAAAGAATAAATATTTACGGTGTGTTTGAGGCACTGGCGGTTGTCTTTAAGCCGAGGGACACGATGACACTTTATTTGTTGTAATATAAAGACACTGAAGTCACTCACCTAGAAATAATGATGCGAATAAATATACGTCTCCTTTGCATTTTGATGACTGAGAGCAAGCAATCATGAAAACCCTTACGGGACTTACAAGCTCGTTTTTTGTTGTTTTTTGTTTACTTATACAAAACAATCGCAGAGTCAAAGAGACATCCAGCTGACTGAGGCAGACTCAGGGGCTGGGGCCGGCGGTTGTGTTGGTGCCTGGGGGCCCCAAGCGGGTTTATTTGTGGTTTGTTTGCTGGGGTGGAGGGGCGTGAGAGGTTTACCCACAGCGCTCTCTCTGGCACCAGCCTGTCCCGAAGGAGAACAAAAACCAACCTCTGTTCCTAGATGGATGCTGCCGCTTTGGGGATGTGGTAGGGCAGATATGTGAGAGGAATACAGGGGGGGGGGGGGGGGGGGTATAAGAGCTGGGGCTCCTTGGTCAGTTTGCAAGTTCAGCGATTAGAACACAGACACTGCAATGCACGAAACATCCTTAACAAACTCTATGATGAATTAGGACAAGACAGTGTGTGTGTGTGTGTGTCTGCCTTCAACATGTGTTACTATTCTGTTTCCTGACAGAACCAGACAGGGATCAGGGTTACACAAA